>NC_066581.1:31843448-32150412 GCF_024323335.1 Lathyrus oleraceus
GATATCCATATATCTCAGGTAGGTGATGTATCCTGTCTGACCTACGCTGGTCTTGTTCTACTTGAGCAGGTTGCTCTTACACAACTACTTGTGTTTCCTGCTCTAATTCCTCCATAGGTGTATCGATGCTTTGTGATTCTTGAATTTCTTCAAGCTCTACTTTCCTCCCACTGGTTCCTTTGGAATTAAAATCCTTTTATAGGAAAACTCCAGTTCGAGCGACAAACACTTTGCCCTCTGAAGGATTGTAGAAGTAATATCCTCTTGTTCCTTTAGGATACCCCCACAAATAAGCATTGGTCAGATTTGGGCTTTAAGCTTAGTTGAAATTTGTCGTTTCACATAAACTTCGCAACCCCAAGTCTTTATGTAAGACATATGTGGTCTCTTACCACTCCATATCTCATATGGTGTCTTTTCAACCTTTTGGATGGAACACGGTTAAGTGTGTAAGCTAATGTCAATGGTGTACGTCATCAAAAGGAGTTTGGAAGATTGGTGTGACTCATCATGGATCGGACCATGTCCAACAGGGTTCGATTTCTTCTCTCAGGTACACCCTTCCATTGGGATGTTCCAGGAGGAGTAAGTTGGGATAGGATCCCACACTCTTTTAGATGGTCATCAAACTCTAGGATTAAATACTCATCACTTTGATCTGATCGAAGAGTTTTAATATTCTTACCTAGTTGCATTAATGTTATTAATAGGCATTTCAAGATCAAGGACATATAGTCCATTGTTCATTTGTGCAGTAGCATAGAATATATCATTCAAATAAATTGAGCAACAATTATTCTTTATTATAAATGAAAAACCAAACTTGTCCAAACAAGCAATGGAAATAATATTCCTGCTAATTGCAGGTACATAATAACAGTTCTCTAACTGAATTATTAAACCACTAGGTAAAGTCAATACAAAAGTTCCTACGGCTAAAGCAGCAACCTTTGCTCCATAGCCAACTCGTAGGTCGACTTCACCTTTTGCCAAATCTCTACTTCTTTTCAGCCCTGCACATTTGTATAAATGTGAGAACCGCATCCAGTATCTAATACCCATGATGCAAAAATAGATAAATTAATAACAAAAATACCTGAAGTTGAAGTCTCTACTCCATTCTTCTTATCTTCCAGGTACTTTGGGCAGTTCCTCTTCCAGTGTCCGGTCTTACCGCAATGGAAGCAGGTGCCTTCTTTTGCTATACCTCCACTAGGCTTCAAAGCAGTAGTGGGTCTGGGATTGGCAACTTCCTTGCCCTTCCCCTTATCACTCTGCTTAGTGGGCCTTTTGTTCTGTCTCTTTCCATTTCCGATCATCAGAATGGACTTCCCTTTTGACTTCAGATTCTGCTCGGCAGTTCTTAACATGGCGAGCAGTTCAGGAAGAGATTTGTCCATATCAATCATATTGAAATTTAGGACAAATTGACTGAAACTATCTGGCAACGATTGCAAGATCAAATCAGTTGCAAGTTCCTTTTCGAGGGGAAAACCCAATCTCTCAAGGTTTTCCACATACCCAATCATCTTGAGTACATGGGGACCTACAGGGGCTCCCTCAGCTAACTTGCTTTGAAAAAGGGCTTTTGAAACTTCAAACCTCTCATGCCTTGCTTGCTCTTGATAGAGCAACTTCAGGTGTTCGATCATATCGAACGCTGACATGTTCTCATGTTGCTTTTGCAATTCTGAGTTCATGGTAGCCAGCATGAGACACGCAGTTTCATTGGCATCATCGACATGCTTCTTATAAGCATCTCTTTCTGCCTTAGGTGCAGAACTAGGAGGTTCCTCTTCAGGAACAGGTGTCTCCAAGACATACAGCTTTTTATCATGTTTGAGGACAATCCTCAGGTTTCGGTGCCAATCCAGAAAATTTGTCCCAAACAATTTTTCCTTATCAAGGATTGATCGCAGGATGTTGTTAGAGGTGTTTGATGTCATGGTAATCTACATAAGGATTAATGAAAATATAAGTATCATTGATATATTCAATTAGGCCTTTAATTAAATATGCTCCCACTATTTTACTCAAAACAAATGACCCTCATCATCTGATTCGGAAAATCCCGTTGGAAGATTTTCTAGTGGGTCGAGATCCATATTTCACTTCGTTCTAAGTCCGCGTAGGCGGATTACACAAAACTAGGTTATTTAGGTAGGAACTCCTTCCAATTGTATCTCATACAACTCTCGAAAATTTCAGTTGGGTGAATAACTCCTTATTCCAATCCATCATATGGATTATTCCCAACTCTTGCTTCTAAACATATATATAATCTTATTATAATTTGTTTAGTTAAGTTTGACCCATTGTTTTAACAGTTGGATATTACAATTATCCCATCGCACCTTACTAATATATAGATCATGCACCTCGCGTAGGCGAAACCTACATTATCCATTACTAGTCTTGATGAGTGTTAAAACTTGGAAAGCATAAACTTAATATTTAATTTTGAGGGAATTGCAATTTTCTGATCTCACCGGCTTGTTTATCATATAAACCGTCTCTCACATGCATGAACATACATACAAACAAAATGAAACAGTTATGGCCCCTAGCGCAATTGTTCTCCCAAGCCAATGAGAGAACCTAAGCTAACCTACGACGATCTAAGCTTCTCTAAGCAAGATCTTCAAGGTTGTCCTCCTTTGGCACTGACTTCTTTGCTTTCTTCATATCATTACATTACATGAAAGAAACTCGTTTTACATACGAGGGAGTGAGATGAGAAAAGAAGTTACATTTTGGAGATTAAGAGAGAGGCACGACACGCAGGTCGTATTTTAAAACCCAAAATCAAACAAAGGAAAACTAAGGCCATAACCGATCACCACAAGGTAATAATAAACACTTTATTATTATTATAATTAATACTTTTAATTAATTAAAATCAAATTAAATTTCGACGACCGATCACACTACGCAGAGTTAGCCGGGGGTCCGCTGCCCGGACAGCGGGAACGGGTGTTCCGCTGCTCGAAAATTTTAATTTACAATTCATTTAAAATTGACGTCGTTTTCGTATCAACACTTGATACTTCAAAGCACTTTTCTAGCCGAACGAGTGAATTTTTCCTTGCGTTAACCGGTTAACCATATGCGTTAACCGGTTAACACTGTTTGAAAACCTTTTGAAAATTCTTTTCTGCCTTGCGTTAACCGGTTAACCATATGCGTTAACCGGTTAACACTGTTTGAAAATGTTTTGGAAAACTGTTTTCCGCCTTGCGTTAACCGGTTAACCAAATGCGTTAACCGGTTAACACTGTTTGAAAATTTCAAAAATTTTAATTTGCATTCCGTTAACCGGTTAACCATAAGCGTTAACCGGTTAACACTGTTCCAAAATTGAAAAAAATTATTTCGTATTGCGTTAACCGGTTAACCCTACGCGTTAACCGGTTAACACTGTTCGGAAAAGTGTTTAGAACGCACAACTCTTGTGCAGTCAATCCCGAATCGCATAACTCTCTGACAACACAACCCTTGTGCCGTCACTAACCCTGATGCACCAATTTCAGACCGTCAAACACGTCTCGATTGTTAATTCAGTATGATTGATCAACACGTCATTGCTTCACCATACTAATGTCGGATCAAGAAGCAAACGACCATTGATCGCTCAAAAGAAAACAATCATCGAGGTTTTTGAATGAACGAAACAAGAACACTATATCATATATAATGCATTTTGCATCAGGATTACATATATCACATATATGTAACTTGATCGATCTTAATTTAACCTTTGATTCATTCTGTCTTTAATCATATTATTACAGAACAAAAACAGTTATCAGATTCATGGTTTCGTAAGTGGCTCTGATACCACTTAAGGAGAATAGCCATCCAAGGCGCAGCGGAATTTAAAAATTTCTCCATTTAGTGATCCTTACGAATGGGCATGATCAGTGATAGAATCGTTACCTCTTGTGGCGATTCAAACCTTTGGTGCAGATCTCTGATAATGATCAAAACCTTTGATACAGATCCACGGGGTGATCACGAACGTTGAACGATGACAACGTCTCTACTCAGTCCATACGAACGGATTCCTTCAATCGCAGTGCTAGCTGTTATGAATGAAGGCTTTGAGTGAGAGAAAGAGGGAAACAAAATTCCAAGTCTCTACTTGAATTTCTGTCTGAGTGGAATGGAGTGACAATGCTTCTACCCAAGGGGTTCTATTTATAGAACCACTTGTGTGGGCTTCAAGCCAAAAAGCCCACTTAAGTGCATTTTGGCCCATATCTCATAATATGCCAAAATCACTTAAGTATTTGGTACCTTACCATATTTCGTCTCCCACTTAAGTGCACCGTACCTTACGGTGTTCCTTAATTATTCTATCTCTCATCAATCCGTCCTTTGTGTGTGACCCTATAGGTTTTCGCGACGTTGGCAATTATATTAAATCACGCATTTAACATAATAAACAATGAGCGGTATCTAGCAACACATCATTGCTACCCAAGTCACGAAAATGTCATGTGATCTGACAGAACCTCCTGTGATAATAATTATGTGTATAATTACCCCTTTGCCCTTATGTCTATATTGAACACAAGGTATAGACCGTGTCACCCTTGTCCAGTTCAATATTGGGCCCATAGACATTTATCCTGTTACGCAGGATTGGCAAATTCCATCTAGAACACTCATGTCCATCAGCATGCTTTGTGGAGTACTCATCAACTGTCTTTATGGTCATCCAGTTACGGATGACGTTGGATCAGTAATAAGGCACTCAACTCTACATCTAGGATCCATAGTGGTTTCAGGTCGAAGAGTGGTATACACTATTATCACCATGAGAATAACTTATGACACTTTGCATAACTTTCTATATAGTATTCTCATAGCGGGTCAATCCGGTATAAATATTACTCCTAATATTCATACCTATGTTTAAGACTTGATAACTCTTTATCCATGATCCATGAGATGTGATCATCAGTCTACAAACATAATAGTCTTAATGCTTTAATGTTATCCCACTTCACATTAAAGCTCGACTACGGATACTTTAAGAATAGTGCCCTTATGTTTAATATGTTCTCATGATTAAGTCATACTTAATACATTAAACGGACTATCTATTCTAGGGACTTTATTAATCAACCATAATAAAGAAAATGCCTTTTATTATTAATAAATAATTCGATACAAGTACCAAAAGTATTGGCCTCTAGGGCTTACACCAACAATTTCTTCTTCAAAAACTTGAAAGTTACGATGAGAATCACATGCCATGAGCCTTAAGTCGTAAAGAATGAATGAAAGTGGAGAATTTCATTAAGTCATTCTAAATATCTTTGGGTACGACACGAATGACCCAATTGCTCATCGTATTCACCTTTACTCATTGACTTTAGTGTGGTTCACGTCAAATGACTGCCAAGTCTTCTTCATCTTTCATTATCATATATCATACCTCTTGCCTAATCATTCTCTTATTGTCAGTCGTAGTAGGCTGAACTACGAAAGCTATGACTTTTTCATTGCACAGTGAGAATACGTAGGCACGAGGATTCAGATTCTCCGCGAGCTACCTTATTTTTTATTTCTCCATTCATCAATCAATGCCATCTTTTTATATAAAAATATAGATCCTCTTTGGATTCCATGCACATCCTTTTAAGACGATATAACGGCAGTCCACCCTGTGAACCAAGAGATGTTTGGCAACGAAACCAAACACTGTATTCCTTCTTTTTTGGCTAAGACGCATGTTTACTCTTCGGTTCAGAGTTTATTCCTTCATGGATCCAATATATAATTCTTCCTTGATTTCAAACTATTTTTTCCCTAAGGTAGTATATTATTCCATATACTATACAACACTGCAGCCAACCCTTGAAGTGAAGTTGTGTTTGTCTTATCAGTCCATGCTGCTTAAGTAAAGACCTATTTGTTTCCATAATTGTCTGTTTGTACAAGTTACATTATTTCCACTGTAGTTAACCGTTGAAGTTGTGTTTGTCTTATCATTCCATGTTGCTTAGGAGAACGGCTCTTTGTTTCCACCATTATATTGGTACAAGTTATACTTTTCATCACCTCCAATCTCTTACTTTGTTCTTGTGGTTCCACGAACTACAAGTACTCTGATTTTCTCATTGCACGATGAGAATACTTAGGCAAAAGGCTTCGAACTCTTGACGAGCACATTCCTAATTATTCCTTCCACCTTAGTGCACCATTCATATCTTTCATGAACCATGATCTACCTTCAATCATTGAACCATTCACTCGTGTGATATATTGTTATCTTTGAGCCAAATATACTATCTCATTGAGCTCCATTCAATGTATGCTTGTGAACCAAAAGTTGTTTGTGCTACGAAACTAAATACTTAATTCTCTTTGTTTTCGGGCATACCATATATAGTGGCGAATGCTCCGACTAGTCCACATATTGGTCAACGTAAATTTTACTCTTGGGTTCAGATTCCTTCCCTTGTTGGAGTTCAAACCACATTATCCTTTGGTTCAAACCATACCTTTATCACAATTCCTTTCATATCCCATTATTAGTTCTATAAATTACAAAGCTCTGAATTCCTTATTGTAGTACGAGGATACGTAGGCATGAGGGCCCTAATCCTCACCGAGCACTCTATCTATTTTTTTTCTTTTTCCCCTATTCTTTTGCAAGTAATACTTAGATATCACACCCATTAGAGCAAGAATAATCAAAATGGTTTCCATGGAATACCATGTATGTTAGGGGTGATAATACCTTCCCCTTGCATAATTGACTTCCTTACCCAACATATCTCTTTTCCCTGGGTTTTATCGATGTTTTCCATTTCCTTCGGGAATAAATAAAGTTTGATATCGACTCTATTGTATGTTTGAGTGTGCGATGCGTTCGGGTATATTTCTGCTAGCTTCATCTGGTGACTCTACTGGGGAGATTCTACTACTTAGAATGCTTCTTAGTCGCTAAAAGGAGTCGAGCCTAGTTTTGATTACTTCTCCGTTTGTTTGGGTGTTTACCTTTATAGTTTACTCGCTTTATTGATCACATTCTTTATCTCCTTAAATATTATTTATACTGGATATTATCTGTTATACTCGTTGTTAGGTTGGGGTTTTACTACATGAGTGAAGCTCTACACCTGAGCTCAGTACATACACATGATGGACTCGTGGATAGTCGTGTACACCTATGTTTCACACGTTGGGTTGTCACTGTAAGACCCTAATTTTTACCCTAAGATCCCTCATGCTATCTCATCATATGCATTGGCATTGGGATCATACCTTGGCATCCTCCTTACCCCTCATCCATTGGGTTTGTTTTGGGAGAGATCACAAAGCATCATGTGATTGTATCATGCTTTATATTTTATCATTTACTAACCAAAATACCAAAAATATGTCTTTGCATTTGTCTAACTCTTTTGTAGGTAGGGCACATGATCACCTTTGATCTATCAAGCTCATATCTAGGGTTTAAGATCCTCATTGCTAAGAGCTCAATCAATAAATGGTCTATAATGGCTCTAGGCATCAAATATTAATTCCTATGATCTTTGCATGTTATGTTGATCAAGAATTCTTCAAGAGTTTGGAATTGGTTTGCCTTGGAAACCCTAGTTCATCTGGGTATCTTGTGTAACTTTTTCACCAAGCTTCTTCAACAATTGATCAAATATTTCAAGGGATACTTCAACATCATATTATGCATATATGATCTCCCATGAGTTCTAAAAGTCAAGAGAATTGCAAGATAGCAAGTTGGTTGGTGGTGGTTGACCAGAGGAATTCATCTGATCAAATCTGGGGTCCCCTAGACCCTATCGCCTACACTTTTTTTCATATAAAAATGATTCCAAGAGAAAAGTTACTCTAAATCACATTACAAACAACTTTAATATTGAGTTCTAGATCTAGTTTTGCTTGGGAAGTCATTTTTTATGGTGAAAGATTATAGGTCATTTTGTCTAAACCCTAATTTTGAGGTCAACTTCCCAAGGCCATAACTTGCTCATTTTTTATGAGATGAAAGATTTCCAAGTTGCACAATAAAAGTAAAGGTGTCTACATCAACTTTGATGTTTGGAGGAATATCTAATTCAAATTTTAGGAGCATGTGATATGAAGATACATTATAGGTCATTTTGGACCAGTGCCATTGAACAAGTGATTTTCCTCAACTTCAAAAATGCATAACTCATTCATCTGAAATCCGAATAAGGTCAAATTTGTAACTATTTTGAAGTATTTTGAAAGAGCTACAACTTTTATAAAGACACGTTTCTCATTTGAAGCTCATATAAAAAGTTAGCCAAGGTGGAATAAGTGAACATATGGCTTGACACTTAGAAATATTTTTGATATGTTAAAATTTCCAAACTTCCACATCAAATTCATCATGATAAAAGCTTAAAATGGAAAAGTGCTCAACATAAGAGTTGTTCCTCTTGACCTAACCATTCTAAAAAGTCTAATTTCATTCATTTTGGACAAGATTTGAATGGTCCACGCATGGCGTGAACATAACATCATCATTTGGCAAAATCAAAACTCCAAACAGCCATACACATTTGCCTTGCATTCCATGTTGCTTTCACACTCATTTTCACTTAATTATGGACCTAAATGAGTGACTTCATGGGCCTGTACACGCCATGCAAGCATGCATCATCCATTGCCAAATTTGGGAGTTGAATTTGAAGGTGCAAATAACATGAGTTGCAGCTATAAATAGAGACCTCTAACATCAAAATTGAGGACCCCCTTCGCGCCAGGTTTGCTCCAATACCCTAAACCCTTCCACTTGAAAGGAGAAACCTGAGAATTTTATTTGAAAATTGAGTTTGAATCTCACTGTTTTGAGATTGAAAACTCCAGGGATCCAAAGCCTTTGTTCAATTTTAATCTACTTCTGCAAGCTTCCTGAGTGAGGTCAAGCAAGAATAAAAGCAAGAGCAATCGAATTCTGCACAACATTGAAGGTATTTTCCATAATTTTTCTTCTCTTCGATTCTCTCTCAGTTTTACACAATTCTCTTGGATCCTTGGTTGTCTGAAGTCCTACCAATGTAGGTAAGAAGATTGAGTTGCTTTGAGGTCAAATCGAAGCAACTCAAATCATGTACCTCAAATTTCAACTCCATGTATCTCTCAATATACTTGGAGTTAGGATGAATTGAGGTCAGATTCGTGACTAGTGCCACTTTTACTTTGAAATCATGTCCTTATTTTTTTTTTATTTTTGTGATGGTGATGAGTGGACCAGTCCAACGAAGCTCGCCTGAGAAGGTGACTGGAGGTTTGTTATGGTGATGAGATGGCATGGTCCAGAGTCACATGATCATTTCAATTTGTTTTAATCACGAGCGTTGGTTTTGATTACCATTTGTTTGGCGTGCTGACTCAACTCCATCATGGAACGCGCCCTTGTGGCCACTTGATCTGCATGTATGTTAATGAGGGAGATCAAGTGGTCCAAGTTTTTTCTGATTTTTCAAATTTCATTTTATTTGTGTTATTTTCATTAATTCATATTAATTTCAATATTGATCCAAAAAATATGAGAGTTTCACCAAAACTTTTTAAATAAAACCCTCTTTCATTTTCTGAATTAAAATTATTTTTTGGATCATTATTAATATTTTTCATGATTTAATTTATTTTGTGAATATTTTTAATTGTTTAAAAATACTTTTAAGTTTCTAAAAATTATGAAATTTTTTCTCCAATGTCCTTTGACCTTGTTTGACTTATGATAAATCTCATGGCTATTTTTTTGGTGTTTTGATGAGGTTTTAGGAAATTGACCAACCACAATTTAATTTAATGCATATTTTTATTATTTTTAATTGTTTAAATGCCAAATAAATTGTGTAGAGCCATTTTAATTGACTTGTGTTGTTGGGCCTTGGTCAAGGTTGATTTGACTTTGTTAGATTAAGATCATTGGATTTAGGGGATTGATGAAATGTACATTCCATCTCCCAAAATGAATGAATGATCTTAATTTGGTAAAAGTCCTCCTTTGACCAATTTGTGTTGAATCCATTTCCCCTCCCTCTCCATCTCATTCCCCTTCTTTATTCATTCATGTCATGGACCTATGATATATCTATATCCTAAGGCTAGTTGATTGCAATATCTGAAGGAAAATTGCGGTCCAAAACGCAGCGGAAATTAAATTTTTTTCCTTTAGAGATCCTTACGAATGGTCATGATCAGTGATAGAATATTTACCTCTTGTGACGGTTG
This sequence comes from Lathyrus oleraceus, assembly GCF_024323335.1. Taxonomy (NCBI): domain Eukaryota; kingdom Viridiplantae; phylum Streptophyta; class Magnoliopsida; order Fabales; family Fabaceae; genus Lathyrus; species Lathyrus oleraceus. The sequence continues at coordinate 31,853,694 of NC_066581.1, forward strand.
AAACCTTTGGTGCAGATCTCTTGTGACAATCAAAACCTTTGATGCAGATCCACGGAGCGATCACGAACGTTGAACGATGACAACGTCTCTACTCAGTCCACACGAACGGGTTCCTTCAATCTCAGTGCTAGCTGGTACGAATGAAGGCTTTGAGTGAGAGAGAGAGAGAGAGTGAAAACGAAAAGAATGCAACCGCAAATTTTTGCTTCTGCACAAGGGTTCTATTTATAGAACCACTTGTGTGGGCTTCAAGCTAAAAGCCCACTTAAGTGTATTTTGGCCCATATCTTATAATATGCCCAAAATCACTTAAGCTCATGGTACCTTACCATATTTCGTATTCTACTCAAGTACATCGTACCTTACGATGCTCTATAACTCACTTAAGGGCACCGTACCTTACGATATTCCTTAGTTACTCTATCTCTCATCAATCCGTCCTTTGTGTGTGACCCTGTAGGTTTTCGTGACGTTGGCAATTATATTAAATCACGCATTTAACATAATAAACAGTGAGCGGTATCTAGCAACACATCACTGCTACCCAAGACACGAAAATGTCATGTGATCTGACAATTCCTTCTGTGATAATACTTATGTGTATAATTACCCCTTTGCCCTTATGTCTATATTGAACACAAGGCATAGACCGTGTCATCCTTGTCCAGTTCAATATTGGGCCCATAGACATTTATCCTGTTATGCAGGATGGGCAAATTCCATCTAGGTCACTCATGTCCCTCAGCATGCTTTGTGGAGTACCCATCAACTGTCTTTATGGTTATCCAGTTACGGACAACGTTGGATCAGCAATAAAGCACTCGACTCTACATCTAGGATCCATAGTGGTTTCAGGTCGAAGAGTGGAATACACTATTATCACCATGAGAATAACTTATGACACCTTGCATAACTTTCTATATAGTATTCTCATAGCGGGTCAATCCGGTATAAATATTACTCCTAATATCCATACCTATGTTTAAGACTTGATAACTCTTTATCCATGATCCATGAGATGTGATCATCAGTCTACAAACATAATAGTCTTAATGCTTTAATGTTATCCCACTTCAGACTAAAGCTCGACTACGGATACTTTAGGAATAGTGTCCTTATGTTTAATGTGTTCTCATGATTAAGTCATACTTAATACATTAAACGGACTATCTATTCCAGGGACTTTATTAATCAACCATAATAAAGAGAATGCCTTTTATTATTCGATACAAGTACCAAAATGTATTGGCCTCTAGGGCTTACACCAACAATATCAACATAAGTATGGATGAGATTAGGTCCACCATTTTTGCATATTCTTTTTGTGTGTGGTATGTTTCATGAGCATAATGCATTATACTATGTCTCTAACATGCATTAACACCAAAATTCTATTGCCCAACCTCAAATAGTTGTGACTTCTACATAAGTCCAATTACGATTGCTTAACATAGCGCTAAATTTGTGATACAAAAGACATAACATTCTAGTTAGTGAGATTGTAAGTCTCCCCTCTTTCATGGTATTGTGTGGAAACTTGGCCTTTTTTCCTTCCTTTGGAAGATGTCTTGGTTCAAGGATCCATACTTGTGATAAGTGGGTTGAGTGTTCTCCAAAGAATGACTTAAATAAAAACAAAGCAAAAACAATACTAACTTCTAATCAATTAACAACTAACATTTAATTTCAAGCCATTTACTTTTATGCACTTTAATTTTAAGCTTTATTCATTTGCCATTATTCATACCATTCAATTTGTTTACTATAATGCCATTTTCACTTTGCCCACTTGGGCCATATTTTGTGATATATTGTGTTTGTATATACTTGTTTATTTGTTTGATCTTTTGACCTTAATGTATACAATAAGAAAAAAAACCTAAAAAACATCTTGTGTGGATTGTTGGTTTGATCTGAGACTTTTGGACTTAGAATTTAGACAACACTCCCTATGCAAAGGACTTGGCCAATGCCAGCTTTCATGAAACCAAGTGCTTGTGAAGTGAACATTCATCTGATACAACATGGAAAATCCATCTGAGTTTATCTGCAACATGATCATTGTGAAGCTGTTATTTTGAACCTGTGTCTTATGCCATCTTTGAAGTCATCTGATACGTGGGAAATTTTGAAGAAGATCAAGGAGTTGCTAAGCTTGGATGTGGCTATCTTTATTTGATGCCTTTCTCTTCACCTTGCTATTTGTGTATTGATTATTGCTTGATTCTAAAGTCCAAGGGAAATTTGGGTTTCTATATGACATTCTTGTCTATTGGATTACAACCCATTGGTCAGATCTTTTCAACTCTCAACTTTTAAATTTGTGCTTAGGATTAGTCTCTTCATCTCCTCCCCACTTCTTTAATTTCAAAATCTCTCCCCCTTTCAAAAATCTTCTTTGCTTGTGTCTGTTTTCTAAATTGAGACCATCATTTGTACAAAAACACATATGCACACAAGAAAGGGCTCCATAGGAGTACCTAGGACACTTTGGGTGCTAACACTTTCCCTCTGTGTAACCAACCCCCTTACCTGTAATCTCTGGCATTTTATTAGTTTTGATTTGAAAACTTCTTATCTTTTGGGTTTTGTTCGTACTTTTCGCTTTTCCCTTGGAAACAATAAAAGCGCGGTGGCGACTCTGGTTTTATTGACGTCTAGCTTATCTATAGCTTGATGGTCATGAATTTACCGCTACAGAAATTAATTGGTGACTCTATTGGGGAGTAGTTTCCAGTGGGTTTAGCCTACTTTTGTGTGTGTATATAATTGTATATTTGATGTATGTATATTTGTTTGTATGATATAATCTGCTTGTTGTGCTTGGTGACCTCTGAGTGGTGAGATAAGTTCTAACCCGAACTTGAGTGCATCTAAGATATGAGGATGGTATAGTCATGTTCGACTTGTGTGGAGTAGTCCTTAACAAGTTGGCTTGAGACCCATCTACTAAGTGGAGACCTTTTTAGAGTTATTAATGTCATACAAGTTATTTGTGGTTAGGCATTACTATCTCTGATTTGGGGTCCGAGAAGCTGAGGACCGTAGAACATTTAACCCCTCTTGGCCTATTTAGGACCTAGTGTGGAGACTGTTCAAGTGTAGACTTGATAACAGTTCTCACGCGATACTATACTCAGACGAGTTTATCTTGAGAATATTATGGGTTGATGAGTCAGTCATCCTAACCTGTAATATCCGATAGATGGAATTAAGACTCTGGTAACTTTTTAGAACATGATCTACAGGTTTTTATCCTTAGTTCACTCCTTTGGGATGGTTCTTACTCAGACTCCTTGCTCGTGACTCACAACAAACCATTGATTCTTGGTTGATCCAATCAAGTCTTGTCAATATCAATGGAACTTGGGTGTTGATAAGGTGAAAACCATAATCCACCAAAATGGATGATTGATCTTGACAATAACTCGATTCATCCCTTGACCTTTGTTTGTTTGCCTTGTGTGTGATCCCTTATTTGTGATTGTTGCATTCATGCATTCATGCGCATCATAACATTCATCACACGAAAATTTCAAGGAATTGAGGTCTTATTTGCAAATATTTTCAGACCATGGATTGTGGATGAAGGAACACTAAGAAGTACAATTTCTGATGTCCCGACTTGAAAGAGTTAAGGAAGTTATCATCTTTCGTATTAGATCCCTTAGACTTTAAACAACGTCTTGGGAAACTTCTCTTTGTATTGTTTGCTGATGTGGTTAAAGGACTCTTGAGTGTGTTGGTTCAGTTCTATGATCCTCTTTATCGTTGCTTCACTTTTCCCAATTATCAACTTGTGCCTACGTTGGAGGAGTATACCCATCTCTTGGGAATACCTGTCTTCAACAAAGTGCCCTTTAGTGGATTGGAAGAGATTCCTAGATCTCATATTATAGCTAAAGCTCTTCACTTGAATAAGTCTAAGATAGAGGCTCATTGGGTGAAGAAAGGAGGTTTGTTTGGGTTGACTTCTGAATTCCTCATCAAGGAAGCTACTACCTTTGCTCAAGCCGGTAGTGTAGATGCTTTTGAAGCCATCTTTGTGTTGCTCATCTATGGTTTGGTTTTGTTCCCTAACATTGACGATTTTGTTGATGTTAACGCCATTAGAATTTTCTTGATTGGGAATACTGTGCCTATTCTATTAGGAGATGTGTACTTCTCTTTGCATCTAAGGAATTATAAAGGTGGTGGAACTATTGTATGTTATGTTCCTCTTCTGTACAAGTGTTTTATTTCGCACTTGCCTCAGACGCTTGCTTTTGTGGAGAATAAACAATGTCTACGGTGGTCTCATAGAATTATGTCTCTCATTAATGATGATATAGTTTGGTATGATCCTTCATTAAGCAGTTTGGATATTATTGATTCTTTTGGTGAATTCTCTAATGTGCCTCTCATTGGTACACAATGAGGAATCAACTACAACCCTGCTTTGGCTCGTCGTCAACTTGGGTTCCCCTTGAGAGACAAACCTAATAACACTTTATTAGAAGGTCTTTTCTATAAAGAGGGTAAAGATCCCCAACATTTGAAGCGGAAGATTGTGCATGCTTGGCATAATGTGCATAGGAAAGGAAGATTCGAGCTTGGTCCGTGCAATTGTCTAGCTTTGGAAGCTTACACTCTTTGGGTGAAGAAAAGAGCTTTGGAATTAAAGATGCCCTATGCATGTGAGAGACCCATGTCTATGGTTGTGGTTGAGCCATTAACTCTCCCTAACCAAGATGTAAAGGAGTTGGAAGACGTGTTCGCAAAGTTGAAGCAAGAGAGGGATATGTGGGAAGAGCGTTTCCGTGCTTTGAGCAAAAAGCATGAGGAGGTGCATCTTGAGTCTAAGGACAGAGATGCACTTATTGAGCTACTTGAAGACCGAGTGACAAAGAGATAGAGAGAACCAGAGGTTTCATCTTCCTCTTGTATGCCTCAGCCTTCCGTCACATGGAAGAAAATTGTTGATCAACTTGTCCTTGAGAAGACTCAGATGAAGTCTTCTTTTGAGACCGAGATTCGACGCATTCGAAGGAAGTACGTGCCTACAGCCGGATCTTCAGACATTGTTGTTAGGGATCCTTAGGATGACTAGTCTCCTTTACTCTTGTATTTTGTATTTTGGTTTCTGAAATTGTACTCAGTGTAATCCTTCCAATTATATAAATAAAAGAGAATTTTATGGTCATATCAAATTGTTGCAATTGTTGTTAAATATATATATATATATATATATATATATATATATATATATATATATATATATATATATATATATCAAATAATAGAGTAAGTTCCTTGAAAAACAAAAATAATCAAGCATTGCATTTCATGCATCATTTGCATAGTAGGTTTCTCTTTCTCCAGATGTCTTATTGGTATTTCTTATGTGCTTCAGCCAAATTGACTCATCGATACAATACTCGCGCCAATCATTCAAAGATCATGGAACATCTAGAGCAAGAGAATAAAGATTTGAAGGACGAGATCGCTCGTCTGACAGCCATGATGGAGTCAGTCCTAGCTGCACAGAGCCAGTCTTCTCCAATGCCTGCAACTCCTCCTCCTCAGAGGACTGTCATTTCAGAGGTGTCTACCTCTACTATCCCTGCAACTGCTTCTCACTTTTCACCTAATATGCATGTCGGATTCCCGTGGGGAATGCCACCTAACTTTATGCCCGAAGGTTTTACGCCTACTTTTGCTTCCATGCCGACATCTAGCCCGGTCATGTCTGTGCCGCCACCAGTTGTGCATACTTTACCCCGTGTGGAGGACACCATCTATCATTCCGAGCCGTTTGAGGGCTGTGATGTGTATGAGAAGATGGATGAAATGAAGGATCAATTACTTGAGCTTCGAAAGGAGTTGAAAACTTTGAGGAGTAAAGATTTGTTTAGAAAGAGTGCTTCAGAACTTTGTTTGGTTCCAAATGTTAATATCCCGGTGAAGTTCAAAGTGCCTTACTTTGAAAAGTACAAGGGGAATACATGTCCACTCAGTCATCTTATGATGTACGCCAGAAAGATGTCTACTCAAATTGATAATGATTAGTTATTGATCCATTATTTTCAAGACAGTCTGACCGGTGCTGCTTTAAGGTGGTACATGGGATTGGATAGTGCGAGCATCCGCATGTTCAATGATTTGGGCGAAGCATTTGTGAAGTAGTACAAATATAATGTGGACATGGTGCCAAATAGAGAACAATTGAGGTCGTTATCTCAAAAGGAAAAGGAGACGTTCAAGGAGTATGCTCAAAGATGGAGAGATCTTGCTGCTCAGATTACTCCTCCTTTGAAAGAGAAGGAGATGACCAAAATTTTTCTCAAGACCCTGAGCTTATTTTATTATGAGCGGATGATTGCCAGTGTCCCCAGTGATTTTACCGAGATGGTAAATATGGGTATTGTAATACCCCAAAATTTACCCTTCATTTTTCCTGGAAGCATACGCTTTACACCTCATGCATGCATTCATTTTTAGGTCATTTAGCATTTGCATTTCATCATGGCAATCAGTTTTTTTATAAAAAAAACGGAAAAAAAAATGGAAAAAAAACCGAAAAAAAAACGGAAAACGAATAAATAAATAAATAAATATATAATTAAATAAATAAATAAATAAAAGAAAAAAATTTGGACTTGGGCCTCTCTCATCTGAGCCCATAGGTCCACAAAAATCAGGTTATAAATTCAGAGTTTCAGTGAAAGAAAATTCAATTCTATTCCTATTACCCTGGCTGGAGGAAAAAGATAGTGAGAGAAGAGCTAATAGAGTTCAGAGCAACCTCCAAACCCTGAAGGGAACTCAACTGCACAGAATCACCTTTGCCTCACATAAACCCTAAAGATTGTTTTGTAAACCTCACGGGTGCAACTCAATTTCAATCAAGCTCTCCAAACAGGTTTGCCCTATTCCCATTATCTTACGCCTTCAATTTGTTTTTTTCTGTTTTGCTCTAATCTGACTTACGTTGTCATAGCATGTTTTCTCCTAATCCTTATCTTGTTTCACTAACCCTTTTGTTGAGTTTTTGTGAAGGCTCACATGACTTTTGCAGGGATAGCTCGCTAGATATTCCACTTTGCTCGTGGGATACCATTTGGGAGATTTATTCTGATTGCCTTGTTGGCTCATTTACTTTATACATGTTTGTTTTGTATGTGTTCGTATCCCCGCAGGTAGCGCGGTTCCTTCGTCAAGGACTGCCTTTTTGCATGAGCATCCCAAACCCTAACCCTTCATTGATTTTTCTTCTCCTAAACACACGTTTACTCCTTCTTCTACAGGTGAGTAAGTCTCCAAAGGTCGAGCATCCGGTAGATTGCGTAGTAACGTCGTTCATCCAAAACCCAACCCTTAACCCCGTAGTTAGCCGAACTACGGCTTGCTCTGATTCTCATTCCAGATGAGATACGTAGGCATAAGACGCGATGTCTTAGCGAGCACACATCCCCCCAACCCATAGGTCAGCCGAGCTACGAAGACTCTGATTCTCATATTCAGATGAGATACGTATGCAGTGGATGCGACATCCGCGCGAGACATTTTCATTTAACCCCTTTTTTTAGTAAACAGCACAAGATAAACTCACACCCTTTAGACAAGTGATAACATGAAATTATATCACATTTTAGGACTTAATTCAATTAAATTATATTATTATTTACTTTAATTTATTTCATTTTATCAGATATTACGTGGTATTTCCTTTCTATTTATCTCAGGTAGTCTATTTGAAGCAAAAGTAGGAAAAGGAAGAAAAGGAGGTGCAAAAAGAAGTCTTTTGGAAACAAATAGCAAAAGCCAAGCCCAGCCCAAAGAAGGCACATGCGTTGTGCCTGTGACGAGCGTCACAGAGGTTGTGACGAGCGTCATGCTGTATACACTTGTGTGACGAGCATCACACATGGTGTGACGGACGTCACACCATTCCCCTACATTTTTGCCTTTAGAGACGTTGAGTCCTATTTGCACGCTGAATCCTATTTCCACGCCTATACTTTCGTTACGTGAAGACCCTTTGACGCGGACTACTTCTGAAGACCGTTACGGAAAGTGCCAATATAAATACCAGCTTTGCAAACCCTTCCTCGGTTCCACGCTTCCAGACAGTTTTCCAGTTTTCGTTTTTTTTTTTTTGCATTTTTCTTTTTCCAGCAGCTTAAGCATATTCCTTATAGTACTTCTTTTATAATTTTTTTATATTGTTTCTTTTACAATTCTATTTTCTTTTCTAGCATTTAATTAATTTTTCGCACAATAGTTTCTACACGGGAAACTATTGTGTACCTTTTACCGGATCTAACCTTACGTTAGAATCTAGTTTTTTATTCCTTCGCTTTATTTTTCTGCCTGATTGAAGAACTCAAGAACAAATCCAACCGGTATGTGGTGGAGTGTTCAAGACTGCTATTTAATTATTCAGGTTCTATATTTATTTGTTGAATTTATATATGCTTGTTTTTACTATTAGTTTATACTGATTGCCTGCGATGAATCTGTTTATGCATGTTATTTATTTAAGTCTGTTTAGCATGTCTGGCTGATTTATTTAGGTATCGGTATGTAAAGTAAGCGTAATGAAGGAATCAAAACTAAGTTGGTTTAATTAAGTTTAAAATTAAAATCACTCTTTTTACGGTCTCAATTTACAGGTTTAATAACAAAGTTTTTGTACGAAAGTAAAAAACATAAAGAAGTTAAAATCAATAGAGCGAGAGTTTGAGGTTTTGACTGGACAGTCTAAATTGGACATTAATTCTAGATCAGGGCGAGAGCAATTTTTAGAGTTAATTAAATTCTAACCTTTTTCAAAAAGTATTTTTAAAGATTGAATGTGAGGACGAGAGTTAAGCATTTGAATTTAATTATATAACCTAAGTCAACAGAGCGAGAGTTTGAGATAAGGGTGTTTAAACGATTAGTGTTTTCTTAAAAAGAGTTTCTACGGATTCTATTGTTTTCAAAAAGTGGTTTTTGACTTAACTATAAGTGACAGCTACGTTAATATAAAATCATAGTTTATTCAACAGAGCGAGAGTTTGAGATAAAACTTTTAACCAATAGCGTCAACTGAAAAGATTTATTTTAAAACCAAGAAACCAATGAAGAATTGATTCCCTAATTACGACGAATTACATACCGATATCCGCTTATTAGATATTAATTTTAGATCTTATTTTAGTTTTAGCTTTTTCCCCCAAAAATCAAAGTATTACCTGCCTTAGCTTTACGAAGTAACCTTAGATAACGGTATATCGATTCATAAGTCCCTGTGGGATCGATATCTTTTAAAACTACGCGATAGAACTGTGCACTTGCAGTTTGTACCCCAAATTCGACTCATAAAGTCGAGCGATCAAGTTTTTGGCGCCGTTGCCGGGGACTTTTATTTAAGTCGATATCGTAACTCTTCTGTTACGCTGTAGAGACTAAGGCTTTTCTTTCTCTTTTCTTTCTTTCGTTGATTTGTATGCCACGCATTCGCTCACAAGGCGAGCCGTTCTACTTACGAATCAACGATATCGAACTATATCTCCGAGTCTTACAACGAATTCGGGAATATCGTGCTGCAAACAATCTCCCTCTTGTAGAACTTCCTGATTTCAAAAATATTTTCCCTTCGATACCCGAGATGGAAGAACCAGCTCGTGCTCTTAGAGATTACGCCGCTCCATCGCAAGATGAACCGCATTCAAGTATTGCTCCACCCGCAATCGAAGCAAACAACTTTGAACTCAAACCTTCACTGTTGCAGGCAGTGCAACAGAACCAATTCTCTGGAAATCCTACCGAGGATCCTAACCTTCATTTATCCGTATTTGTCCAATACGCTGATACTGTTAAAGCTAATGGTGTCACTTCAGAGGCAATTCGACTCCGTCTTTTTCCTTTCTCACTAAGAGATAGCGCTAGAAGATGGCTTCAATCTCTTCCTTCCAACTCAGTCACCACATGGAACGAGTTGAAGAAAGTTTTTCTTGCTCGATATTTTCCGCCAAGCAAAACAGCTATGTTAAGAGCCCAAATAAATGGATTTAAACAGAAAGATAACGAGTCTCTTTTCGAAGCATGGGAAAGATACAAAGACATGATGAGACTTTGTCCACACCATGGTTTAGAAGACTGGTTAGTAATTCATACATTCTATAATGGTCTCCTGTACAACACGAGGTTAACAATAGATACCGCCGCAGGTGGTGCACTAATGAACAAACCTTATGCTGACGCTTACCAACTTATCGAAAGCATGGCTCAAAACCACTATCAGTGGGGAACAGAACGAACAATGGTGGAAAAACCTCAAACGAAAACTGGCATGTACGAGATAAGTAACCTTGATCATGTTAATGCAAAAGTGGATGCTCTGGTCCAGAAAATTGAAAGTTTAAATGTATCACCTCCAGCCACCGTAGTTGCCATAACTCAGAATTGCGAAGTCTGTGGAATCCAAGGTCACACTCCTGCAGATTGTCAACTCCTAACAGGAATCCAAGCGGAGCAAGTAAACCATGCTCAAGGAAGCCCCTACTCACACACCTATAACTCAAATTGGAAGAATCATCCTAATTTTTCATATAAGAGTAATAATGCTCTATACGCACCTAGACAATCTCCAAATCAAGCCCCAGCTATACCTCCGGGATATCAGAAACCGACCCCATCTACATCTAACAATAACGCCCCTAGGAAATCCAATTTGGAAATCATGATGGAAAACTTTATAGCTTCTCAACAGCAAACCAATAAAGATTTCTTAAACCAGAATGTACACACTGGCGAACAAATTAAACAACTAGCAAGTAAAGTAGATGCCCTGGCTACTCATAACAAAATGCTGGAAACGCAAATATCACAAGTAGCTCAACAACAAGCGCCTACTGCTGCCCCAACTGGTACATTTCCTGGCCAACCCCAACCTAACCCAAGAAGCCACGCTCATGCAATTATACTAAGAAGTGGAACGGAAGTGGAAGGACCGTCTGACCCAAGGATAGAAAACCAAAACTCTAAAAAGTCAACTGAGGAAGAAAGTGAACCTAAGGAAAAGGAAGAGAGTAATAAGGAAACCGTAGAAAAGAAGGAACCTTATGTACCTCCACCACCTTATAAACCACCTATCCCTTACCCTCAAAGGCTTATTAAAACCAAAGATGCGGGCCAATTTAAAAAATTTGTCGACCTATTAAAACAATTAAACGTCACAATTCCGTTTACAGAAGCTATTACGCAGATGCCCTCATATGCCAAGTTTTTAAAAGAAATTCTTTCTAATAAAAGGAAACTTGAAGATAGCGAAACCGTTACACTCACCGCTGAATGTAGCGCTATAATACAGAATATGCCTCCTAAACTTAAAGACCCAGGTAGTTTCTCTATACCCTGTCACATAGGAAAATTTGTCATTGACAAAGCCTTATGCGATTTAGGAGCCGGTATTAGTGTTATGCCTTTATCCATATGCAAGAGACTTGAAATGGGAGAATTAAGACCAACTAAAATGTCTGTGCAACTAGCAGATCGTTCCGTCAAATATCCTGTAGGAATTCTTGAAAACGTTCCAGTGCGCATAGGTCAATTCTACATTCCAACTGATTTTATAATTATGGATATTAGAGAAGATGAAGTTACACCCATTATACTGGGAAGACCGTTCTTAGCAACTGCCGGTGCAATCATAGACGTAAAATGAGGACGACTCACTTTCGAAGTAGGAGAAGAGAAAATTGAGTTCATTCTTTCCCAATTTTTGAAAGCACCTACAATAGAAGATACATGTTACTTCATGGATATCATCGATGAATGCATAAAAGAAATGGAGTTAGAAAAAGACAAATCATCTGACTATCTTGTAGAAGACAAACTTAACCAATGTTTAGCAATAACACCGGACCCTACGCAATGCCTTAAGAAACCAACCTTAGACCTGAAAACACTTCCCAAGAATCTAAGATATGAATTCCTAGACTTAGAGCTTGAACGACCCGTGATAGTTAATGCTGATCTAGGAAGACTCGAAACAGAAAAACTCCTGCATATCTTAAGAAATATCCAACCGCACTAGGTTACAACATCACCGATCTTAAAGGAATAAGTCCTTCTATTTGTATGCACCGCATCATGCTAGAAGAAGACTGTAAAACTTCTAGGGAACACCAGAGAAGACTAAACCCGATCCTGAGTGAGGTAGTGAAGAAGGAAATAACCAAGTTATTAGAGGCAGGTATCATATATCCTATATCTGATAGCAAATGGGTTAGTCCTGTACACGTAGTACCAAAGAAAGGAGGTATAACAGTCATTGAAAATGGAAAAGGAGAAACTATAACCAAACGAATCGAATCGGGTTGGAGAATGTGCATTGACTATAGGAAACTAAACAAAGCAACCCGAAAAGATCATTTCCCTTTACCATTCATTGACCAGATGTTAGAACGATTAGCAAAACATTCACATTTCTGCTATCTTGACGGTTACTCAGGTTTCTTTCAAATACCAATTCATCCTGATGACCAAGAAAAGACAACGTTCACGTGCCCTTTTGGTACCTTCGCTTATAGACGAATGCCGTTTGGCTTATGTAATGCTCCTGCAACTTTCCAAAGATGCATGATGGCAATATTCGCCGATTTTCTAGAAAACATCATGGAAGTATTTATGGATGACTTTTCCGTATGCGGACAAAGCTTTGAAGAATGTCTTGAAAACCTAGAGAGAGTTCTAGAGCGATGTGTAAAAGTAAACCTAGTACTTAATTGGGAAAAATGCCACTTTATGGTACAAGAAGGAATTGTTTTAGGACACATCATCTCGAACAGAGGAATTGAAGTAGACAAAGCCAAAATAGAGGTAATCGAAAACCTTCAACCTCCGAAAACGGTGAGAGAAGTACGAAGCTTCTTAGGACATGCCGGTTTTTACTGACGATTCATTAAAGACTTCTCTAAAATAACTAAACCGTTGACCGGATTATTGATGAAAGATGCTGAATTCATATTCGACAATAAATGTTTAGAAGCATTTCAAACGCTAAAACAAGCACTGATCTCCGCACCCATAATGCAGACACCAGATTGGAATGAACCATTCGAAATAATGTGTGATGCCAGTGATTACGCTGTAGGTGCTGTTTTAGGACAACGAAAGGATAAAAAGCTTCATGTTATATATTACGCAAGTAGAACTCTAGATGAAGCACAAATGAATTACGCCACAACCGAGAAAGAACTTCTAGCAGTAGTGTTTGCGCTAGATAAATTTTGTTCTTACTTGGTCGGAGCCAAAATAATCATCTACACTGACCACGCTGCTATCAAATACCTCTTAACTAAAAAGGATGCTAAACCTAGACTCCTAAGGTGGATCCTGTTGCTACAAGAGTTCGATTTGGAAATCAAAGACAAGAAAGGAACTGAAAACGTAGTAGCAGATCACCTCTCTAGACTTGAGAACCTTGAACCGGAAAGAACATCAATTAACGATGATTTCTCGTACGATAAGCTTATAGCTACCTTAGAAGAAAATAAAGCTGATAAACAGGTAGAAACCACCTTAGCCATATCTGTTACACCGTGGTACGCTGACCTCGTCAATTATTTAGCTGCCGGAATAGTTCCACCTACTTTATCCTACCAACAGAAGAAACGATTCTTCTATGACATAAAACATTATTACTGGGATGACCCCTTAGTTTTTAAAAGAGGCCCCGATGGTATTTTCCGTCGGTGTATACCCGAAGAAGAGGTAGAAAATATAATCCAACACTGTCACTCCGCTCCTTATGGTGGACACGCAAGTACATCCAAGACCTGCTCTAAAATCCTACAAGCCGGTTTTTATTTGCCAAGTATATGGAAGGATGTACATGCAGCTATTAAGAAATGTGACAGATGTCAACGCACAGGAAACATATCTAGACGTGACGAGATGCCACAAAAGGGCGTTTTGGAAGTAGAGATTTTCGACGTGTGGGGAATAGACTTCATGGGACCTTTTCCATCCTCTTTCGGTAACAAATACATACTCGTGGCAGTTGACTACGTATCAAAATGGATTGAAGCTATAGCTTCCCCAACTAACGACACACGAGTAGTAACTAGACTCTTTAAGAATATAATATTTCCAAGGTTTGGTGTCCCAAGAATAGTAGTCAGTGATGGTGGATCGCATTTCATATCCAAAGTACTCGAAAAACTACTGCTTAGGTATGGCGTAAGACATAGAGTAGCGACACCTTACCACCCTCAAACCAGTGGACAAGGGGAAGTATCTAACAGAGAAATCAAACAGATACTAGAGAAAACAGTCGCCACTTCAAGGAAAGACTGGTCATTGAAATTACCAGAAGCTTTACGGGCTTACCGAACTGCTTACAAAACGCCCATAGGGACAACCCCATTTAAGCTAATATATGGAAAATCCTGTCACCTCCCGTTAGAATTAGAACATAAAGCCTATTGGGCTATTAAAAATCTAAATTTAAACTATAAAGCCGCCGGTGAAAAGAGAATCCTTGATATAAGCGAATTAGAGGAACTCAGAAGAGACGCTTACGAAAATGCCAAAATCTACAAAGAAAGAACAAAACAATGGCATGACAAGCGCATATCAAGGAAAATCTTCAAACAAGGCGATACAGTCCTTTTATTTAACTCTAGACTAAAGTTATTTCCGGGAAAACTACGATCTAGATGGTCAGGTCCTTTTTAAATCACCAATGTTTTTCCCAGTGGAGCAGTAAAAATTAAAGGCAAATCTATGGAACCATTTACCGTAAACGGGCAACGTCTAAAACATTATCACTATGCAGAAAACAATGAAGATTTGCAAGTCTTGCACTTAGACGAAATGCCTCCAGAAATTATAGATTATAATTGATTGTTTTTGTGTCGAGCTTGCGACATTAAACAAAGCGCTTAGTGGGAGACAACCCACAAATATTTTATTATTTCCTTATTTCTATTATTATTTTTCTATTTCTTCCTTAATTATTCTCTTAATTTTTGTTTAGTATTCATTCTTAATCTATTTTAATTTATTAAAATTTTTTCTCTTCTTTCGGCATTTGGCCAACTCCTGACTCAAACTCTTGTTTTTCTTTTCTTTAGCTAACACTAACCTGATGGGACAAATTGATCGTATGGGTATCAAATTCAGAGGAACAGCTCAGAAACAAAAGTTTGAGGAACTAGCCACGAGAGAGATGCTACCTAGCCTGTATGCTGATGACTGGGCAATGACTGCCCTTGGACTAAGACAAAGTGTCCTGTATTTGCTGAATCAGATAGGGTGGGAAACCGCTCCTATCCGTAGACAATTTGTCACTTACCGGAGACTGACTCTAGAATTCCTTAGTTCTCTGATCTATCTACCCAGCCATGGAAAAGGAATAAGCAGAGGTTTTATCCAGTTCAGAATGTTTAACATGGAGTACCAATTTAATATTCAAGATTTTACCAACCTTTTAGGTTTCCCTACATCCTTTGACACATTCACAGTGAGCCAAGAGGAACTTTTCGAATAAAGAGAACTTGAACACTTTTGGGGTAACTTGACTGGAAATGACGATCCCGAGGAACATGATTTTCTCTCTGGAAACATACATAACCCGACCTTCCGTTATTTCCATAAGATCCTGACCCACACCTTATTTGGGAAGAAGCCAAATAGTACCACGGTTTCACGTGATGAACTCTTCATCATATTTTGTGCTTCCCAGAACCGTCCAGTAAACGGTGCCACTTTTATGTTAGCAAGCACCAATTCGAATAGGCGGTTTGATAACTATGATAGGTAATGCTATTGGATTACGTCAGCCTATGCTTGACTTAAGCCCTTTTTGTGGCATTACTACTATGAGTATACCCTTCCTCTTCAACACTTTGTTTATAGCAAACCTAGGGTCTGATGAGTTTGAGCTTATTATTGATAACCAAGTTCTTTGCCTATTCACCATGCCCGATCCTAGGACTAGTGTTCATAACCGCAACAACTGGCTCTACAATCTGAACGAAACCCCCTCTCCTGCTAGATCCACTGAATCCATCCAGGACTATGAAATTTGTGATGACTATGAGATTTATGATGACCAGATTCCTTATGCTGAATCAGATCCTCAAACACCATCTGGTTATTATGATATTGATCCTCCTCCTCAACCTGCTCAGACCAAAGAATCGGCAATACCCGACCTTAGACATCATATGCCCGAAACTGATTATAACACTGCCATGGAAGCCTTGATGTCAGAACAAGATGCCCTCAGAGAAGAGTTCACTAGCTTGAGGCACGAATTTCTGGGATACATGAACAGTATGACAAACCAGTTTCACGAGTTACTATACCGTGTTAACTCCTTTGCCGCTCCGACCAGAGATCGTGCAGATTGATAGAATTTATTTTTCTTAGTTATTTAGTCTTAAGTTAGATTATTTATTTAATGTTATTTCAAATTATGTTCGTATTTGTTTCTCTTTCGCATTTTTGTTTTTCTCCATTGTTACATTATGATTATTTTATTGAAGCTATTTATTCATTTTATTATGTAATCTATTATGCTCTCTACTGTTGCTGCCTACATGACATATTAAAGAACAATATATTTATGCATCATTATGCAAAGTAGAATGACATGCAGGAAAATTAAATAGCAAAATTAAATAATCTGAAGCAAAACAAAACAAATAAAAAATAATAAAAAAATAAATTACCAAGTTACTCTGAAGAACGCTAGCTGAAGCCATGCCAAAAAGACTGTGTGACGAGCGTCACACAATCTATGACGGACGGCATGCCAAGTACCTGTTACGCCCGTCATGCCCCTGTGACGAGCGTAACACCCTTCTGACTAGGTGAATGTTACAGTACCGTTGGAGACGAACGTTACACCCTTTCACTTTTTACCTTCCCCATTTATTCCCATTAACCCACATTTATTCACTTTTCAACCACCTCCTTTCCAACTTCCAAATTCTTTTCCTATAAATACCCATCAAAACCCTCCTCCATTCACCACAAACCACTCTCTAATATCAAATACATTTCTTTCCTTTATTACTCCTTTAAATTCGTTCATCAGTATGGCGGGAAATCAGAATTTCGGAAATATCATCTTCCGATCCGGAGATGAAAACTATCAAAGGGAGCAATTCGAGCGCTTTCAACAGCGAGGCGTCGTCTCTACCAGGTATCCTGATTCAACTTGTTTACAACAATTAGGATTACTTCAAGGTATCGAGTGGATGCTCCGCCTTGCCGATCTAACCTTCCTATGTATGCATAATCAACCCACATACCCATCCCTAACCTTAGAATTCTTAAGTTCATACGCGTACAACACTCCAGCCGGTGAGGACGAATTCTTAACCGGTACCGCAACCTTCCGTATGTTCAACACCGAGTACTCCTTAACCCAAAACCAATTGAGTACCATGCTACAATTCCCCACAGAAGGTCAAATCCTACCCCAGAATCCCTCCAAACCTAAACTGGAGCACAGTTGCTGCTTTCGACCTCTTTAGGAAAATATCCGGAGTAGATGCCAACAACTGGGAAGAGCTCCTTGTTTCCCATATACATAACCCAACTATACGGTACTTTATCCGTATCCTACAAAACACCGTTTTTGGAAGACCGAACAACAGCAAGGTCAACGCAAAGGAACTCTTCTTCCTCGAATGCGTCTTCGAACCGCAGGCTAAGGTAAATGCCTCCTCCTTCCTATTTCATCATATCCGCACCTTATGTGCTAGAGGCCGTCAACCTTTTGTTATAGGTGGATTAATAACCACCATAGCACTTGGCTTAAACCTAGGGGACCGACTCCAAACTTTAGAATCTTTACCTCCCCTATTTATGGATATAGGCTACTGTCGGTCCAGCCGCCTAATCAAGAACCGAGTAGGCGGAAAATATTACCTTATGGTGAATAACCAGGCCGTCCCAAGCGTTGTTCTCCCCAACATTTCCCTAACCGATGTCACCAATCCCAACCGCCACCTCTATGATCTGAATGCTCCCGAAGCTACCGAGCCTTCGCATACAAACCCGTCTGCAGACGAGTTCGAAGAAATGGAGCAAGGTGATAACGCTCTTGAACAACAATCAGTCCCGCTCAACCCTTCCGATACTGCAGCTGGCCCATCCTCCCGACGTCGTCGACGAAGAAGGCCTGCAACCAGCGACGACATCATGGATGCTATTGATGGTATGCAAGCACAGAATCTCGAAATGATGCAAATGATGCGCCAAATGCAACAACAGCAGGAAGAGAGGAATACCATAACCGATCAGCGGTTCACTGAGTTGTTTAGCAGGTTCGACAACTTAGACTTACGTCAGCGATCACCAGGCCCAAGAAAAAGAGGCGGAAGGCAACCTTAACCTTTCTTTTTCCTTGCTTTTTTTTTTGTATTTCATTTCTTTTCCTTCAAACATTGAGGACAATGTTTTATTCAACTATGGGGGGGAACACCATGTTCTTTCTATCCTCCATTTTCCTTTTCAAGTATGTATTTTTCTTTTCATTGTTATTTCCCTTACAAAATAAAATAAAAAAATAAAAAAAAAATAAAAAAAAAAAATAAAAAAAAAAATAAATAAATAAATATATATATATATATATATATATATATATATATATATATATATATATATATATATATATATATATATATATATATATATATATATATATATATATATATATATATATTTATTTTAAGTTAAGTCCCTAGCGTGAAAACTTTCTATTATCTATTTCCCCTCAAATTTTCATGAGCCATAATAACAGAAATTTAACACACCCAGTAAGTATAAAGGTTGCTTATTTTATAAAACTTGAGTGAAATCAAGACTAAAACTATTACCATAACAACGCTCTAAGAACCTCAACATGTCAGATCAGAATGAGTACCTATTATACATATCCCTTGAACTTTTGGTTTTATAGTAACCCCGAGTAGTTTATACGAGAAGTCAGCACCATCTTAATAGCAAACTACGTGGAGAGCCGATGAATATAAGTGAATGATTCCCAAAGTAACATAAAAAAAAATACATATATACATATCAGGAAATGCACTAATTAAGTTAGGTGATCCTTACCAGATCATTTAATCTAAAGGTTGCAGATCAAACAAAAGCATAAAGATCCATTATGAGTTGGTTCAGTAGGTATCTGGTACTGAACTTGGTAGGGCGGACTACGGTCCGATCCCCCGCAATTTGCAATGGACTGAATAACAAAGTTATCCGACTTATGTACCAGAACTTCTAGCTAAAAGGGGATCAGAATCACTAACCGGTTACTCCACTATGTGCGCGAAAAGATAAAGGGCTTAATGTGATTTCGCTAGAATGAAAACGGGTGAAATAAGAGTAAAGGAACTAGGATAGCTGTAATGGCATTGCTTGAACTGGTTTGCATAAGGTGAGGTTATCTAAGGTTGTGATGGTGGTTGTTGATGTCAAGATTAAACTCAAGTTACTTCTAAACAAGGTTTACATGCAACCTAGTACAAATTGATGTGTGTTTTGAAATTTCATCTGGCTAAAATCTTTAAGTTCTATACTGTATTTTGCTTGAGGACAAGCAAAGATCTAAGTATGGGGGAGTTTGATAACATGAAATTATATCACATTTTAGGACTTAATTCAATTAAATTATATTATTATTTACTTTAATTTATTTCATTTTATCAGATATTACGCGGTATTTCCTTTCTATTTATCTCAGGTAGTCTATTTGAAGCAAAAGTAGAAAAAGGAAGAAAAGGAGGTGCAAAAAGAAGTCTTTTGGAAACAAATAGCAAAAGCCAAGCCCAGCCCAAAGAAGGCACATGCGTTGTGCCTGTGACGAGCGTCACAGAGGTTGTGACGAGCGTCATGCTGTATACACTTGTGTGACGAGCGTCACACATGGTGTGACGGACGTCACACCATTCCCCTACATTTTTGCCTTCAGAGACGTTGAGTCCTATTTGCACGCTGAATCCTATTTCCACGCCTATACCTTCGTTACGTGAAGACCCTTTGACGCGGACTACTTCTGAAGACCGTTACGGAAAGTGTCAATATAAATACCAGCTTTGCAAACCCTTCCTCGGTTCCACGCTTCCAGACAGTTTTCCAGTTTTCGTTTTTTTTTTTTTTGCATTTTTCTTTTTCCAGCAGCTTAAGCATATTCCTTATAGTACTTCTTTTATAATTTTTTATATTGTTTCTTTTACAATTCTATTTTCTTTTCTAGCATTTAATTAATTTTTCGCACAATAGTTTCTACACCGGAAACTATTGTGTACCTTTTTACCGGATCTAACCTTACGTTAGAATCTAGTTTTTTATTCCTTCGCTTTATTTTTCTGCCTGATTGAAGAACTCAAGAACAAATCCAATCGGTCTGTGGTGGAGTGTTCAAGACTGCTATTTAATTATTCAGGTTCTATATTTATTTGTTGAATTTATATATGCTTGTTTTTACTATTAATTTATACTGCTTGCCTGCGATGAATCTGTTTATGCATGTTATTTATTTAAGTCTGTTTAGCATGTCTGGCTGATTTATTTAGGTATCGGTATGTAAAGTAAGCGTAATGAAGGAATCAAAACTAAGTTGGTTTAATTAAGTTTAAAATTAAAATCACTCTTTTTACGGTCTCAATTTACAGGTTTAATAACAAAGTTTTTGTACGAAAGTAAAAAACATAAAGAAGTTAAAATCAATAGAGCGAGAGTTTGAGGTTTTGACTGGACAGTGTAAATTGGACATTAATTCTAGATCAGGGCGAGAGCAATTTTTAGAGTTAATTAAATTCTAACCTTTTTCAAAAAGTATTTTTAAAGATTGAATGTGAGGACGAGAGTTAAGCATTTGAATTTAATTATATAACCTAAGTCAACAGAGCTAGAGTTTGAGATAAGGGTGTTTAAACGATTAGTGTTTTCTTAAAAAGAGTTTCTACGGATTCTATTCTTTTCAAAAAGTGGTTTTTGACTTAACTATAAGTGACAGCTACGTTAATATAAAATCATAGTTTATTCAACAGAGCGAGAGTTTGAGATAAAACTTTTAACCAATAGCGTCAACTGAAAAGATTTATTTTAAAACCAAGAAACCAATGAAGAATTGATTCCCTAATTACGACGAATTACATACCGATATCCGCTTATTAGATATTAATTTTAGATCTTATTTTAGTTTTAGCTTTTTCCCCCAAAAATCAAAGTATTACCTGCCTTAGCTTTACGAAGTAACCTTAGATAACGGTATATCGATTCATAAGTCCCTGTGGGATCGATATCTTTTAAAACTACGCGATAGAACTGTGCACTTGCAGTTTGTACCCCAAATTCGACTCATAAAGTCGAGCGATCAACAAGAACTACAAAAGTGGATCCCGTAGAGTACTACGGATGCGTAGGGGTGCTAATACCTTCCCTTCGCATAACCGACTCCCGAACCCAAGATTTGGTTACGAGACCCTGTCTCGTCCTTCCTTTTTCCAGGTTTACTTCGAGCGTTTCCTTTCCCTCCTTTGGGATAAATAACACACGGTGGCGACTCTTCTATCATTTTCTTTTGCCGGTTGTTTTTTCGCACACTGTATTTTTCAGGTTGCGATAGCTGGCGACTCTGCTGGGGACCCGGTTTCCCTAAGCGAGTCCCTCCTAGATTTTGTAGTTTGTTGTTTATTGGGTGTTCATGCTTTTGTACAGTTATTTATTTACCTGCTTTACCTTATTGCATTGTGTACATATCATTGCTGTATCTGTTGGCTGGCTATGGCTGCTTGGTGATCTTTGTGAGATGAGTTCTATACCCGAACTCGAGTGCACTTAGGATAGGAGAATGGCATAGTCTTGTCGACTTGTGTGGAGTTATTCCTTAGAAAGTTGACTTGCAAGCCCATTCACTTGGTGGAGGTCATGTTGAGATCAATAATGTCACACAAGTAAGTTGTGGTTAGAAATTACTTTTTCCAATATAGACCTTAGAAGCCGAGGACCTTAGTTTACCAAACCCGTCTTGGCCTATTCGTAGGACGTAGTGCGAAAGTCGTTCAAGTGTAAGATTTGATACGATTGTTACGCGATACTACACTCATAAGAGTCTCTCTTAAGAATATTTTTGGAATACGAGTAGTCGTTCCTCCGATAATATCCGAAAGATGGGATTATGACTATGGGAACCTTTTGTAGAACATGTTTGGCAGGTTTAAACCTTAGTACACTCCTTTTGGGTGGTTCTTAACCTAAACTCCATGCTCGTGACTTGCAACAAACCCTTGATTCATGGTTGATCCGATCAGGTATCCTTAATATCAATGAAACTTGGGTGTTAATAAGGTGTAAACCATAATCCACCAAAATGGGTGGTTGATATTAAGTATAACATGATCCATCCCATGACCTTTGTTTGGTGTGCTCTTAATTTCTCTCCAGACAGTGCAACCTGACAGATGTTCAAGCAAATACAACGATCCTGATTCCCATGCCACTGCACTGCATTCACATCATTTTGCATCACATCATTTTGCATTCATAATCATTCACACATGTTTATCCATTTCTGTGGGGTTTATATCTTCTACTTGATTCTAGTCGGAATTTTCTTGGTCCTTATCAACAGCTTAGTTTTTTTTTACATCGTTTATCTATTGAGAGACTGGAATCAAGGGGGTAGAATACCTTTGGAATTGATAAACATGTCATTAAATTTACATATTCATTAGCATGTCTTGCATAACAGGGACCGCCACAGTGTTCTCAATTTATTTGGTGTTCCAATCAGCAGGATAGCTGACCCAGGCATTCACCGGTACGGTACCCGCAGAAACCAACAAAGAGTAATGGAAAGCCTACAGGCAGAGTTCACCGAGATGAAAATCCGCATGAATCAATTCATGGATGTGGTTCAAGGGGTGGCTCACGGACAACAAGAGCTCAGGCAGATGATACAGAGGAATCCCCCTGCTCAACCAGAGACGGTGACTGATCCTCCAGCTGGAGAGGCTAATGGACCCAATGGACCGGGGCCTATCCCAATGCTACATGTCACCTCCGGTCAACAGCCCGTTCATGATGATCAGGACGATCAGTTCCCCCTGCTGCAGGAAGACTTTGGTATGGGTCATGGTGTGGACCCCATGTTTAGAAGATTGGAAGAGAGGTTGAAGGCAGTGGAAGGATAGAATCCTTTGGGAGTAGATGTTGCTGATTTGGGGCTGGTCCCAGGTGTGAGAGTGCCACCGAAATTCAAGGTCTCGATATTTGACAAATACAATGGCAACTCTTGCCCGAAGACCCATGTGCAAGCCTATTTCCGTAAAATGGTTGCATACTCCGATGATGAAAAGTTGCTTATGTACTTTTTCCAGGACAGCCTAGCTAGGGCATCCCTGGAATGGTATATGAGGCTGGACAGAGCCCACATCCGTTGCTGGAGGGATTTGGCTGAGGCTTTCGTGAAGCAGTATCAGTATAATGCAGACATGGCTCCGGACAGAACTCAACTTCAAAATCTGTCTCTTAAAAGCAATGAGTGCTTCAGAGAATATGCTTAACGCTGGAGAGAAACAACTTCCCGTGTTCAACCTCCTATGTTGGAGAAGGAAATGGCTAACATGTTCATGAACACTCTGCCCGGACCTTATTTGGAGCGCCTGGTGGGTTGCAATGCCTCCAATTTTGCTGATGTAGTCTCTACTAGAGAGAGGGTGGAGAATTACCTGAGGACATACAAGACCCAGAGTGAAGGTGGATCCTCATCAGGGGTGAAGAAGCCGTTGATTCAGGGACAGAAGAGGAGAGAAGGGGATGCAAGTGCCATATCTTCTTATCAGAACAGGGATAACCGGAGGAATAACTTTCAGAACTATCATCAGCAACGTATGTTGCGGCTGTGACCTTTCCAGCTGCAGCACCACTACAACAACAACAACCACAACGTCAACCAGCTCAGTACCAACCACAACAATCGGGTAACAGACCCGCCTATCAACCGAGGCCAAGGAAAATGGACCGGCGTTTCGACACCCTTCCAATGTCGTACGCTCAGTTGCTTTCTAGTCTTCAATAACTACAACTTGTGCAGTTGCGCACTCTGGCTCCTCCCGTTGGTAGGCTTCCGGTGGGTTATGACGCCAACGCTAGGTGTAGCTTCCACTCTGGGGCACCTGGCCACAATATTGAGAACTGCAAAGCTTTTAAGCACGTAGTTCAGGACCTCATTGAATCGAAGGCCATTAACTTTGCACCAGCTCCTAATGGCGTCAACAATCCCATGCCCCAGCATGGTGGAGCCAACGTTAACATGGTTGAAGGAGAAGTCAAATTAGTCTCTGCGGTCAACAATGAAGATGGGGATAGTGATTACGACATCGATAACTGGGTGCGTCCGAGGATCCCGGGTGGAGTTCTCAACAATTGGTCTTCTGAGGAGATTGTCCAAGCCACTTGTTTGGAGGAGTAATTTTCTTTGTTTATTCATGCATATCCAAGTCTTACATTCTTCCAGGGCGTAATGACTCATTGTAGGGCTCATCTATGTGACACTTGCATTTTTTTTATCATAAATAAAGGACGTCTTTTTGCATTCAAATATTTCGTTCCCTGTCTTTCTATTTTTGCAGTTTTTCAAAAAAAAATGGCAATGTTTTGTTTAGTTTCCACTTTTTTTCACACTCATAAGCACATACCATCACTCATGCAAATGCACATCACCGGATCCTATTGATAACGGTTCTGCTATGGCTCGCTTCGACTTTGAAAATCCAATCTTTCAAGCTGAAGAAGAGGGTGATGAAGACTGTGAACTCCCTGAAGAACTTACCAGGTTATTAAAACAAGAGGAAAGGGTCATTCAACCGCATCAAGAGTCTGTTGAAGTGATTAATCTCGGCACCGAGGACGCCAAGAGAGAAATCAAGATAGGGGCCGCTTTGGAAGACAATGTGAAGAAGGGGTTGATTGAATTGCTGCAAGAGTATGTTGACATCTTCGCTTGGTCTTATCAGGACATGCCAGGGCTTGACACAGACATCGTGGTACATCGCTTTCCGCTCAAAGAAGGTTGTCCTTCGGTTAAGCAGAAGCTCAGAAGAACAAGACCAGAGATGGCTGTCAATATAAAGGAAGAAGTGCAAAAACAGTTGCATGCAGGGTTTCTAGCAGTCACAAATTATCCGCCATGGGTTGCAAATATCGTTCCGGTACCTAAGAAGGATGGAAAGGTACAGATGTGTGTTGACTACCGGGATCTGAACAGGGCTAGTCCTAAAGATGATTTCCCCTTACCTCACATTGACGTTTTGGTGGATAACACGGCTCAGTTCTCGGTATTCTCCTTCATGGATGGCTTTTCTGGCTATAATCAAATTAAGATGGCACTAGAAGACATGGAGAAGACAACATTCATAACCCCATGGGGCACCTTCTGCTACAAGGTGATACCGTTTGGTCTGAAAAATGCCGGAGCAACATATCAGCGAGCGATGGTGACTCTTTTCCATGATATGATTCATCATGAAATCGAGGTTTATGTTGATGATATGATTGCCAAATCTCAGACGGAAGAAGAACATTTGGTGAATCTGCAGAAACTGTTTGAGCGTTTGAGAAAATTCAAGCTGAGGCTTAATCCGAACAAGTGTACTTTTGGGGTGAGATCTGGAAAATTACTGGGTTTTGTTGTTAGTGAAAAAGGGATTGAGGTGGATCCGGCCAAAGTGAAAGCGATACAGGAAATGCCTGAGCCAAGAACAGAGAAACAAGTCTGTGGTTTCTTAGGGAGGTTGAACTACATTGCAAGGTTCATCTCTCACCTAACAACCACGTGTGAGCCAATATTCAAATTGTTGAGAAAAGATCAGGCTATCAGGTGGAATGATGATTGCCAAAGGGCGTTCGAGAAGATAAAAGAGTATTTGCAGAATCCTCCAATCCTTATCCCTCCAGTCCCAGGGAGACCGCTGATTATGTACTTGACAGTACTAGACAATTCTATGGGTTGTGTTCTCGGTCAACACGACGAGACAGGTAGGAAAGAGCATGCCATCTACTACCTGAGTAAGAAATTCACAGATTGCGAGTCGAGATACTCAATGCTTGAAAAAACATGTTGTACACTTGCATGGGCTGCTAAGCGATTGAGACAATACATGCTGTCTCACACAACCTTATTGATCTCCAAAACGGATCCAGTCAAGTATATATTTGAGAAGTCATCTCTCACCGAAAGATTTGCTCGTTGGAAAATGGTACTGACAGAGTACGACATCCAGTATACTTCCCAGAAAGCCATCAATGGGAGTATTCTGTCAGAATATCTTGCTCAACAGCCGGTTGAAGATTATGAGCCGATGAAGTTTGATTTTCCAAATGAAGACATCATGTTCCTCAAGATGAAAGACTGTGAAGAGCCAGTTGTTGAAGAGGGACCTGATCCAGACGAAAAGTGGACTTTAATGTTTGATGGGGCCGTCAACGCCAGGGGAAGTGGAATTGGTGCTGTCATTACAATTCCGAAAGGTGCCCACATGCCTTTCACCGCTCGTCTGACTTTCGAGTGCACCAATAATGAAGCTGAGTATGAAGCCTGTATCTTGGGTATTGAGCAAGCCATTGATTTGAGAATCAAGACTTTGGACATCTCCAGAGATTCAGCTCTGGTAATCAATCAAGTGAATGGTAATTGGAACACTCTCCAGCCTACTCTGGTCCCTTACAGAGATTACACGAGAAGACTGTTGACTTTCTTCACAATAGTAGAGCTGTATCATATACCTCGTGATGAGAACCAGATGGCAGATGCTCTTGCTACTCTATCCTCCATGATCGATGTTATGCGCCTTGATAGGGCCGCGTTTTATGTGTTTGCTGCTGAACTGGTAGTTGACGACAAGCCCTGGTATCACGACATCAAGCGCTTTCTGAAGAATCAAGAGTATCCTGCAGGGGCATCCAACAATGATAGAAAGACTTTGAGAAGATTGGCAGGCAGTTTCTTCTTGAACAAAGACGATGTGTTGTATAAGAGGAACTTCGACATGGTTTTTGCTCAGATGCGTGGATAGACACGAAGCGGACATGTTAATGCAGGAAGTTCATGAAGGCTCCTTCGGTACTCATGCCGGAGGACATGTAATGGCTAGAAATTATTGAGAGCAGGTTATTACTGGATGACCATGGAATCTGATTGTTTCAAATATGCTCGGAAGTGTCATAAATGCCAGATTTATGCTGATAAGGTGCATGTGCCGCCGAATCCTTTGAATGTGATGTCTTCGCCGTGGCCCTTTGCTATGTGGGGCATTGATATGATTGGAAAGATTGAGCCGACCACTTCCAATGGGTATCGCTTCATCCTTGTTGCCATTGACTATTTCACCAAGTGGGTCGAAGCATCGTCATTCGCGAATGTCACCAGACATGTGGTTGCCCGATTCATCAAGAAAGAAATCATTTGTCGCTATGGGATTCCCGAAAGAATCATTACTGATAATGGTTCTAATCTCAACAATAAAATGATGAAGGAGTTGTGCCAGAACTTCAACATTCAGCATCACAATTCTTTCCCTTATCGCCCTAAGATGAACGGTGCTGTTGAAGCGGCAAATAAGAACATAAAGAAGATTGTGCAGAAGATGGTCGTTACGTACAGAGATTGGCATGAGATGCTACCCTTCGCCTTGCATGGGTACCGTACTTCAGTACGTACATCGACCGGGGCAACCCCTTACTCCCTTGTGTATGGTATGGAAGCAGTCCTACCTGTTGAAGTGGAGATTCCTTCTCTAAGAGTCCTGTTGGATGTCAAGTTAGACGAAGCTGAATGGATTCAGACAAGGTTTAATAAGTTGAGTCTTATCAAAGAGAAGTGAATGGCAGCAATTTGTCATGGGCAGTTGTATCAAAGTCGGATGAAGAGAGCCTTTGATCAGAAAGTGCGTCCTCAATGCTTCCAGATCGGAGATTTGGTGTTGAAAAGGATCCTTCCTCCTCAGACAGATCACAGGGGCAAGTGGACTCCTAACTATGATGGACCGTATATTGTCACCAAGGTTTTTGATGGTGGGGCCTTAATGCTTGCAACGATGGATGGTGAAAACTTCACTTCCCCGGTGAACTCAGACGCAGTTAAAAAATACTTCGCATGAAATAGACCCGCTGGACAGTAAAAAGAATAGTCCAGGCAAAAATGGGCATCCCGGCGAACCAAGAAAATGAAAAAAGGTTCGGGCAAAAATTAGGGATTAAAAGTGAAAAGATTGTACACCCGGTAAGTTGAAAACCTGAAAAGGCAACTTAGGCAAAAATGGGTATCCCGGTGGATTGAAAACCCGAAAAGGGCGATCCAGGCAAAAGTTAGGGATTAAGCGAATGACTGCGTTCTGAGTAGTTCTGAATCTCATCTCGTGTCAATGACTGGAAACTTTTGAAGGATAGGAAACAGTCCAATCACTCTTTTCAGAAAGCTGATCATCTGGAGGATCTTGAAGACGAGCAAGTCATAGCAGAATTAGAACCCAATAGAAATCCATTTTACATTGCCATTAGATTAATATCTGTTTTTATCTGTTGTGCGATTACCTCTTTCCAGGGATTGCTTCCTGATGTAAATGCCTATTCAGAGGCCGTTCAATCAATAAAGTCATGTTATTCAGTATATCTCTGTTTTCATTTTCATTTTTCTGTTTTGTTTGCAAAAATGACGTCCGAAATTTTTGATAAACATTGCATCATGAGACATAAGAGGTTTACAGGTACATGCTTAATAAACATTTAAATTTGCTGTAAATTTTAAGTGCTTTGGATCGTCTATTCAGAACAGGTACCCTCGGGGCATTTCCTTAAAATCCCTTGCAGATGATCGTGAATGTTTTCCCCAGTGAAGTCGCCAACAGACGAATTCGGTATCTTATCCCTGCAGAGCTGATCAGAGCATTGGATTCTTCAATCCCCAGCAGGTTCTCACCACTGTACCTCCCCCCAAGCGGTGTTTCAGATTATACACTCCCCAGTAGAGTTGACAGTGTCAGACTATATACCCCCAGTGGAGTTGACAGTGCCAGACTGTATCTTCCCAGCAGAAGCGGCTGCTCCTCAGAGTTCGAGGCCAGATCGATAATCCCAATGCCAGATCCATGGTCTCTTTCCTTGAAGCAGAATCTCGGTACCGTATCGGTGTTAGCTTCCCCTGCTGAGTCGTCTCTCTCGCAGATTATGGTTGCCAGAGCCATCGTCGCTTCCCCAACAGCAGGTTTTCAGTGTCGTTCTCTCCCCAGTCAGAATCTCGATATTTCATCATTGCTAGAACACCGTATGACGGGTCATTTCCCCACAGAATTCTTTGCGCTGTGCATCTCCAGCAGCCTTGCTAGGGTCCAGAAGATGGTGATCGTTTCCCCAGCAGATCCCTTTGCCTCAGCTTGGCATTCTACCCAGCATTTCGCATCCCTGCATGTAGAATCATAATGCATTGCATCCTCCCAAATCGCGTAGAATTTCCATTTTCATGGAGCATTACGCCATTGAAAAATTCAAACATACGCATGTAAGCATAAAACATTCTCGGTATCCCAAGTGATAAGCCAGAAGTTGTTTCCAGTACTCAGACTGAAGATTGTTCATGACTTGCCTTTGTTATCCCCAGCAAGTGTCATTGGCCCATGCGCCGCCTCTATTATCGTTCCCTATTTATGCCGATGCTGACAGGCATGAAGTTTCTGGTATTCAGACCGAAATGGCATTCAGGCCAGTTTTCTGATGTTCGGATCGAAGAAGGTTCTGACGTTCAGGTCAATGCAACTTGTGGCGTTCAGGCCAGTTTTCCGATGTTGAGATCGAAGAAGTTTCCGACGTTCAGGTCGATGCAACTCGTGGCGTTCAGGCCAGTTTCCCGATGTTCAGATCGAAGAAGTTTCCGACGTTCAGGTCGATGCAACTTGTGGCGTTCAGGCTAGTTTTCCGATGTTCAGATCGAAGAAGTTTCTGACATTCAGGTTGATGCAACTTGTGGCATTCAGGCCAATTTTCCGATGTTCAGATCGAAGAAGTTTCCGACGTTCAGGTCGACGCAACTTGTGGCATTCAGGCCAGCCTCTCGGTGTTCAGACCGATATTAATAATCTCATATCTTCCGATGTTCAGATCGAAATCATTTCCAGTATTCAGACTGATGAGCGGCATTCAGGCCATGGTTATTTCTGTGTTACCATTTATTTTGGTATCCAGGTTAACATTCTTTTTCGCTATTCAGACTGACTCTCACCGTACCAGACGGATTATTCTTTCAAGACCACCTCTTTGCCAATTCTGACAGGCATTGTTACTTCACTTCACTTCAGTGCAAATTTTCGGGCTTTTATTGTATTCAATCCCTTGATACCTCGAAAACACGAAAGTCGCTGCTATCTTCTTTCCAGGTCTCCAGTTGATTGAATAGGGGCAGCTGTAATACCCCAAAATTTACCCTTCATTTTTCCTGGAAGCATACGCTTTACACCTCATGCATGCATTCATTTTTAGGTCATTTAGCATTTTCATTTCATCATGGCAATCGGTTTAAAAAAAAAACGAAAAAAAAACGGGAAAAAACGAAAATAAATAAATAAATAAATAAATAAATAATTAAATAAATAAATAAATAAAAGAAATTTTTTTCGACTTGGGCCTCTCTCATCTGAGCCCATAGGTCCACAAAAATCAAGTTATAAATTCAGAGTTTCAGTGAAAGAAAATTCAATTCTATTCCTATTACCCTGGCTGGAGGAAAAAGATAGTGAGAGAAGAGCTAACAGAGTTCAGAGTAACCTCCAAACCCTGAAGGGAACTCAACTGCACAGAATCACCTTTGCCTCACATAAACCCTAAAGATTGTTTTGTAAGCCTCACGGGTGCAACTCAATTTCAATCAAGCTCTCCAAATAGGTTTGCCCTATTCCCATTATCTTACGCCTTGAATTTGTTTTTTTTTTCTGTTTTGCTCTAATCTGACTTACGTTGTCATAACATGTTTTCTCCTAATCCTTATCTTGTTTCACTAACCCTTTTGTTGAGTTTTTATGAAGGCTCACATGACTTTTGCAGGGATAGCTCACTGGATATTCCACTTTGCTCGTGGGATACCATTTGGGAGATTTATTCTGATTGCCTTGTTGGCTCATTTACTTTATACATGTTTGTTTTGTATGTGTTCGTATCCCCGCAGGTAGCGCGGTTCCTTCGTCAAGGACTGCCTTTTTGCATGAGCATCCCAAACCCTAACCCTTCATTGATTTTTCTTCTCCTAAACACACGTTTACTCCTTCTACTACAGGTGAGTAAGTCTCCAAAGGTCGAGCATCCGGTAGATTGCGTAGTAACGTCGTTCGTCCAAAACCCAATCCATAACCCCGCAGTTAGCCGAACTACGGCTTGCTCTGATTCTCATTCCAGATGAGATACGTAGGCATAAGACGCGATGTCTTAGTGAGCACACATCCCCCAACCCATAGGTCAGCCGAGCTACGAAGACTCTGATTCTCATATTCAGATGAGATACGTATGCAGTGGATGCGACATCCGCGCGAGTCATTTTCATTTAACCCCTTTTTTTAGTAAACAACACAAGATAAACTCACACCCTTTAGACAAGAACTACAAAAGTGGATCCCGTAGAGTACTATGTATGCGTAGGGGTGCTAATACCTTCCCTTCGCATAACTGACTCCCGAACCCAAGATTTGGTTACGAGACCCTGTCTTGTCCTTTCCTTTTTCCAGGTTTACTTCGAGCGTTTCCTTTCCCTCCTTTGGGATAAATAACGCATGGTGGCGACTCTTCTGTCATTTTCTTTCACCGGTTGTTTTTTCGCACACTGTATTTTCAGGTTGCGACAGGTATGAGGCAAGAAGAAGGTGTTCGAGAGGGACGGTTATCTAAGGAGGAAGCGTCATCCAACAAGAGATATGGTAATAGTTTCAGCAAGAAGAAGGAGAGTGAAGCTAATGCAGTATCCGTTGGGAGGTAGAGGAGGCCTCATGTAAGAAGAAATTAACCACCCTGTCAACATCATCATCAAGTATCGTCTATCATTCCGGTATTTTCAACCAATCAATCAACACTAACTTAACAACAACAACGTCAACAACAACAACCAAACAACGAACAAACACCTACAACAACAACAATACCAACAATCATCAACAATACAACTTTGAGAGGAAGAAGGCCTCTTTTGACCCTATTCCTATGACATACGCAGAATTATACCCATCGTTGGTTCTCAAGAACCTGTTGCAACCGAGAAACCCTCCGCAAATTCCTGAACCACTTCCATGGTGGTATAAACCGGAACTCCGTTGTGCCTTTCACCAAGGAGCTCCCGATCATGATATTGAGAATTACTACCCCCTAAAGTATGAAGTCCAAAAGCTGGTTAAGAGTGGAATGGTGTCCTTCGAGGACCGTGCGCCG
Organism: Lathyrus oleraceus; assembly: GCF_024323335.1. NCBI lineage: Eukaryota > Viridiplantae > Streptophyta > Magnoliopsida > Fabales > Fabaceae > Lathyrus > Lathyrus oleraceus. The sequence goes on from NC_066581.1 coordinate 31,886,148, forward strand.
AATGTCAAAGCTAATCCACAACCTGCACATGGAAACTCATTTGTTAATATGGTGGACAGTTGTCCCGGGGAATTCAAAATATACGATGTACGCTTTATAAGGTCCTTGGTGTGGATGCACAAGGATATCTTCTTGGTTAGCGATTGCGAGCATGATCATGATGGTTGTGCAATTTGCAGTATCAATCCTAGAGGTTGTTTTATTGTGAAAAGGGACATCCAGCGGTTGATGGATGAAGGCATGATTCAAATCTTCCAATCCCGTCACTTAGGTGATGATGTGAATGTTATAGTCCCCGTGTTTAAAACTCCTGAAAGAGTGGTGATTCAGTACGACAACAACAACTGTAACAACGTCAGCAATAGATCGGTATCACCATTGGTTATACGGTTAGCAGGCCCCGTCTCGTATGCGTCCGATAAGACTGTCCCATATCAGTACAATGCTACCATGCTAGAGAATGGTCAAGAGGTTCCTTTACCTACGTCTAGTTCTGTTGTGAGCATACCTGATGTTACCAAGGTGACCCGCAATAGTCGTGTCTTTGGGCCGGTGTTCCCGAAGAATATGGAGGATATGTCTGCTAGCAAGAAGGTTGATGCGCCTGTGGTAGATTCTGTTAGTGCTCCAAAGTGTCAGTCTGGTGAATCCAGCGGTTTAAAGCCTAACGATGATGATAAGGTGCTCAGATTGATAAAGAAGAGCGAGTTCAATGTGGTGGAGCAGTTGCTCCAAACTCTCTCCAAGATTTCAGTTCTGTCTCTGCTAGTGAACTCAGAAGCGCACAGAGAAGCACTGCAGAAAGTTCTAGAGCAAGCTTATATGGAACATGATGTTATGGTGGATCAATTTGATCATATTGTAGCTAACATCACTTCCTACAACAATCTCAGTTTCTGTGATGAAGAACTCCCCGAGGAGGGTAGAAATCATAACTTGGCTCTGCATATCTCGATGAACTGTAAAGATGATGCTCTATCAAATGTGCAAGTAGACACCGGGTCTTCGTTGAATGTACTTCTGAAGTCGACTCTGTCGAGGTTGTCATACCAAGGAGCTCCGATGAGATATAGTGGCATGATCGTCAAAGCCTTTGACAGTTCTCGCAAAACCATGATCAGTAAAGTGGACCTTCCAGTGAAGATAGGTCTGAGTGACTTCCAAATTACTCTCCAAGTAATGGATATCCACCCGGTCTATAGCTGCTTGTTAGGAAGACCATGGAATTATGAGGCAGTAGCCGTTACTTCAACGTTGCATCAGAAGCTGAAATTTGTCAAGAATGGGAAGCATGTTATTGTTGGCGGGGAGAAGGCTTTGTTGGTCAGCCACCTGTCATATTTCTCTTATGTAGAAGCTGAGGATGAGATTGGAACTCCATTCTAAGCCTTAGCTATTGTTGAGGAAAGGAGAGTTGGGGCACCCATGTCCTCATTTAAAGATGCACAGAAAATTGTTGAGAATAGTCAGTCTGATAAGTGGGGACAGATGGTAGAGGTCTCCGACAACAAGAGCAGAGCCTGTTTGGGATTCCAATGAGGTTCATCAGCGGTTAAAGCTGAAGATGCGGAACCCAGTTTCCTTAGCGAAGGGTTCATTCATGGTAATGAATAACACTTAGCTGCAGTAATAGAGGGTGATGAAGATGAAGACTGCACCAATTTTGTGACGCATGGAAAGGCTTGCAACAATTGGATTGTCGTTGATATTACTGTTATTGTGCATCGATCTAAGTAATTGGTTTTATTTGTTTTTGAAAATCCTTCTCCTATGCCTAAGGGAGAAGTGAACATTGTTTGGGCATTTCAAAATTTGATCATCAATAAAATATAATTCTATTCATCCACATCTATGATGTATTTTTATTTTTACTTTTTGCTTTATTCTGAAAATGGTAATCACAAAAAACATAAATAAATAAATAATAATTGTCCATCTACATAATGTTTGGTCACCAATTCACTTCTGTAAAATCAAAATATCAAATCATTATGCTGGTTGGTTTCTAAACCCATTGAATACAATGATCCTACTCCTTCGCCAAACTTTGATTTCCTTGTGTTTGAGGATGAAGAGGAAAGTGATGAAGAAGTATCTGATGAATTGTCTCGTCTACTTGAGCACAAGGAAAAAGCCATTTAGCCATTCGAAGAGCAGATTGAGTTAGTCAACTTGGGTTCCGCGGAGGATGTGAAGGAAGTCAAGATTGGATCTCGATTCTGTCCTGAAGTGAAGAAGGGGTTGATTGATCTTATCTGAGAGTATTCAGTTGTGTTTGCTTGGTCCTATCAAGACATGCCGGGTTTGGATTCTGAGATTGTGGAGCATAGATTGTCGTTGAAGCCAGAATGCCCGCCAGTCAAGAAAAAGTTGAGGAGGACTCATCCTGATATGGCAGTGAAGATCAAAGAAGAAGTGCAAAAGTAGATTGACGCTGGTTTCCTTGTTACCGCTGAGTATCCGTAGTGGGTGGCCAATATTGTACTTGTTTCGAAGAAGGATGGAAAAGTCAGTATGTGCGTTGATTATAGAGATTTAAATAAAACCAGTCTGAAAGATGTTTTCCCTCTGCCACACATTGATATGTTGGTATACAATACGTCTAAATTCAGAGTATTTTCATTTATGTACGAACTTTCCAGATATAATCAGATCAAGATGGCACCCGAAGATATGGAGAAGACCATATTCATTACACCTTGGGGAACATTCTGTTATTGAGTCAGGCCTTTCGGCTTAATGAATGCTGATGCAACTTACCAAAGAGAAATGACTACTCTTTTTCATGATATGATGCATAAGGAGATTGAAGTCTATGTTGATGATATGATTTCTAAATCTATTGATGAAGAGGAATATGTTGAGCATTTGTTGAAGCTATTCCAGTGTTTGAGGAAGTTTAAACTCCGCTTGAATCCCAATAAGTGTACTTTTGGTGTTCGTTCTAGTAAGTTGTTGGGCTTTATTGTCAGCGAGAAGGGTATTGAAGTTGATCCTGCCAAGGTCAAAGCAATACAAGAGGTGCCTGCGCCCAAAACTGAGAAGCAAGTCAGAGGTTTTCTCGGCCGCTTGAATTATATCTCAAGATTCATTTCACACATTAATTCCGCATGTGAGCCTATATTCAAGCTCCTTCGGAAAGATCCGTCTTGTGATTGGACCGAATTTTTCCAGAAAGCTTTTGATAGTATCAAAGAGTATTTGCTTAAACCTCCAATTCTGTCTCCGCCTATTGAAGGAAGATCATTGATCATGTATTTGACTATGCTTGAAGAGAGTATGGGTTGTGTTCTCGGTCAGCAAGATGAGACTGGAAAGAAAGAATATGCCATTTACTACCTCAGTAAGAAGTTCACCAATTGTGAGACTCGGTATTCTATGCTTGAGAAGACTTGTTGCGCATTGGCTTGGGCTGCTAAGCATCTGCGTCAATATATGTTGAGTCATACCACTTGGTTGATATCCAAAATGGATCAAATCAAGTATTTTTTGAGAAGCCTGCTTTAACTGGGAGAATTACCCGTTGGCAAATGTTGCTATTAGAGTATGATATTGAATATCGATCTTAGAAAGCGATGAAAGGTAGTGTCCTTGCTGACCATTTGGCTCACCAACCGATTGAAGATTACCAGTCAGTGCAGTATGATTTTCCTGACGAAGAGATCTTGTACTTGAAAATGAAAGATTGTGATGAACCATTGCTTGAAGAAGGACCAAAACCCGGTTCCCATTGGGGCATGGTATTTGATGAAGCTATTAATCAGTGTGGTAATGGCATTGGGGAAGTGATTATTACTCCTCAAGGCATACATTTTCCATTTACAGCTAGATTGACTTTAAAGTGTACGGATAATATGGTAGATTATGAAGCTTGCATCATGGGGATCGAAGAGGCCATTGATCTTATAATCAAATATCTTGATGTCTATGGAGATTCAGCTTTGGTTGTGAATCAAATCAAAGGTGAATGGGAGACGAATCAACCCGGTTTGATACCATATAGAGATTATGCAAGGAGGATTTCAACTTTCTTTACAAAGGTTGAGTTTCATCAAATCCCTCAAGATGAAAACCGGATGGCAGATGCTCTTGCAACATTGGCTTCAATGATTGTAGTGAAATATTGGAATGAAGTTCCCAACTTAACTGTGATGCGTCTTGATAGGCCAACTCATCTATTCACTGTTGAAGAAGTTAAAGATGAAAAGTCGTGGTATTACGACATCAAGTGTTTCCTTCAAAGTCATATTTACCCATCTGGGGCATCTTTGAAAGATAAGAAGACTTTGAGAAGATTAGCCGACAATTTCTACCTGAATGGTGATGTATTGTATAAGAGAAACTTCGATATGGTTCTGCTCAGATGCGTGGATAAACACGAAGCATACTTATTGATGACTGAAGTCCATGAAGGATCCTTTGGTACTCATTCTAATGGACATGCAATGGCAAAGTAGATGTTGCGAGCAGGTTACTATTGGCTGACAATGGAATCTGACTATTGCAAGTTTGTGAAGAAATGCCACAAGTGTCAAATATATGCGGATAAAATTCATGTTCCTTCGACACTGTTGAATGTCATTTCCTCTCCATGGCCCTTCTCCATATGGGAAATTGATATGATTGGCATGATTGAGCCTAAAGCTTCGAATGGACATCGTTTCATTTTGGTGGCTATTGACTACTTCACAAAATGGGTTGAAGCGGCATCGTACGCAAATATAATCAAGCAAGTTATTGTAAGGTTTATCAAGAGTCTGATTATATGCCGTTATGGTGTGCCAAGCAAGATCATTATTGATAATGGATCGAACTTGAATAATAATATGGTGGAAGCTCTTTGCAAAGACTTCAAGATTGTACACCATAACTCTTCTCCTTACAGACCCAAGATGAATGGGGATGTTGAAGTTGCGAACAAGAACATCAAAAAGGTTATCCAGAAGATGGTTATGACATACAAGGATTGGCATGAGATGCTCCCATTTTCTTTGCACGAGTATCGTACATCCATCCGCACTTCAACAGGGGCAACCCCTTTCTCTCTTGTTTTTGGTGAAGTTGTGCACCCCGTAGAGGTTGAGATCCCATCATTGCGTATCTTGACGGAAGCCAAGTTGACTGAAGCTGAATGGTGTCCAACCAGGTATGATCAGCTGAATTTGATTGAAGAAAATAGATTGACTGCCATGTGTCACGGTCAGTAATACCAGTAGAGAATGAAGAAAGATTTTGATAATAAGGTCAGACCTCGTGTGTTTAGAGAAGGTGACCTTGTGCTCAAGAAAATTCTATCTTTTAAACTAGATTCTAGGGGCAAATGGAATCCTAATAATGAAGGCCCATATCTTATCAAGAGAGCCTTTTCAGGCGGCGCTTTGATTCTTACAACTATGGATGATGAAGAGTTCACTCGTTCCGTGAACGCAGATGCAGTTAAGAAATACTTCGCCTAAAAAAAGAAAATAACAACTCGCTAAGTTGAAAACCCGAAAGGGCGACTTAGGCAAAAATGAGCGTCTCGGTGGATTGAAAACCCGAAAGAGCGATCCAGGCAAAAATTAGAGACATAAAACAAAAAGAATCATCCCGATAAATTGAGTACTCCACCTTGGGACAATTTATGCAAAAATTAGGGATTATGGCAAGTAACTGCATCCTGCTGATCTTCAGTTTTGAAGACTTTCTTGAGCATATTGTCGGATTCTGATCCCCAGTAGCGGCCAAGAGCATAGTGGATATCAAGAGTTGGTAGAAGGATTAGTGATAATTGTATTCAATGTAGCCCCTTTCCATGTAAATTACCATTTTCAAATTTTGTAAAGATCTATGGAGTCCTGTCATTTACAGACTACCATTCTATTAAATAAAGTCGAGCTTTTATCCAATTGTTTCTACTCTCATTTAATTCAGCCGAATAGTTTTAAATTTTATTATGATCATTTTGAAATTAAATTTTTAATCAAAACCATATTTTCTTAAACATATAAAAAGCATTAAATTTAAGCAATCAATTTCATTAAAAGGAATATCATCAGTTGTTTGAAAGCAGTAAGCCCTAAGTGTGGAGCATTATTGGTTCTCCCCAAGCAGTAGGTGTAATTCATCGTTCATCTCCGACAGTATGTTTAGCACCCGGTGTTTGTTGATTCCCCAGCCGTTTAGTTCGTCGTTATCCCCAACTGGGTTTGTGTTTGCTCCCCGGCTGAGTGTAGGCATTTCATTGCAGCAGTTCACATGGTTCCAGCAGAACTTTGGTTCCCCACCAGTCGCCATCAGATTCGATCCTAGTCAGAGTTTCCTCCTGGTTTCTGAGCAGCTATTGGTGTTTATCCCCTACAGGGTTGTCTCCTATTTGATATGGTGTTGACCTAAAATTCTCCACAGAGTTGATATCAGTTTCCTCAGCAGATTTCCTCCTTTCTTCCCCAACTAGGGTTGAGCCTTTGAGATGTTTGATCTTTTCTCCAGTAGTTGTTTCCCTCTTTTGTGGATTGGCTAGGAATTGTATCGATGATTCATATCAGAGATATTTTTGTATCCTTTGTGATCGTTTTGTCAGCATAATCATATATATATATATATATATATATATATATATATATAGATATATATATATATATATATATAACTTCGTTATTGCATCATTACACTTCGAGATTCATTCTTGTGATTCTTACTCACTGTTATGGTGGTAATTTATCCCCATCCAAGTTCGGTGTGTTTGTCCTTCTTCAATTGCAGAGTGTCAGCCCCTTAAGCAGAAAGACATTAACCTTTCTCCTATTCCCCACTGAGTTATTTCCTCGTGGATGATTATTATTTCAGTCTCCTCCCAATCGATTATCTGGATGGAACCAATCCCCTTGAGTTACATCCTCATTGGGTTGAGTCTTGATTGACTGTTTCTTTCTAGATCTTACCTAGATAGATGCTTTTGGTCCTCTAAGAGTCTATTACCCAGTAACTGGTAATATTCTTCTTAGTTTGCAGTTTGTCACTTCTTGCCCAATACCCGAAAAAAGTAACCCCCTTTTTCTTCTCCCCAACGGATTCATTTTCACGTCTCCCCAGGAAGTATATCCTTGATATGTTCATCTTAACCGATGACGAATATTTCTTCCCCTACTTTGAGTTTATTCTTGATATGTTCATCCTAACCGATGACAAATATTCTCTCTTTTGGTATTCTACCCAGTAAAAAGGTAGTTGTAATCCCTATTTGTTTCCTAGAGAGTTAATCCTCGATATGTTCATCCTAACCGATGACAGGTTTCCTTCTCTTTGCGGTCTTCTGCCCAGTAACTGGTAGTTGTAAATATTGCTTTTTCTCCCCTTTGTAGAGTTTATCCTTGATATGTTCACTTTAATCGGTGACGAATATCCATTTTGTGGTTTTCTATCCAGTAACTAATAGATGTAATCCCTATTCTTCCCCTTGGAGTCTATCCTTGATATGTTTATCTTAACTGGTGACAGATATCTTCCTTAACATCCCAAGGCAAGTCTATTCTTGATATGTTCATCTTAACCGATGACGAATTTTCTTTCCTTTGAGTCTATCCTTTATATGTTCACTTTAACCGGTGACAGATATTCTCTCCTTTTGGTCTTCTGCCCAGTAATCGGTAGTTGTTAATCCTATTGTCAGCTTTACCCCAGCAAGTCTATTCTTACCCAGTAACCGGTAATGGATACACCTCCTGGCAGCCCTTAGTGAGTCATCCTTAATATGTTTACCCTAACCGATAACGAATTTCCTCTCTGTCAGATTTTATTATCTCCGTACCCAGTAATTGGTAGTGGATAATATATCTCTGCTCCTCCCGTGGTGAAGATTGTTTCTTCCCTAGTCGAGTTGAGTGCATATTTCCTTAGTGAAATCGCGGTTCCTGCATGGTTCGAGTATTTCAGCTTCGTTCTGACCTACCCGTTTCCCTGCAGATGTTCTTCCCCCCCCCCCCCCGTCCGAGTCTTTCCATTTTCATGGAATTCCTCTAGTCCCCCAGCAATTTTTAAGTCATAGCCTGGCCTACGCATAACCCTTTTATCCCCCCAGAGTCTCTGTCTCCCTAGTGAGTTTTCCTTACGGAATGCATTACGCTCTTGTGGACTTTGGGTCTCTCTAAATTCTTTTCCTTTGTGGCAATATTTCCCCACAGATTTTATTTTTAGCATTCATATCATATGCATCATGAGGTCTCTTAGGGACCAAAATTTGTTTCTATATGTTATTATTTAAGCCCATTCTACTGAGTTGATACGAAGATTTTAACCTTCACCTCCTCAGTTAGAATGTCCTTAAATAGGGGCAGTTGTAAGACCCCAATTTTGACCCTAAGATCCCTCATGCAATTCCACCATAAGCATAAGCATTGGGATAATACCTTGGCATCCTCCTTACCCCTCTTTCATTGGGTTTGTTTTGGGAGAGATCACCAACCATCATGTTATTGTATTATACTTTGTATTTTATTATTTACTAACCAAACTACCAAAAATATGTCTTTGCATTTGTCTAACTCTTTTGTAGGTAGGGCACATGATCACCTTTGATCTATCAAGCTCACATCTAGGGTTTAAGACCCTCATTGCTAAGAGCTCAACCCAGAAATGGTCCATAATGGCTCTGGGCATCATATCTGAATCCCTATGATCTTTGCATATTATGTTGATCAAGAATTCTTCAAGAGTTTGGAATTGGTTTGCCTTGGAAACCCTAGTTCATCTGGGTATCTTATGTAACTTCTTTACCAAGCTTCTTCAACAATTGATCAAATAGTTCAAGGGATACTTCAAATTCCATCATCTTATGCATATATGATCTCCCATGAGTTCTAAAAGTCAAGAGAATTGCAAGATAGCAAGTTGTTTGATGGTGGTTGACCAGAGGAATTCATCTGATCAAATGTGGGGTCCCCTAGACCCTATCTCCTATAATTTTTATCATATGAGAATGATTACAAGAGAAACGTTACTCTAAATGATATTCCAAACAACTTTCATGTTGAGGTCTAGAGCTAGTTTTTTTTAGGAAGTCATTTTTTATGGTGAAAGATTATATGTCATTTTGTCTAAACCCTAATTTGGAGGTCAACTTCCCAAGGCCATAACTTGCTAATTTTTTTATTATATGAAAGATTTACAAGTTGCACAATAAAATTCAAGGTGTCTACCTCAACCTTTATGTTTGGAGGAAGAGCTAATTCAACTTTTAGGAGCATGTGATAAGAGGATACATTATAGGTCCTTTTGGACCAATGCCATTGAACAAGTGATTTTCCTCAACTTCAAAAATGCATAACTCATTCATCTCAAATCCAAATGAGGTCAAATTTGTAACCATTTTGAAGTATTTTGAAAGAGATACAACTTTTATGAAGACACGTTTCTCATTTGAAGCTCACATAAAAAGTTACCCATGGTGGAATAAGTGAACATATGGCTTGACACAGAAAAATATTTTTTATATGTTAAAATTTACAAACTTCCACCTCAAAATTCATCATGATACAAGCTTCAAATAGAAATTTTTTCAACATAAGAGTTGTTCCTTTTGATCTAATGTTTCCAAAAAGTTCAATTTCATCCATTTTGGATAAGATTTGAATGGTCTGCGCATGGCTTGAACATGGCATCATCATTTGGAAAAATCAAAACTCCAAACAGCCATACACATTTGCCTTGCATTCCAAGTTGCTTTCAGACTCATTTGCACTTGATTATGAACCTAAATGAGTGACTTCATGGGCCTGTACACGCCCATGCAAGCATGCATCATCCATTGCCAAATTTAGAAGTTGAATTTGAAGGTGCAAATAACATGAGCTGCAACTATAAATAGAGACCTCTAGCATCAAAATTGAGGACCCCCTTCGCGCCAGCTTTGCTCCAATACCCTAAACCCTTCCATTTGAAAGGAGAAACCTGAGAATTTTCTATGAAAATTGAGTTTGAATCTCACTGTTTTGAGATTCAAAACTCCAGGGATTCAAAACCTTTGTTCAATTCTAATCTACTTCTGCAAGCTTCCTGAGTGAGATCAAGCAAGAATCAAAGCAAGAGCAATCGAATTCTGTACATCATTGAAGGTATTTCCCATAATTTTTCTTCTCTTCGGTTCTCTCCCAATTATACGCAGTTCTCTTGGATCCTTGGTTGTCTGAAATCCTACCAATGTAGGCAAGAAGATTGAGTTGCTTTGAGGTAAAATCGAAGCAACTCAGATCATGTACCTCAAATTTAACTCCATGTGTGTAAGACCCTAATTTTGACCCTAAGATCCCTCATGGCATCATATCATTGCTCAGTGCATTGCCTCAAGTATCATAGCATGTTTGGCTCCTTAACCCTAGGATGACACTTGTGTGAGTGGTTTGAGACCACCAAGCATGCTTGTATTGTATATTATTGCATTTCTTATTATTTACTAACCAAAAGCACAAAAATATGTCACTAACTCTTTTTGTTTTGAAGCTCAAGTGATCATGTGTGCCAATGCTCCTAGGAGGCTCCTAAGCTCAATGAAGTGGCTAAATGAAGATGAGGTCAAGCATGAAAATGGTCCACAAAGTTCCTAATCATCATATATGTCTCCCAAGTATCTAAATTTTCCAATTTGATCAAGATAACCCAAAGGGCTTGAGGATTGTTTCCCAAGGAAACCCTAATTCAACTGTGCATTAATTGTGCCTTGCTCATGAAGCAACCTCAACCTATGATCAAATTCAATCAAGGGAAGTTATTTCATTCATTATTTTATGCATATATGAGCTTATTTGAGTATCCTCAATCATTCATTCATCAAGATTTGAGGTTTGGCTTTGAGAAGTTGACCAGTCAAGTCATCTGACTAAACTGAGGATCACTAAGACCCAACGTTTGATGTGTTTGTCAAATGAAGATAACCCCAAGAGCAAAACTGTTCTTAATAACCATATGAACAACTTTCATATTCATAAAAAATCCATTTGAAACTTGGAAGATCATCATTCATTTCAAAAAATTATAGGTCATTTTGTCTGAAACCCTAATTTTGGGTCAACTTCCCAAGGACCTATCTTCCTTAATTTTTATGATTTTGAGGTGAGACCAATTGCATTGAAAATCTTAAGATGTATAATTTAAATTTTATGTTGTACAAAATTCATAATCCTAAAATAAACACATGTGATAATACAAATGTTATGTTGGACATCTATAATACAAATGATGCAAAATCCTTAAGATGTATAATACAAATGTTATGTTGGACATGTAATCCTTGCTCATTGAATTTGAAAAATGTTCAACTTAAAGGGCCCATAAATTTCTCATTAAATATCCAAATGATGCAAAATTTAATTCCAAATTGATCATCTTGAAAAGATCTACAACTTTGATGTTGGAGGGTTTTCCATTTGAGGCTTGAATCATTAAAACAGAAGGACTTGAAGTTGATCACTTTTGGTAAAAAAATTCAAAGGAAACCTAGACATGTTTTGTACCTCAAACTTCAAAGCCAGTTTTCATAATTTTCCAAACTCCAAATGGATTTTTTCCCAACATAGCTTTTGTTCCTTATGGCAAGAGCTTTCCAACCATTACTTATACCACCATGTTTGGATTTTCCATGTGGGACTTTCGAAGAGTTAAAGGTTTATGTCCAATTTTGCAATTCACATTGAAACTTGAAATGTGCCAGACCTTGTGCACGTCCAAGCCATCTGCAAATGATCTCAGCTTGCAATTCCTTTCACTTTTGGGCCTCACATGCGCCTATACAGGCCCATGCATGGAGGACCCAAAGTTCATGCACACGGGCATTTCATTGCCTTGCCTTCAGCTCAGCTATAAATACATGTGTTTGCTCATTCAAAGAAAAAACCTCAAGGTGATCTGAAACTCTGCTGGATTCAAAACCTAACCTCACTCAAAGGAATTCCAATTTTCATTTCTCAATTTCAAGCTTGAATTTAAACATCCTTAGTTGATCTTCAAGTTTTAATTCCTTAGCCTTGCATCCTCATCATCTCAAGATCAAATTGGAAGCAAGAACTTGAGCAGATCGTGCTGTTTAAAGCTGCACTTCAAAGGTATATCATCAAACTGTTTTGATCTAAATCTTGCTCCATGATGTGAATTGATTGAGTTTGAATTGTTTTCTGAAGTCCTCGAGCAAGAGGCAGGCCAGTGGTGGTCTTAATTTCATGATTTGAGACATTTCAGTTTGCACACCTTGATTTTCAAGCTCAGATTTCTCATTCAATAGAGACTTTGAGGAAAATCCAAGGTTACAGGGGTGATGTACATCACCCTAGCTTCATTTTGGTACCATTGTTTTGCATTTTCATCAAGGTTAAAGAACCTGCGTGTGGTAGCCGGAAGTTGTTAACTGGCCGGAGAAGATGGTGGTTTCCACCACCATCCCCAAGTGGATCCACCTGTGCCCTTGGATCTCATTTAAATGTTCTAATCGTGTCCATTGCTTTGGCTGACTTATTTTAATTCTATTTGTGGCGCGCTTGACCAAGGCCTATGATGTGTCCTCACCTCTGAACCGTGTGATAAGGCCACGTCATTTAACGAATCAGATCCAAGCGCTCCTGATTTTCCTATTTTTCTATTTTCTGTTTTATTTTCATTAATTCCTTTTAAATTCAAAAATTCATAACTATTTTATTTGAAGTCACAAAAATATGAGACCAATGGCAAAAAAATTCTTGAAAAATCTAGTTTCATAATCTGATTTTTAATTATTTTGGTGACTTCATTTAATATTTTTTGTGAATTATTTTGTTTTTAATAGTTTTTAATTCATTTTAAATACTTTTTGATATCTGAAAAATCCAAAAATATTTTCTTAACACATATGGATCATGATAAGTCTATGAAAAATAGTCTCATCAATTTCTTAATTGATTTGAGATTTTAATTCATTTCTGTTATTTTTCATTATTTTTAATTGATTTTAAATAGTTTCTATTTTCAAAAATTGTTGAGAAAATTTGTCAAAATTTGTTTGACCATGTTAGACCTATGAGAATTTAATTGGACCTGTTTAAGTTGATTTGAATTGAATTTGAGGTTTGACCATATTTTGTCCATTTTAATTTTGCATTAATTTTAATTCCAGAAATACCAAAAAAATATGTTTGACTTGTTGACTTCTAATCTTCATTTCTCTTCTGTTTTACATTGGTTGATGATGATTTGATTCACATTTGATCATTGTGTTTTGATATTTCATTTGTATTCTCCTTCTATTGATTTCATCTTCATCTCATCTTCTTCTTTTTATTTTGGCCAATGAGTTAATGATTTGTGGTTGGTCTTGACATATGAGAGGCTTAACCTTCTTTGATCCAAATCAAACTTAACTTGATCAAAGATCAAGTGAGTTGCTTTGTGTCCATGATAGGTTGCTTCTTGGTCAAACAAAAAAGCTAAAATCCATACAAGGCCTTCCTTCTTTTCTTTTGGCATGGCAAGTTGTAGGAGCTTGGATTACTAGTCATGATCTCTAACTTATGTTTATTTGCATATAGTTTTATTGACCAGCCTCAGATAGGTGTGACTACTACATTAGTCCACTTACGATTGCTTAACATAGCGCTAAATCGTCTTATGACACACTAACATAACTAGTAACTACTAACTTTAATTCAAGCATTTAAATTCTTGCAATTTACTTTAATGCAATTTACTTTCTTGCTGATTTATTCCTATTGCCTTTTCATTTTGCTCATTTGAGCTCATATTTTATGTTTATGTCATTTTCCTTTTGCTCATTTGAGCTCATTAATGTATATAAATATATTGTTGTTTTGTGTTTGTTTTGTCTTTGTTTGTGTGAACCCAATGCAAAAAGGAGAAAGAACTTAGAATTAGGACCTTACCTATGCTTAAAGGAGTTCAAGAGCAACTAGGACTCATGCCTTTAGAATGCTAAACTTGTTGAAGAGAAACTAGGCCTCATGCCTTTAGAATGCTAAGTTTTAAAAGTTGACTTCAAAGGACCCCTAATCTAAACTCATTCTTTGTCCATTCCTCTTATTGTGTTGTGAACTTTTTGATGTTTGCTCTTGTATGATAGGGTTTCCATCTTGAGATAGTAAGAAGGACCATTGTCATGAATAGCCAAGTTAAGAGAGACAAGCCAAATGGAGATCCTAGGAGCTTGAATCTAAATATTTGTTTGATTGCTTGAGTGATTGCTAAGTCCAAAGGAAAGGAGCATCTTGAATCATCTTTATGATTTCAAGAAAAGGAACTCCAAGGGTTTTATCTCTTCTCTTATATTTGCATGTTTAGGACTAGCCCTTCTCTTCTTCTCTCCACTCTAACCCAAGCCAAACTCATTTATGTGCAAACTTTGACTTTGTTTCAAATTAGAAACCTAGGCCTCATGCCTTTGATTTTTCAAACTCTTTTTTTCAATACTCATTGTGAATGAAAATTAATTCAACTTTGACTTCATTTTGTAAATAAATCTAACTTGTAAATATAACTCACTTCAAGTTGATTTTGTGGTTCCAATGGCCACCTTTGCTAAAACTTTTTATAAACATTAGCCATAGGTTTGAGTTATCATAGCGGTTGATGTAAACCTCACCTTATCCTTAGTGATTGGACTATAAGACTCCCATACTTATTATAGGGTTAACCTCTCACTAGTATGTTGAAGCTCTCCTCACATGGTGGATTGTTGGTTTAGGTTGAGTTTTCTCCCTTTGATAACAAAAGACCTTAAGAATTTTGACAATTCAATTCACCAATCTTTTTGAGATTTTTACCCTGAACTACGAGGTTTTGATCCTACCTTTGTGATGGTACGTAGGAAATGGGTTCATCCATTCAAACAACAAAATTGTAAATATAATGTAAATTCTTTTCTCATCCCCCCAATCTTTTGCACATATTTTCACAAATACCAACCTACAATACATTTGCAAAAAGGGCTCCCTTAGAGTACTAAGGATGTTTTGGATGCTTAAAACCTTCCCATTTCATAACCAACCCCCTTACCCAGATCTTTGACATTTTTATTAGTTTTTGATTTGATAAAACTTCTTATTTGGTTTTTGTTCGCTTTTTAACCTTTCCTTTGGATAAATAAAAGTGCGGTGGCAACTCAAACTGTATGTTTACTTTTGGTTTAGTCAATAAATCATAAGGTAACGAATACCCCGCTACAGAAAAGTGGCGACTCTGTTGGGGAATAAGCTTTTCTTAGTGGGTTTAGCCTACTTTTTGCTTGTGGTATTGTATGTTTATATTTATTTATGACATATTTTTGTACAAATTTGGGATGACTGTATTTTTTGTAATGTATGAATTGCTTGATATATCAATTGCTTGTGTGCTTGGTGGTCTCTTGTGAGATGAGTTCTATACCCGAGCTCGAGTGCACTTATGATAGGAGAATGACATAGTCTTGTTGACTTGTGTGGAGTTATTCCTTAGCAAGTTGACTTGCAAGCCCATTCACTTCGTGGAGGTATTGTTGGGATCAATAATGTCACAATTTTTTTTTAAAAATAAAATCCTCTTTCATTTTCTGAATTAAAATTATTTTTTGGATCATTATTAATATTTTTCATGATTTAATTGATTTTGTGAATATTTTTAATTGTTTAAAAATACTTTTAAGTTTCCAAAAATTATGAAATTTTTTCTCCAAGGTCGTTTGACCTTGTTTGACCTATGATAAATCTCATGGACATTTCTTTGGTATTTTGATTAAGTTTTAGGAAGATGACCAACCATAATTTAATTTAATGCATATTTTTATTATTTTTAATTGTTTAAATGCCAAATAAATTGTGTAGAGCCATTTTAATTGACTTGTTGCGTTTGACTTGTGTTGTTGGGCATTGGTCAAGGTTGATTTGACTTTGTTAGATTAAGATCATTGGATTTAGGGGATTGATGGAATGTACATTCCATCTCCCAAAATGAATGAATGATCTTAATTTGGTAAAAGTCCTCCTTTGACCAATTTGTGTTGAATCCATTTCCCCTCCCTCTTCATCTCATTCCCCTTCTTTATTCGTTCATGTCATGGACCTATGATATCTCTATATCCTAAGGCTAGTTTATTGCAATATCAACATAAGTATGGATGAGATTAGATCCACCATTTTTGCATATTCTTTTTGTGTGTGGTATGTTTCATGAGCATAGTTCATTATACTCTGTCTCTGACATGCATTAACACCAAAATTCTATTGCCCGACCTCAAATAGTTGTGATTTCTACATAAGTCCAATTAAATTGCTTGACATAACGCTAAATTTGTGATACAAAAGGCATAGCATTCTAGTTAGTGAGATTGTAAGTCTCCCCTCTTTCATGGTATTATGTGGAAACTTGGCCTTTTTCCTTCCTTTAGAAGATGTCTTGGTTCAAGGATCCATACTTGTGATAAGTGGGTTGAGTGTTCTCCAAAGAATGACCTAAACAAAAACAAAGCAAAAGCAATACTAACTTCTAATCAATTAACAACTAATATTTAATTTCAAGCCATTTACTTTTATGCACTTTAATTTTAAGCTTTATTCATTTGCCATTATTCATACCATTCAATTTGGTTACTTTAATGCCATTTTCACTTTGCCCACTTCGGCCATATTTTGTGATATATTGTGTTTGTATATACTTGTTTGTTTGTTTGGTCTTTTGAACTTAATGTATATAATAAGAAAAAAAACCCTTAAAAAAACATCTTGTGTGGATTGATGGTTTGATCTGAGACTTTTGGACTTAGAATTTAGACAACACTCCCTATGCAAAGGACTTGACCAATGTCAGCTTTCCTGAAACCAAGTGCTTGTGAAGTGAACATTCATCTGATACAACATGGAAATCCATTTGAGTTCATCCGCAACATGATCATTGTGAAGCTGTTATTTTCAACCTGTGTCTTATGCCATCTTTGAAGTCATCTGATACATGGGAAATTTTGAAGAAGATCATGGAGTTGCTAAGCTTGGATGTGGCTATCTTTATTTGATGCCTTGCTCTTCACCTTGCTATTTGTGTATTGATTATTGCTTGATTATAAAGTCCAAGGGAAATTTGGGTTTCTATCTGACATTCTTGTCTATTGGATTGCAGCCCATTGGTCAGATATTTTCAACTCTCAACTTTTAAATTTGTGCTTAGGATTAGTCTCTTCATCTCCTCCACACTTCTTTAATTTCAAAACCTCTCCCCCTTTTAAAAATCTTCTTTGCTTGTGTCTGTTTTCTAAACTTAGACCATATTGCAAACTAGAAACTTTGGCCTTATGCCATCGCATTTTCAAACTCATTTTCTTAAACAAACTTGTAAATAAACTTAACTATACTTGACTTAAAATTTCCAAAAGACAAAAAGAACTAACACTCATTCAAACCATTTTAGGCCTTTTGTGCCTTTATTAAACGTAAAATCTTGTTAAAAGCAATGCACTCACTTTGAAATTGATACCACAAACTACGAGGTTTTGATCCCTGATTTTATGTTGGTACGTAGGCACAAGTCCGAAGGTCTTGTCAAACACAAAAATATAATTTATGAATTATTTTCTCATCCCTCCACTCTATTAATTGCAAACATCATTTGTATATAAACACATATGCACACAAGAAAGGGCTCCCTAGGAGTACCTAGGACATTTTGGGTGCTAACACCTTCCCTATGTGTAACCAACCCCCTTACCTGTAATCTCTGGCATTTTATTAGTTTTGATTTGAAAACTTCTTATCTTTTGTGCTTTGTTCGTACTTTTCCCTTGGAAATAATTAAAGCGCGGTGGCGACTCTGGTTTTATTGACGTCTAGCTTATCCATAGCTTGGTGGTCATGAATTTACCTCTACAGTCACGAGAACCACACCCAGAAAGATTCACTTGGAAGTAATTTTGTCCTGCGAGAATTTGCTACGACAAGGTATTTTCATTTCGAGTTGATGACTCTGGGAACCTTCTAGGAACTACCTTTGAGTACTAGAACCTACTTGTGAGGGGGATATGGGTTATTCTGCAGGAAACCATAGACTATACATACCCTATTCTCATGCATATGCCAAACCTTTGATCCTACATCAGGCAATATGCGCATATTATCCAGATTATTTTGTGCTGTTAACATACATTATTGCATTTCATTTTTTCATTGTTGTATATATGCTAGAGTTTTGAGCTTCAGTTATTATACCATCAGTGTTTTGAATCTATGGATGTCATATAATTATCTGTATTCCATCCCCAACATGTGTGTTCATTCATTTGCATCTCATGCCTATCAACCCGAAAGAGCTCACCTTGTCCTTTTATCAGCCAGAAAGACAGCGACTCTTCGACACCAGTACTTCACGAGAGCTAACAAATCAAGAATCGTGGCAGATATAGAATAAGATAATTCTACCTACAGAGAAAAGTTGGCTCAGATCCAAGGGAATATAGACACCTTCCAAGGTAACATGAACACCATAATGGAGTACCTTAAGGCTCAAAAGGCTACTACCTCCACCTTTGCCAATCCTGCTACTGTTATGGTTACTGATGCCATTGTTGTTGTCACCACTCATGTTGATGCTATTGTTAACACTATGATTCGACCTGTGGTAAGCTAGTCTATCTGTCAGTCGGGTCCTAGTAGGCATGTTGTTTCCTATCTGTGGGCTTTACCTCTAAATTTTACTCCCCAAGTTGCTAATGATAATGATTTTATGCCATATCAATCGTTTGTTGTACATCCTGCCAATGGGAACTCTAATTCCCATCCTTGGGGCATGACCACTCACTCTCCTCAGATGGTTAGTGTTGATAACCATGAGATCAACCCATAACAGGTCCTTCAAACTTCTGCACCAGTTATTGTTGAAACTCCTAATGATAACTATGATGAGTAGAGAGGCCTAGCCTTCGTTTTCGTCTTCCTCATTGGGCTACTCAACCTGATATTCAAAATTTGGATCAAGGTGTTCAGATACCTTCTTCTTCCCCTGGGGCATCTTCTGCTATTGCACCTCAATTTGTGTATTCTATGGAACCCTATGCTCCATATCAGGGTTAGTATGGTCAGATTGTTAGTAAGATGGTTAACCTAGGATTGATGTATCCTCAAGGGTAACCCTAGTTTGCTTCTCCTTCAGTCCTTGCTCAGGAAACTTCTCAGGTTGCTCAACTCCCCAATCATCAAGCTAGTCTTTAGCCTGCTAATTAGATTACTTTTGGTTCAGATTAAAACATTCATGCATACTATCAGTCACTAGATGAGAGGATAAGAGCCATTGAAGGTTTCTCCGCTTCCAGTATGGATGCTAAGGACCGATGTCTAGTTCCTAATGTTGTGCTTCCTCCTAAGTCCTAAGCGCCAGACCTACAAAAATACAAGGGTTTAAGTTGTCCCAGAAGTCATGTTATTTTATATTGTAGGAAGATGGCATCCTACATTGATAACGATGAGCTTCTTATCCATTGCTTTCAAGACATCCTATCTGGGACATCCTTGAATTGGTGCATGAGCTTGGAGCACCGTAAAATCAGATTTTGGAAGGACTTGTCTGAAGCCTTTCTCAAGCAATACGAGTATAACCTGGACATGGATCCCACCAGGTTACAACCGCAAAATCAAGTCTGCAAGAGCAACGGAAGATTCAAAGAATACGCTCAGAGGTGGCGTGAAATGGCTTCTCGAGTTAGACCTGCACTGACAGAAGCTGAATTGGTTGATATTTTTATGAACACTTTTCAAGGTATGTACTATGAGAAGATGGTTGGTAGCTCGTCATTCAACTTTGCCGACATAGTAACTATCAGAGAACGAATTGAGAATGGGCTGAAAACAGGGAAAATTTCTAGTGTTGTTAATCAAACATTGGTTAAGAAATCTCAGGGTTTTTCTAAGAAGAAAGAGGTTGAGACAAGTGTTGTGATAGAAAATGTCTACCCTTAAGTTCAAGCTCCTATGGATCCCGTGTCATACTATCCTTGCATGTACATTGTCGCTACCGAATATCAGCAACATGCATACTAACCTCAGTATCAGCAGCCTCCACAGGCTCAAGCTCCCCCAAGTCAGCAGCCTCAGAACAATAAGGGTCAAGGGTAGAATCGTCGTGGGAATAATAATTGGAATAGGAAACGTCAGTATGATCAGGTTCCTGTACCCTATTCATAGTTTCTACCATATCTTGTCCGGAAAGGGGCAATTATGCCAAAGGAGATTCCACCTGCCACTTTCCCTTATCATGCAAAGCATAATCCTAATGCCTCATGTGCCTACCATGTCGGGCACATAGGACATTCTACCGAGGATTGTTGGCCTCTCAAATCCATAGTACAAGAGCTGATTGATCATAAGATCTTGTCATTCTCTGAGGCATGGCCCAACGTCATAACTAACTCGTTGCCAGATCACTATGGAAAGATAGTGAATGCAGTTATTGGTGAGGATTCCTCAGATTCAGTTACCTCTTCAGATGAGTATGAAGGCTAGACACATCAGCAATATCATGTTCTTCAGTCATGTCTCATTTGTAATCTTTTCTTGTTTTTTATTTATTATTCATTTGTAAAACTTGTCTAGTTTTTTGATGATAATAATATTGAAATAAATGTGCATGTTTTGTTTAAATCCATCCGTCTTCACTCATATTTTGTTTTAACAGTATCAAACTGTTGCTCAAGCAAAATCAAAAGAGAATGATGCAAATGGAGTATGCACGATCGTTACCTATATGCTTTAAATAAAACCGTGCTGGTGATGTATGACATTGTTCAAATCCCTAAACACCGGAGATATAAGGAAGTTAATCCTTAGTCAACCCCTTTTGGAGCTTGAAGTAGGAGTTTCTATCTTTGAATATAAAATCCTCATGTTTAACCAGGGGCAGGGTAGTCTTCAGTTAGTTTGACCTTGCGTTCAAAATTCAAAAGGAGAATATCTCATCAAGTGATCAATTATATCATATCCCTCTCAAGAGGATATAATCACATATTCAGAATGATTATCCCTTACCAACAGTAGGAGTGAGACAGTCACAAACCTTGTAACAAATCAAACAAACAAATATCACAGGATTTGCTCCAATACAAAAGAAAAGATCAAAAAAATCAAAAGGAAATCAAAAGGCCACTAAGTTAAAAGCTTGAAAACAAGATTGACTTAGGCCAAAGTTAGGGCATCCCGGTGGAATGCGAATCCCAAAGGATTAGTCCAGGAAAAAAATAAGGGAAAGCCAAAGTAAAACAAAAGAGTAGAGGATTAATAACAAAACTCCTCAGCGAGAGAAAATTTATGGCTGCAAACAAAACAAAAGGTGTGTGACTGTCGCTCAAAACTCTTATGGGTTTGTTTATCTGTAATTTCTGACAAACAACCGCTAGTCCTCCAACATTATTAATCTTGGTAACTTACAGGATCGACTAGATTGATCCTAGGACATGTGTCTCAAGAACTAGTGTTAAGGTGATTTGATTCATGATTAAGTTTGTTTCTGGTTTATGAATGGTAATTAGGATTCTTTATCTAGTGTTAATGGTACAAAGTAAAGAGTGTTTCGACAATAACTATAAACGAAATCTAAAGGCTTATGACTTTAAAGATAAAGGACAAATGGCAGTAATTCTGTAAAAATGACTTTTTTAAGATAACAAAGGTAATTGGCAAAAGTAAAGATGAATAACTTGAAGTAAAAGGTTTTGAGTTTGAAAAGGTGTTGGAAATAAAGGTTTGGCGAAATGTAAATGTAAAGGTAAAAGCAAATGACGAAAGACTTTGAGGATAAAGGCAATTCGACAGAAGGCTTAAATAGAAATAAAGACAGTAAATGGTTTAATTTAAGTAACTTGCATTAAAAAGATAACATGAAATGCAGTCATGGTGTTCTTCATACATACATTTTCACCAAAGACTCGTTTCTCTCGCTCCGGTACTTTGAGTATTTTTAGTGAATTTTTGTATATCAGTTTGAACACACCATATCTAAAAACTAAGACTCCTATTTATAACAATTCGACCCTAACGGTATCTACACAGATGATTGCCACGTTCGACGTTTTCAAGCGCTGCGTGTCTCAGATGCTTCCACACGTTCGCCTGACGAAACTACTTCGTTTGAATTTCAAATATTTCCCGCTCGAAGCTTCGAATCTTCCAAACGCCTATGTCGAAGAGAACCTGTGGAGATCCTAAAATCTTCTAAGTATTAAGCTTCGACAAAAAGGTCCTTTCCCCCAAGAAAAGGATTTAATAAATAGCTTCGACAAAGCCATTTTTATATTGTTCTCCAAAACATAATATTTTCAAAGAACTTCAACCTAATGGTCGAAATCTCCATCTAACAAATTGCCCCCAATAAATGTCTATTTCGAACCAATGCAGAAATGGGCATTTCTTGTAATCACCAGATTTCGACCAGAGACCTTTCATAGACCTAAAAGTCCATAACTATCGATTAATCATGACTTACTTTTTCAAAACGTCTCATCAAGACGTGCACGCAGTTATTATCATGAATTTCAACTTCCAAGAAGAATGAACAGTAATCCTTGCACCTTCTTCACAGAAAAGCCACCACATGGCCCACTACCTTTGCAAAGTGTAACCAACCAACTCGTAGGTTAACACTATAAAATCCCATTGTCACTTCCTTTCCCTTTTTTACAAAAATCTTTATCTTCAACCTGAGTTCATTTCCAAACTTCTCTGAAACGTTTCTTCCTCTTCAAAACCCTAATCTTTCAAAACCTCAAAAAACCCATAACAATGTCTTCTGATAAACAGCAAAAGAAATCAAAGAACATTAAAGGCGCTGGATCCTCAAAGAGTTCTGTTTCTCAAAACATTCCAACAAGCAAAATCATAACTGTTGGGAATCAGGAGTACATTACTCCTCCAAAACTCATCAAAGAACAGAAAGCAATATATGCTTCCCAGGTAATGATTCCGTCTTTACTTTCTGGAAATACTTTAGGATTTTTAGGTCCATTAGTTCCTGGAGGACATTTAGAGAAACGCGTAAAGATTTTTCCTTGTTATCACACTACAAAACCCATAGCAAACAAAAATGTTTCCTCTAGAAATGCTGAAGATTCAGTCCAAAGAGAGGCTTTTCAACTAGTTTATATCACTGATAGTTTCAGACCCTTTCGTTCTTGTCCAACTTTAGATAAATCTTATTTAGCTTGGTTGACGAAAGTTGAGAAAAAGAAAGCTCCATTTTGGAAAGAATTGGGCATTTTCGACCTGATTCAGATGTCGAAACAAGGGTTTAGCTACTGCCAACCTTTGTTACTATCTAGTCTGTATTTCTGGGATAGTACGTATAATACTTTTCATCTCCCATGTGGAATGATAACTCCTATGCTCTTCGACGTAGCTGCTATTTCTGGACTCTCTCCGACATGAGAAACCTTCGACCCCTATCAAGAATGTGAAAACTTAATTGACTTTAACGTCAAGAATGCTTCGTTCAACACTTATATTAGTTTATATTATGCTGATGGGGAAGAAGTTTCCGACGTGGAACATATAGCGTTCTTGGGTCTGTGGTTATCCATGTTTTTCTTATACTGTAAATCTCTGCAAGTTGCAAAGAGATTTCTAACACTTGCTAATCAATTGCACGCTGGTCGAAAGGTGTGTTTAAGTGAACTTCTATTGGCTAGTTTGTATGAAAGTCTAGGGTCTTCTAGTGCCAAGTTAAAGGAGTATAAAGCTGGTACAGACTTATTACTATCCCGACCTTATTGGCTTCTTCAATTGTGGCTCAATGCCACCTTAGAACCCTTTTTGCCAACACATGCAAATGTTGATGAAAATGCCCCAGAGGTAGTAAATTGAAGCATTGAAGGCACCAGACTCCTTCAGTTGACTCCAGTTGATGATGTTGACAATATGCAAACTTCCCTTACCAAATATACCCTGATGTTCTCGAAGCGTCATAATTTCTCTCCTTCGATGGCTCCTTTTGCCAGTCGAACCCATGGTCCTTCCTGGTTCACTGCTTCGCTTGAAGATGCTGTTAAGGATGCCAATACAGAGATCGAAGATATATGGCGTGCATTTCTTTTCCCAAGGCTACTTATTTCAAGGATCTTGCCAGTGAAGAGCCATGTTTGCTTGTTGGCTTACCAACCTAATTTTGTCTCTCAATAACTTGGGTTGTGTTTACTCATTCCTGTCTCTCTATTCAATCAAAAGAGCGAGATATGATATGCAGGGACTGATTGGAGCACTCGAGACATTGCAACTCACAAAGAATTCCATGCAAACTTTGCTGAATTTTAATTAATAACATACCAACCGTCATTCCACTCTACCAATGGGTTCGCCACTTGGTGGACAAATTTCTATTCCAAGAACATGTTTACTAATGCTGAAATCAAGGAACATCTAACGAAGGCCTTTTCATCTTTGCAGGAAAATGTCTACAAGGGTAAGCTTACACATTCTGAAGAAATCCAAGCATTCCAAAAGTACTTTGAAACTGTCTATAACCCAATGGAACTTGTTCAAACCGTCTATTACGCAGCGCCGGTTTTAAAAGAGAAATTTGAAAAACGAATTGCCAAAAAGAAATTTCCCAAAGCTATAAAACCTGAATTTAAATATGATTTGTCCTTTTAGTGCGAACCACCCAAATTTACAAATTTACCCAGTGCAGACTTTGCTTTGTCATTTTCCCCCCCTTACCCAGATTGGTTCACATGTGGGAACATTTTTAATGAACTGAAAAATGACCAACAAAGACCTGCTAAAAGAGTAGTTGCAACCAAACATACCTTAGACAGTTTCAAAGGCTTTCTTCACTTTGACTTGGATGAAGTGAGAATTACCTCTCCGACATGTGAAGGTGTGGAATGTTTGGATTTCTTGGTTTTACAACTCCCTTTCGTCTTTTGCTAATGTTTTAAACATTGCATGTTTCGACTAACTCACACTCTTCTTTAGCTGTTGAAAGGAAAGTGGTGAAGAAAGAGAAGCCTGTGGCAAAAGCTAGTTCGAATACTGCTTCTAAGCCAACTACCTCTTCGAGCCAGGGAGCTCCTTCTGCCAAGGATGCTGCTCTAGAAAAAACAAAGAAGAGTTCAAAGGTATTACATCAAATAACTTCTTTGTCTCTTTCGTATTTTTCTAACTGTTTATAATTCTCCTTCTTTCACGGTAGTGGCAAGCCTCCTTTAACGCCAAAGAAAAGAAAAGTCCCAACTGAAAGTACAATTATTGTCGAAGAAGATGAAGAAGAAACTCCTCCAACTCCACTTAAGAAGAAACATAAAAAGAATAAGGCAACAATTGCCCCTTACCAAACAACCAAACAACAAGGTGTCGAAATCGCGATTCTCCCTCCTCCTTCAAAGGAAACTCAATCTTATCCCTCTGGTGGCGCAGTATTGGAGCACATTGGAAGTAATGCTTCCGACCCTAACGCTCAACAGGTGAACTTCTATCCTGAGTCTTTTATCTTTCGATAAACTTCTTTTTTATTCTAACACTTTGTTTTCAGGAAAAACCTACCACTCCCCTCATCTCTACTGCCAATCAGAGTGATCCTTCGAGTGGTATGAATCCATCTCCTCCTCCGACAATCAGTGGTGCTGTTTAAAACAAAGGATCTTCGACTGGAGCACAAAATCTCAAAGCAGATAATGTCCAGAACAAAGAAGAAACCTCTTCTCCTGGCGAAGATGGTAAAAAAGATTTGAAGCAAGCTGAAGAGAAGGATTCAGAAGAGAAAGAAGATTCTGAGGATACTCATAGTAACTCTCCTCTAAGAGTTACGTTCCCTTCAGATTATGCTAACGAAGATGACCAGGATTCTGATGAGATTAAGAGGTACTTTCAACAAGATGAAGACATGAGTGAGGGAGAAGCCAATCCTGAAGGGAATCAGACTGGAACTGATGATGCTACTGTCGAAACAGTCCTAGATCCAACTAATGTTCGATCATCCACAATCCAGACTTCGCCTATATCAATTACTGAGGAGGAGAAAAATTCTTTGAAACAAAATGATCCTCTCAAGTATGTAAGGTTGATGATGGCTCAAAGAGAATCTTCTTCAGAAAAAAGCATTTCTGGAGCTTCGACCCATTCTGGTGCTAGTTCAAACGAAGCATCATATGACGAACTCCTTAAGCAGGTGAAGAAGGTTATTTTTGATGTAGATCTCTTTGAAGATTTGAAGAAGGATGTGGGAGCAAGATTTGGGATAAAGAAGCTCATAAGCAAGATCAACATCACTGCTTGCCCCACTGATATAGGTGAAGCCCTTATCGACATCCAGAACCTCATTGACCAAGTTTGTGTTGAATACCGTAGGGAGGTGGATGCCAAAGCAAAGCTTCAATCAACTGAACAAGCTCAAGCTACTGAGTTTGACAACGCCCTTCGAACTTCAAAAGCCTTTGAGGAGTTAGCCGCTTCCAAAAAATCAGCCCAAGCAGAATTCGACACCTATACTACTTCGATACGACTCTGGGAATCTCACATTGCAGAATTGCAGAAGAAGATTTCTGATGCTAAGGCGAAGAAGGCTGCTATCCAAGACTTGGATAGTACTGAAGCTGATAATCTGGCGAAGCAGAGCGTAGATCACGTCGAAAATGCTACTGCTATGAATGAAGATATTGCACGCCTCAAAGGGGTTCAAGTAGCTGTTCAGTACAAGATAGGCTTGGCGAAGATAAAGTATGACTGGATGAAGGCCACTATCCCTTTCTGATTTTCACTTGTAATCGTTCTATTTGACTTTTGTTTGTTTGTAATTCGATTAAAACAAATCCATCTTGGCAAAATTTTAAGTTTTAAATATCTTCACCATCTTGGCTATGATAGTTCTTTGCTTACTATGTTGTTATGATTTTAACTTCATGCACAAATGGTTTATACTTCTTTAAGTATTTCCCGTTTTCTTTTAGGATTCTTCGATCCTCTGCTAGTTGTTCTATTTCGTATTCATTATTTGAAAATGCTTTTAAAATTCGAAAATGTCCTTCCCAATGTGGAGACCATTTTCCTAATGTTTTGTTCTTTCGATCCATAGGTAATATAACTTTCCAAACTAAATCATTCATAATGAAAGTTTTACCTTTGACCCTCTTATTGTATGCTCTTGCTACCCTCTCCTTCTGTCTTCTTAATACTTCTAATGCATGTAACCTTTCTTCGTCCAAATCAACCAGTTCATTCATCATCATTTCCCAATATAGGTCAGATGGAATTTCTCCTTGTCTTTGGATTCTCACTGATTACAAGTAGATTTCGACAGGTAATACTACATCATGTCCAAATGTAAGTTGGAAAGGTGTGGTGTTAGTAGCTTCTTTAGGGGAGGTTCGACAAGCCCAAAGTGCTTGATCTAAAGTTTTGTGCCAATTTTTTGGCTTCTTACCTACATGCTTTTTGATTAAACCAATTATTACTTTATTGGCTGCTTCGACTTGCCCATTGGCTTGAGCATAATAGGGTGTGGATGTTAATAATTTGAAACCCATTTCCTTTGTAAATTCTTGCATCTTTCGACCAGTAAAAACTGATCCTTGATTTGTTGTTATACTTTCTAGGATCCCAAATCTATATAATATTTGCCTTTGAATTAATTCAATGACAGTTTCTTGATCCATATTTACTAAAGGTACTGCTTCGACCCATTTAGTGAAATAGTCAATTCCTACAAGGATGTACTTTTGACCTTTGAATGAAGTAGGTCGAATTTCCCCAATTAGATCTAATGCCCAACCTCTGAAAGGCTAAGGCTTGATAATTGCATGAAGCTCACTTGCAGGAGCATGTTGAATTCCTGCATGTACTTGACATTCTTGGCAACCCTTAGCAAACTCTATACAATCTTTTAACATGGTGGGCCAATACATTCCATATCTGAAAAGCAACCATTTCATCTTATGGCATGCCTGGTGTGCTCCACAGGCTCCACTATGTACACTAGATAATGCTAAGTACACCTCGTTTTCTCCTAAACATTTCAACAGGATCCCCTCAGGGGTTTTCTTGAATAATTCATTCCCCATCAAAACATAAGATAAAGCCCTGTACTTGGTTTTTCTTTTTGTATCTATCGAAGGGTCCTTGAGATAACTAATAATTGGATTCCTCCAATCTGTATCCATTAAGGTATCAATGACCAGTACTTCAAACTCTTCCTTGTTAGCATATCCTAACTGAGTGTTTTCCAAATCTGTCAGAGACAATCTGGCAGCCATTGCTTTTCCTCTTACTTCGACAAGTTCCTCTAGCTTCTCTTTTGAAATTCTATACCTTGAAGATATTTGTGCTAAGTCATTAGCTTCTTGGTTTTTTATTCTGGGAACATGTTTTATGTCTATATATTCAAATTTTTTGAGCAACCTATTTGCAATGACGAAGTACATAATCAAATTTTCTTTTATACATTTGTACTCTTTCATTAGTTGCTTAATTACTAATTCTGGGTCTCCTTTAATTTCGACCCTAGTTGCCCCCAATTCCAACAAAGCCTCAAGTCCTGCAATAAGGGCTTCATATTCTGCTTCTTTGTTAGAACAAAGGGGACCTTCGATTCTATATTTGAGTTTTGTTGGAATTCCATCAGGAGAAATTATCATGATCCCAACTCCACTTCCATCCTTATGAGTGGAACCGTCGAAGAATAATCTCCAAGGTTATAACTCAACTTGAAGTTGAGGACTTTCGACCACTGCATGGTCTACAATAAAGTCTGATACTATTTGTCCCTTCATTGCTCTTAAAGGCATAAAGGCTCAAGAGTATTCAGTGAGGGCTAATGCCCATTTGCCAATTCGACTGTGCATTATTGGCTTCGATAACATATACTTAATGACATCAAAGTGTGAAGAGACGTATAAATCAATAGGTTTTATATAATACTTGAGTTTAGTACAAGAGAAATGCAAACAAAGACACAACTTTTCTATTGAAGTGTATCTAGTTTCTGCATCATTTAAAACCCTACCAAGATAATAAATGGCTCTTTCGACGCCATCTTCATTCTCTTGTGCCAACATGCTACCTATAGTAGTGTCGGAAGATGATATATACAATCTCATAGGCTTCTTTCCACATGGTGGTGCCAAGATAGGGGGATTCGTCAGACAATGCTTGATCTTGTCGAATGCCTTTTGATGTTCATCATTCCACCCGAACTTCCCTGGTTTTACGTGTATGAGGGGAGAGAAGGCTTGAGTTCGACCACTTAAGTTTGAGATGAATCTTCTCAGGAAGTTTATCTTTCCTAATAATGATTGTAGTTCTTTCTTAGCTTATGGTGCTTTGGTCTTCATAATAGCCTTCGTCTTATTCTGATTGATTTCTATCCCCTTTTTATGGACCACAAAGCCCAGAAAATCTCCAGCCTGTACAAAGAATGCACATTTAAGAGGATTCATCTTTAAGCCATGTTTTCTCATTCTTTCGAATGATTGGCTGAGATGGGTTAGATGATTTTCGTCTGATATGGATTTTATCACAATATCATCTATATAAACCTGCATAAATGTCTCTATATAATCATGGAATATAGAATTGATTGCTCGCTGGTATGTTGCCCTAACATTTTTTAAACCAAAGGGCATAACTATCCACTCATAAGTGTCTATTTCCCCTGGACATCGAAAGGCTGTTTTGGAAACATCCTCTTCAACAATGAAAATCTGGTTAAAGCCAGAATATCCATCAAGCATGCTAAGATATTCATGGCCTGCAGCTGAGTCAACCAGCATCTCTGCCACAGGCATTGGATACTCATCTTTAGGAGTTGTTGTATTTATATCACGAAAACCTATACATACTCTTAAAGAGCCATTTTTCTTAATTACAAGAACTATGTTTGCAATCCATTCGACATACCTTGTGGTCCTGATGAAATTGCATCAAAGAACTCTTTCGACCTCTTTTTTGATCTTTGAGAGGATCTCTGGGGCGAATCTCCTTGGAGTCTGCTTGATGGGCTTCTTGCCATCCTTGATAGGCAGCTTCAATTCGACCAGTTCCCTCTTCAAACCAGGCATCTCCTCGTAGTCCCAAGCAAAGCAGTCTTTGTTTTCTCTTAGCAGTCCAATTACTCTTACTTTCAACTTGGGGTCCAGTTTAGTGTTGATGTAGGTGATTCTTTTTGTGCTCCTATCTCCAAGATCTATTTCTTCAAGGGGATCTTGGTTTAAAGTACTCCCTAGGTCCTGTATTATAAATGTCACCATATGTGGCTTCGTCAGCCATGTTAGTTATCTCGGCTTCGAGAGTCGTTTTTCTTTTGTTCTCAGCCATGTAGGCCGAAATCTTTTCGAAAAAAGAAGACTCAGGCATAATCCTGGTCTTCATCCCAGCCTGTTGGCCGTATTTCAGATGATTGCCCTTCTTCTGGGTCCCCCATAATTTCCCTATCCCACTGAAAGCCATTGGGATGTAAAGTCAAGAAATACAAAGCATTTTTATTTAGGGAGTAGATGTCTTCAGCCGGGTGGCATGGTCCTATATAAGCCAGGTTCCTGTCGAAGTTCTTCTTATCTACGTGGTTCACTTCCGCCATGAAGTAACTTTGGTCAGCTTCAACATTTTCTACTACACCATCTTCTCTCCAAATGGATACCCTTTGATGCATGGTCGAAGGAACTGCCCATATTCCATGGATCCATTCCCTTCATAGGAGCAAGTTGTAATTCACCTTCGCAGGTATCACCATGAACATTGTTGGTCTTGTGATTGATCCAACAGTCAGATCTACTTGTGTGTGTAGCGGTGTATTCGTCACCATTGGAAATATTAACTAGATCCAAGGTAAATCATACAAAGTCGAGTCGCCACCACACTTCTATTTATCCAAAGGAATGGTTAGAAAGTGAACAAAAACCTATAAAGTTTTACAAACAAAACTAGCAAAAGGGGGCAGAGATCTGGGTAAGGGGGTTGGTTATGTCATGGGAAGGTGTTAGGCACCCACAACATCCTAGGTACTCATAGGGAGCCCTTTTCACAACTTGTTGTATTGATTATTGTTTATGAAAGGTATTTTTGTGCAAACATGATTGAAGAGACGAGAGAAGAATGTACAAGTTAGTTATTTTTGTGTTTGGATGGATGAACCCATTGCCTACGTACCTTTTCATGAAAGATAAGGATCAAAACCCCGTAGTTCGTGTAAAAAATTTCAAAACAATGTGTGGATTGATTTTAAAGAAAAGCTTTAAGGTGTTTCATTATCAAAGGGAGAAAACTCGACCTGAACAACCACAAGTCCACCATGTGAGAGTAGCTTCGACATGCTAGTGAGGGATTATGCCCTATAATAAGCATGGAAGGCTTACAATTCAATCACTAAGGACAAAGGTGAGATTCACATCAACCACTAAGATAATTCAGATCTATGGCTAATGCATGAAAATTTGATTAAGAAGTGGACAAGGGTCACAAAAGCAATTGAGTGGGTTGAATTAACCAATTAGAAGTATTCACAAAGATGAAGTCAAAGTATGAATTAGAGTTCATTTACAATGAGTATTAGTGAAAAGAGTTTGAAAATCAAAGGCATAAGGCCTAGGTTTCTAATGTTGAAAACAAGTCAGATGTTTGCACAAAAGTTTTTTGGTTTTGGGTTAAGGATGAAAATGGATCAAGGTTAAGCATGCAAGAGGTGGGTTAAGGGATAAAGCCACAAATAGGAGTTCCTTTCTCAAGACCATAGAGATGGTCCAAGTAAGTTCCTTTGGAATCAGGCAACACAAGGTAAAAGCAATAAGCAAGTTCAAGAGAACAACAAAAACTGGAAACAGAATGCCAATCAATGGACTTACATCCAACTCCAAGAACAAAGACTAGGAATCAGGATGCCAATGGCTGGACTTACACCTAACTCCTGAACAACACATAGGAAACAAAATTCCAATAGCTGGACTTACAACTAACTCCTCACAACAAAATAGGAAACAGAGTGCCAATAGCTGGACTTACATCTGACTCCTAGCAACAAAGATGCATGAAAAACAAACACATGAAAGATGCACAAGTAAGCACACAAACAGTCAAACATCACACTCTATATACAAACAAAAGGCTCATACAAATGGTTAGGCTTTAGTCAAGAGGGGTCATATCAACCTCGACAAACAAGCCAAAACTATAAGGGTATCTTGAAGCTCTTAACCACTAACATTGAGAGTTAGGGTGAAGCTGATAAAATAGAGAAATGAGGATGTGACCTCATGCTCTTAACCCTGGCCTGGGTGAGCTTAATACAAAGAAAGTGTGGGGATCCAGAATGTGGGATCCTATTCCACTTGACTGACTCTATACAAAGATCTTGGGTTATGTTCAACAGCATCTGCACGTAGTGCGAGCATAATGAACGACTCACTGAATAACAGGGGATTGATTGCTAATCCCTTCTATCTGTCAATTGCCTCTTCACTTAGGAGGACTTAACAAGTAACATGCCTCAACCAGGAGGTCTTTAGTACAAATGTAAACAATCACAAACATTGCCTCATAAGGAGGACTTCAGCCAAATGCCTGCCAAAAAGGCGACAGGACTTCCAGACTACATGGAATAAGAGGGCTAAGCTACCTCAGTGGTGTATCAACCACACTCCAAAGCAAAGGCTAAGCAAGAGCTAGCTAGCAACTAATGTACCTGTACAAAAGCTTAAACAGTTAATATTGTATTCAGAAAACCAAACAGACAACAGTGTGACATCCAACAGTTATACACAATGCAAGCCTCAAATGCAAGCACTCAAGTGAGTTCATCACATAAATGGACCTACAACACAACAAGAGTTAGTGATCAAAGCAAATGGCATCTCAAAAAATGAGGCCACACCAATCATCAAAACCAAATGCTCAAACCTGAAACATGAAGCACAATTAGTGAGTACAAACCACTAGTGCAAAGACTAGGGTCAAAGGCAAGTCAAATGACCAAAATAGAAGCCAACATTTCACATGAAGCACAATCAATCAATCAAGAAGAAAGCCTCAAAAGGAACAAAGCCAAATCATTAAGCAAAGCCATCAATTGAACAAGATAAAGCAAAGGCATACAATGTGATCGCAATTGGACATCAAACATAGAAAATCCATATTAAAACGGAAATGAATCCAATGATCATGAAAATTTTTATGTGCACTTGAAATGTTATGAACAAGCATCATACTAAAAATGAAGTCCAGAAGAGCTAATATGACATGTAAATGAAAATGCACAAAAGCAACATCCAATATGTGACACAAATTGTCACACCACATAGTCATGTGTCCAAAACAGTGAGATTAAATGGTAAAAATGCCAAACAAAAGCCAAAACATCATGTTACATGTCATGAATAAGCATGTTAAATTTCAAGGCAATTGGACAAACAATGAGCATTTCACCAAACAAATAGCACAACATGTCACATTTGCATCATGTTCAAATAAGCAAGCTCAATCAAAAATCCAGAAATGTAAAAATCAGGAAATTAACATCAACAAATAAAAGACATTCAAATGAACATGTAGCAAAAAATTTGAATTAAATTGGATTAGTTTTCTATTTTTTATGATTTTTGGAATTTGATGAAAATAAGAGGAAATAATGTGAAAATCAAAATGGAAAATGAAATGAGTGATAACTGGAAAATGCACCATGAAGGAATTGAACACAGGTCAAGTACGTACAAGGCGCGCTACAGTATGAAAGTCAATTGGAATAAAAATGCATTCGCGGAGAATCGAACCAAGGCACTCAAGCATGTACAAGGCGCTCAAGTAAACAATTGGAATAAAATAGAAATACGCATGCCAGGATCGAACTGAGACTTGCAAGCTCACAGGCGCGTCCACTAGTGAAACGTAGCGTTTCACATGGAAAATAAGTGAGAAAAAAAATGAACGCGAGGCAGGGTTCGAACCGAGGTTTGCGCGCTAAACATGAAAACCCTAGGCACTTGTGTCGCATCCGCGAAAATCAACCGGCGGGAAAAACAAAACAAACAGAGCCGCCACCGTGCGTTATTTATCCCAAACGAGGGAAAGGAAACGCTCGAAGTAAACCTGGAAAGGAAATGGTCTTACGACCGAAGATTACAGGGTAAGGGAGTCGGTTACGCAAGGGGAAGGTATTAGCACCCCTCACGTCCGTCGTACTCGACGGGATCCACGCTCAAAAGAATAGAAGAAAGGTTGCTAAACGCTGCTCAAAAGAATGCACGCACACTGGAATAAAACACAGATAGGAGAAGAGGGGGAACGGGCTCGCTAGGATATCGCATCATATGCCTACGTATCTTATATGGAATGAGAATCAGAGCTACCGTAGTTCGGCTCACGCACGCCAAACAAAACAAAAACAGGAAACCGACTGCCAATCGATGGACTTATGTCAGACTCCACACAAATAGGCAAACAGGGAAACCGAATGCCAATCACTGGACCTACATCAGACTCCGAACCAACAAACACACACAAGAAACCAACTGCCAATCGCTGGACTTACGTCAGACTCCAAACGCACACATAGGAAACCGACTGCCAATCGCTGGACTTACGTCAGACTCCAAGAAAACAAGAGGTTAACCGAACGCTGAGTCGTCAAAAGCAACAAAAAAGTTGAACAAACAAGCTAACAGGGAGTCTGGTACTCGAGCCTGCTAGCTGTAAAGCAAACACACACCAAAAAAAGGAAAAGGGGGCCCAGAGAGATCTCGTACGATCTCCTGCCTACGTACCTCATCTGGTATGAGGATCAGGGCGACGTAGTTCGCCTTAACAGGGGAGAAACTTCTAACCTAACCAGAGACTGGGAAATGACAAACTAGAAGGGCGCCTGACTCGAGCCTAATAATTATCATGCAATCCACAATGGTCCTAGGTTGAAGTTTCTATCTAACTTGCACAGGGAGCAAGCTATCCTAAACAGCACAGTCAAATACATACAAGCACAAAAGCAAACACACACACTATATGCACACAATTGGGCTCATACAAGGTTAGGCTGTGAAACACAAGCCAACTGGAATCGGGTGTAGTTAGCTCTTAACCCTAACATTGAGAGTAGGGTGAAGCAGATGAAATTGGAAGTGAGGGTA
This sequence comes from Lathyrus oleraceus, assembly GCF_024323335.1. NCBI lineage: Eukaryota > Viridiplantae > Streptophyta > Magnoliopsida > Fabales > Fabaceae > Lathyrus > Lathyrus oleraceus. The sequence continues at coordinate 31,921,195 of NC_066581.1, forward strand.
AGACCTCACAACTCTTATCCCTGGCCTGGGAGAGCTTCAGACAAATGAAAGTGTGGGAGTTCATAAAGTAGGAACTCTTCTCCACATATGACTGACACAACAAAGATTTTGGGCCCTTATCCATAATGCATCAACACATGGTGTGTGAGCAAAGTTAATGACACACTGAGTAGCAGGAGATGGGTTACACATCTCTTTTATCAACCAATTGCCTCTTAAGAGATCTTTACCTGCTTGGCACAAAAGTAAACATTCACAAGCATTGCCTCTTAAGGAGGGCTTCAGACAGGTGCCTGCCCACATAACAGGACAGGTCTTCCAGACTACATGAAGTCAAAGGAGTTATACCTCAATGGTTAAGCAACCAAGCAAAGCAAAGTTCACAATGAACTTAAAGCAACTTAAGTACCTGTGGAAACATCACACAAATCAGTATAATGTTCAGACAAACAGACAACAGTCAATAAGCAACCAACAATCCCAATGTACAAAAGGTGTAAACCAAATGTCAAACTCAAATGAGTTGACATCAACCTACAAAACACACAAAGATTAGTAATCAAAATCAAACATCAATGCTCAAATGATGAAGCATCAACAACTATGGAACTTAGATGTTCAACCTGAAATCAAAGCTCAAATGTGAGAGGCAAACCACTAGGTCAAAGCCTAGGGTCAAAGATGGAGAAAAAATTCAAAACAGAAGCTGAAAATTAACATGAATCAACTTCAAACATATCTTGAAACAATCCAAAAGGTCTCACATCAATATCATATACCAAAAGCATTTCATGATTAATTGAAGTTCAAGGGAATTTTAAAGCTCAAATGTGACCAACCAGAATGAAAAATCTCAATTAAATCAGAAATGATTCAAATAATTCCAACAAAAATCATGCTCATTCACAACATCCATAATATGCATCACACAAAAAATCAGGACAATTGGAGATCATTTGGCATGGCAAACACATCACATATGTTGAACATCAAAAGGTGTGACACAAATTGTCACACCAACTTAGCATGATGATAAAACAGAAATGATAATTGATAAAAATACCAAATCAACACGAAAATGTCAAGCAAAGTGTCTAGTTTCATCATGCAAATTTTCAGAATCATTGGATCAAAGACCAGCATTTCACAAATGAATAAGCAAGGCAAGGTACACAATGGATACATGTTCAAATACCCTAGCACAAAAAGTTATCCAGCCAAGCACAACTTGTAAAATCATGATGATAAAAAAATAGACAAACCAAGGATCACAATGCAAAAAATTGGAGTCAATTTGGATAAGTTTTCAATTTGTTATGAATTTTTAAAGATTTGAAACAAAATGAAATAAAATGTGACATTTAAAATGGATTAAGAGGGAATATTTATTTAAATGTTGAAAAATGGTGCGCCAGCATGTGAAACGCAGCCGTTTCACTTATGCGCTGGCAGTCAACACGCGGTCAAGGCAAGCGGACCAATGAGAGGCGGGCATGGCCATGTACATGAGCCAATCACATTCAAACCCTAAGAAACACATACAACAACGCTTTTTCGTGGCAGAATGAATCAAAAACCGTGGCCTATGTCTGCACTTCATCTTCTTCCTCGCGAAGAAGATGAACAGTAATTGTTCATCAATGTCCAAGGACAAATGCTCCAGAAATTATAATTAAGGACATCATCATGTTGCATATCTCATGGAGATCACGAATCAACTAACAACTAAGCATAATTCCACATGTTAAGATCAAATCGAGCAAATCAAGTTTCATACATGGATCTTTAATCTACCATAACTAACTCAATTTTGCATGAAAAATCACGATTCAAAGCTCAGCATGATCAGCACATCAAGATCTACAAATATATCACAAGAATTTTGAGAATTAAGAGGATTGATTTGTAACCTCTTGAAGTGCAGAATTGAATTCGTGTAGTTCAAGGCCTTGTGATGCTCAATAGTTCTTCTATAATGCTTGTATGAATGATTGGAAGAGAGATCGAAGCTCAATTGCTCTTGAATCCAACAGAATTTGACATTGCCATGGATGCTTTCAAGCTTCAATTATGAACAAAACAGGCACAGTTTCTCTCGAATTCTCCTTCAAACTTGCTCAAGAATGATTCAGGAAGATGAATTGATCAAGAGAAATGGATCTTCTTTGAAGAATTTTGAAGAAATTTTTGAGAGAAAATTTGATGAGTTTTGATCTAGATCTGAAAATAATGAAAAGCTCTCCTGAAAAACAGTTAGGGTTTGGCTTTTATACCTCCCCTTAATCATGCTTAATTATGCTTAAACCAATTTGCAAATGGAATTAGTGAGTTATGGAGTGTATGTGCAAATTGAGTTTTCACCTCCATGCATGAAATGCATGTGTGAACAGTGCACGAAATTGGTTCATTTTCACTTAAAAACAATTTTTAAAATCATTAGTGAAGGCAAAATGTTTGAATAATGCACCAAGTTTGAATTTCAAGGTTTCCCTCCAAAAATCCAAGAATTTAGCAAGTGATCATGTGATGACAATTTATGAAATGTGATGCATGATTGGAAAATTAGAGGTTATGATGAGCAAAATGCAAAAAGAGCCACCCATTTTGGAGCTTTGGTTGAGAAGTTATGTCCATTTGAATCTTCAAGTACACCTTGCCACGATTTGAACATATCTCTTCAACCACACATGAGAAATTCATGATCTTGGACATTTTGGAAATGGGAGAGAAAGATATACAACTTTCATGTTCAACAAAATTTTATTTGAAGCTTTCTTGATGATGTAATTTGAAGTTGAAGCTAGGCTAAAACCTTTCCATTTTTGGCAAATTCAAATTATAGGTCACTTTCTATTTTTGGAAAGTTTTGACCTGACCTCAAATTCTTCAATGAGAGTGTTTGAAATGTCAAATGAGACTTGTTTGAACATGAATGAAGTATTTCTAATCACTTCCCACCTCCAAATCCACAGTTGACTTTACAGTTGACTTTTTATGGTTGACAGATGACTTGAACATACCCTGATGATTCTGAGCCTCAACCACTTGATGAAATGGCACCAAAATGAAACCCTAGCTTATACAAGCTCAATAAAATCACATGATGATCTCCATCTCATTAAAGACCTCATCTCCTTGCAAAACCCTGACTAGAAGAATGCAACTGATTAGGGTTGACCAGAGGTCAAAACCCTAGTCCCAAGGAACCTGATCAGGAATAATGAACCATGATGATGATGATGTACCATTTCAACCAAGATAATACCCAACCTCCTTGAGGAACCAAAAACTCTAATTGAAGCACAAACCTCAGATGATTAATGATCAATTCATGAGACCCTCAAGCTTGAATCTTTTAACCCCTCTATCTTCTGATAAAGACCTAGGAGGATGACTTGCTTATTGTTTCCACATGATATTCAAATATGTAATGCCTAATGTCCTACAAAATGAAATGCAATATGCTAAGCTAGTCCCAAGAGAGGAGGGCAAATTTTGAGGTGTTACAGCTGCCCCTATTCAATCCACTGTGAACCTATCGATATGAACAACCTCGGCTTTCAGATGATCAGGATGAAGAGTGATTGAATACCAAGAACAGACGAATAATTTTCACTCTGATGGGAAATAATTAACAATGCCTGTCAGAATCGGCAAAGAAGTAATCTCAAAAGAAGAATTCGTCTAGTACAGAGAAAGTCGACCTGAATACCGAACAGAAATTTGACCTGTATACCAAAATAAATGGTAACACAGGGATAACCATGGCCTGAACGCCGCTCGTCAGTCTGAACACTGAGCATCGGAACATGAGAGTAGTAATGCCGGTCTGATCACCGAGAGATTGGCTTGAATGCCCAACAACTGGCCTGAACACCACTTCGGTCTGAATACCGGAAAGCTGGCCTGAGTGCCGCAAGTACTTCGACCTGATCGTCGGAAACTTCTTCGATCTGAAAATAGGAAACTGGCCTGAGTGCCCACCTCGGCCTGAACATCGGAAAAACTGGCCTGAATGCCACAAGTGCTTCAACCTGAACGTCGGAAACTTCCTCGATCTAAAAATCGGAAAACTGACCTGAGTGCCACAAGTGCGTCGACCTGATCGTCGGAAACTTCTTCGATCTGAAAATCAGAAACTGACCTGAGTGCCACAAGTGCGTCGACCTGATCGTCGGAAACTTCTTCGATTTGAAAATCGGAAAACTGGCCTGAACACCCACCTCGGCCTGAACACCGGAAAACTGGCCTGAATGCCGTATCGGTCTGAATACCCGAAAAACTCGTCATGCTTGTCAGCATTGGCAGAGATAAGGAATAGTAATAAATGAGGTGGCACGCGTGCCAACGACCCATACTGGGGATGACAAGCCATGAGCCCGCTATCCTCTATTCAACCCTAGCCAACGAACACTTTGCGCTTAGCTGGGGATTATCTTTTTCTCTTTACCTTTCTTTTTGGACCCTGAAACTTCTTGGATTATCATTTCCATCTCCGCCCGACAGAAATCCTTCTCCCAATATCGCACTACTGGGGAATACTGTTGATTGAAATCACGATGCCAAACTCCTCAAAGCAACATCTTCACCCTCTGGCAAAACCACCTCTCAAACAGTAACCACGGCTCGAGACTAGCTCACACTTGCAATGCTTATGCATGATGATGATTTTTTAGCGTAATGCTCCATAATCATGGAAATGCTACGCAATTAGCTATGCAACATGGTATGCTTATCTAAATGATGAATGCATAAAAAGTATCCCCCTCAAGGGACTCTTCTGGGAAGCTCGAGGCACTATGCTGAGGAACCCACTAACACTCCAACCTCCACCCTGCTGGGGAATAGTACCGCTGCTGGGAAGAGAACCACCCTTATCGGGGACGACCTCCACTGAACCCGGTCCACTAGGGGACTTCGCTGGGGAAGAAACCACCACCGCACTCTGCGGGGAAAACAACAATCTCTGACTTGCTGGGGGAAAAAAGCCAGCAACGGACACCTCCGCTAGGGAAATAGCAACCTTCAGGCCTGGCTGCTGAGGAAACACCGATCTCAAATCTGCTGGGGAGATAACAATTCCGCCTCTGCTTGGGGAAACAAGGAAATTCTGGCACAGAACACCCGTCGACTCGTCGAACCCTGGTATTCAACATCCCAAATCCAGTATCAGCTTTCCACTTTTGAGAGTTCCCAGACTCGTCTGGACTTTTCTGATTCATCATCTTGTATTCCCGACTCCTCCGTACTCGATGGAGATCGAACTCCTTGGATTTATACAAACTTTCCATTCCTCAGACTTTGAAGAGTCTTCTTGATTAATATTCAGGATCGTCGTCATCCCTCGCCGTCTTTTCACCATTCTTCAATCCCTGGTCCCTGAGTGGACTCCATGGGGATCCTTTTGCTCAAAAACTTCTCATCACAACCTGCAAGTGAGTGAAAATATCTAACAGCCCCTGCAAAAGAGATCGTTAGACAAAAACGTGCCCCAGGCGTGCCAATATTTCAACACCTAGGTCACTCAACCTTCCAAATATGATTTCAAGTTTTCAATCTTATAAACATGCATTGGAAGGGACCCCTACATCTCAAAATGCAAAAATTCTTTATCACAAACAATTGGATGTTTTTGCAATCAAAGCGGTAATGAAAACAACAACAAAATTATTTGACTGAATATGCATTTTATTGATTGAAAAAGTGTGGCTCATAACTGAGCAATACAAAGGAAGCAATTCCTGAAAAGAGGTAATTGCGCATAAAAGGAAAAATCTATCCTAATGGCAATGTAAAACCGTGATCTCATCGAGTTCCAACTCGGTTACACCCCATATGTCCTCAGACTCTCTGTACCTTCTGCCTTCTGAACAAGACGCTTCCGACCGATCCCTGTCGGGGGTTATACTGGTGCCTTAACCCAAGCACAAACGATCATGCCAGACGCAGTTGTTCGTTTCAATCCCTCTTTTGCCTGGACCGCCCTTTCGGGTTTTCAGTCCATCGGGATACCCTTTTTTTCCCAAGCCGCCCTTGTGGGGTTTTCGACTTGCCGGGTGTACAATTCTTTCCTTTTTTATCCCTAATTTTTGCCCGAACCTTTCTCATTTTTTTTTCGGTTCGCCGGGATGCCCAGTTTTGCCTGGACTCTTTTATTCTTTTCGTCCAGCGGGTCTCTTATACGAAGTATTTTTTAACTGCGTCCGCATTCACAGTGGATGGAAAATCCTCGCCATCCATGGTCGTTAACAACAAGGCTCCGCCAGAGAAAACCTTCTTGACCACGAATGGACCTTCATAATTGGGTGTCCACTTGCCCCTACGATCGTTTTGAGGAGGAAGGATCCTTTTCAGCACCATATCACCTACGTGATACACACGAGGTCGCACCTTTCGGTCAAAAGCACGCTTCATCCGCTGCTGGTATAACTGCCCATGATAAATGGCTGCCAGCCTCTTTTCCTCAATCAGGCTCAACTCTTCGTACCGAGTCCTTACCCATTCAGCCTCTTGCAACTTCACGTCCATCAGGACTCTCAACGAAGGAATCTGAACCTCAACCGGTAGCACCGCCTCCATCCCATACACGAGCGAGAAAGGTGTTGCCCCAGTAGAAGTACGCACCGAAGTTCGATACCCATGCAATTCGAATGGCAACATCTCATGCCAATCTTTATAGGTCACGACCATCTTCTGCACAATCTTCTTAATATTCTTATTGGCTGCCTCAACCGCCCCATTCATCTTCGGACGATAGGGAGAAGAATTGTGATGCTCGATCTTGAATTCCTGGCACAGTTCTGCCATCATCTTGTTATTCAAATTAGAACCATTATCAGTAATGATTCTTTCAGGAACCCCATATCTGCAAATGATGTCTCTCTTCAGAAATCTGGCGACGACCTGCTTCGTCGCATTCGCATAAGAGGCTGCTTCCACCCACTTGGTGAAGTAATCAATAGCCACTAATATAAACCGATTCCCATTCGAAGCCGTAGGCTCGATCTTCCCAATCATATCAATGCCCCACATAGCAAACGGCCACGGAGATGACATCAAACTCAACGGATTCGGAGGCACGTGCACCTTGTCGGCATAAATCTGGCATTTATGACACTTCCGCTTGTACAAAACCCCATCCTTATTCAAGTAGAACACCATGGCCAACCTTCGCAGAGTCTTTCGGTCCTTCTTGGATGCTCCCTCAGGATATTCTTGGGTTTCCAGATAGCGCTTGATATCGTAATACCACGGCTTCTCATCATCAGGCGTTGTGTCAACAACAAACACATAAGCCGGTCTATCTAGACGGCCCACCTTGTCACATTACACGAAAAACCGGCGGGAAACGAAAACAACAGAGCCGCCACCGTGCGTTATTTATCCCAAAAGAGGGAAAGGAAACGCTCGAAGTAAACCTGGAAAAAAAACATGGTCTCGCGACCAGAGAGAGATGGGATCGGGAGTCGGTTATGCGAAGGGAAGGTATTAGCACCCCTACGCATCCGTCGTACTCGACGGGATCCACGCACAAAAGGAAGGATAAAGGTTGCTAAAACGCTGCTCAAACATCAAACACTGGCTGAAAGAGACACAGAAAACAAAAGAAACTAACTCGGCAGGATATCGCATCCTGGGCCTACGTAGTCTGTCAGGCACAGGCATCAGAGTCGACGTAGTTCGGGACAGGGGGAAACGTGCTCACTAGGATGTCGCATCCTATGCATACGTATCTTCTCGGACTAAAGAAGAATCAGAGCACTCGTAGCTCGGCTAACGCACGCCAAACAAAACTACACAGGAAACCGACTGCCAATCGCTGGACTTATGTCAGACTCCACACAAAGCAGGAAAACATGGAGGTCGAATGCCAATCGCTGGACTTACATCATACTCCGAACCAACAAACACACCCAGGAAACCGACTGCCAATCGCTGGACTTACGTCAGACTCCAACAAGCAAGTAAGACACAGGAAACCGACTACCAATTGTTGGACTTATGTCAGACTCCAAACACACACAAAGGGGTTACAAAAGAAAAAAGGGCGCCCGGAGAGATCAACTCATCTCCTGCCTACGTACCTCATCTGGTATGAGGATCAGGGCGACGTAGTTCCCCTACGCAGGAAAAGAACTTCTAACCTAACCAGAGACTGGGAAATGACAAACTAGAAGGGAGAAGAACTCGAGCCTAATAGTTATCATGCAAATTCACCATGGTCCTAGGTTGAAGTTTCTAGCTAACTTGCACAGGGAGCAAGCTAAACCTAAACAGCACAAGCAAAGCAATCATTCACACAATTAGCACACACTATATACAAATAAAGTGGGCTCACACAGGGTTAGGCTTTAGTCAAGGGGTCATGTCAACCTCGACAAACAAGCCACTGTAACAGGGTGATGTTAGCTCTTAACCCTAACATTGAGAGTTAGGGTGAAGCAGATGAAATGGGAGGTGAGGGGTGTGCCTCAAAGCTCTTATCCCTGGTCAGGGAGAGCTTTGAATAATAGAAGGTGTGGGAGTTCAGAAAGTAGGAACTCTTCTCCACAAGGATTAGACTCTATAAGATCTTGGGCTAAGATCCACAATGCATCAACATGTTATGTGCGCAAAGGGATGACACACTGAATAGCAAGAGATGGACTACACATCTCTTTTGTCTGCCAATGCCTCTTCACTTTGGAGGTCTTTGATATGTACAGGGGATAAAGATAAACAAACACAAGCATTGCCTCTTAAGGAGGACTTCAGACAGGTGCCTGCCCAAGTAACAGGACAGGTCTTCCAGACTACATGCAGTCAGAAAGTTATACCTCAAGTGGTTAAGCAACCAAGCAACAACACAAAGCAAGTTCAAAAGAACTTTAGCAACTAATGTACCTGAAAACAATCTAACTCAGTCAGTACACAACTCACAAAGTCAAACAGACAATCCAAAAGTCAACAGACATAGTCAAACAGACAACAAGTGCAAGCTACAATGTGCAAGGCACAAGCTCAACTCAAATGAGCTAAATCACTTACAAAAAAACTCAATGTTAATCAACATCAACCAAATAGACCACTCAAACCAATGAATCAATCCTCTCATGGCCATATGCTTCTTGTACTGAAAACAAAGCTCAAACATAAGCACAAACCACTAGGACAAGGCCTAGGGTCAAAGTGGGAGAAATAATCCAAAACAGAACATGAAAATTGACATGAATCAAGCTCAATCAATTAAGAACAATCCAAAAGGTCTCATGTCAATAGCATCAACCAAATTCATTTTACAAGTCAAATAAGGCAAGGCATGCAAATTGGAAACTCATTGAAGCAACAGAATGAACAAATCCACATCAATTCAAAAATGATTCAATAAATCTCAATAAAAATCATGGCTAAACAACACACATCACATGATCATCACTCCAAAATTCAAGGCATTTGGACAAGTTTAAGCGTGGCAATCAAATCCATCAAGTTGAGCAAGCAATGGTGTGACTCACATTGTCACACCTACATCCAGATCATATCTCAACAACCAGAAATGCTAAAAATTCAAACTCAACACCAAAAGGTCCCTAAAGATGTCTAGTTTAAGCATGCAAAGTTTCAAGAGCATTGGGTTAAATCTCATCATTTCACAAAGAAAATGGCAAGCAAGGTACAAGATAGCACACATGTGAACAATCCCTAAGCAAAATTAAATTCCATCCATGCACAATTTCTGGAAAAATAGTCATAAAAAACTAGAAATCATAAGGAACAACATGCAAAAATTCCCAGGTCATTTGGATCATCCATCAATGAGTTATGAATTTTTTAAATGAATGAAAAATCAAAAAAACATGAACAAGGCATAGCATGAATGGCATGGGAAATGGAATGAAAATGCAAAGGCATATTGGAAATAGCCAGAGCCAGGGATCGAACCGGCTGAGAATTCAAATGAGGCGCCTTTCTTAATGAAGCGCACCGTTTCACTAAGTACATGTGGCAGCGAGAAGCAATTTGGACCAATCAGTACGCCACGCTGAGTACACGTTGGACCAATGCATGGTGAATAACACGAAAACACATGCACCAAGCGCTAAAACAGATCAAACAACGCCTGGAAATAGAAACCCTAGGATCTTCATCATGTTCATCGTGATTTTCCAGGTCAAGAACAATAATGCTCAGAAATTCAAAATTCACACATCATTAGATTCATCTTTCCACGTACATCAACAATCAATGATCAATTTAACCTAATTCTCATTAACATGAATGGATCGAGCAAATGAAGTTTCGTAGGTCAAACTTAAAATCCTCATAACTAATTCATTTCTGCATGGATTTCATGGATTTAAAGCTCAGATTAATCACCAATGAAAGATCTACCATAAGCATACAACAATTTCATGAATCATGACATTCGAATTCTGACCTTAATGGAAGTGCAGAAGTGAAACAGGTTGATTCAAGCCTTGAGAAGTCCGAACAGATCTTCCTTAGCTCTTGTATGATGATTTGGATGAAGGCTTAATGCTCAATCATGCTTGATTTGGCCAAAAAACTCCAACTGCCATTGATGGATGTGAGCTTCAACAGTCCTCAAATCAGCATGAAATCCTTCGAATCTTGCTTCCAAAATGCTCTTCAATGCTTGTGGATGAAGGATTAATCAAGAACAAGGCAATGTTTATGAAGAAATTTGATGAAAAAGTGAGAGAACCAAATGAAGAAAATTGTGAAAATGGATCTAGATCTGAGAATTATGAGGTGTTAATCCAATTTCTGTTATGATTATGCTATATATATGTTGTGCTAATGAAACTCTTAATCACAATTAAGCCAATGCAAGTGGATTAAGCTAAAACCAAGTGTTTATGCAAATTGTCCAATTCACCCTCATGTATGTAAAGCAATGCTACAGTACCCGAGTTTGGCTTGGAATTCATTCAAAAATCTGTTTTGAAGCAAATGCAATTGGTGGGAAATGAAAATAATGCATAATTTTCAAATTTGGATTTTCCCTCCAAAATTCAAAGGAAAAGTCCAATATTTTTGTGATCAAAATGCATGGAATATGATGCATGGATTGGATAGTGCATGTCAAGAGTGAAATGTTGCAAAAAGAACCATCTCATTTGGCCTTATGGTTTGGAAGTTATCCCCTTTTGAAATTCAAATTTACTTGACCATGATTGATCCATATCTCTTCAACCATACATGAGAAATTCATGTTCTTGGACTTTTTGGAAATGGGATAACAAGATCTTCAACTTTAATGTTGGACAAAATCTCATTTGAAGCTTTCTTGATGATGTAAACTTGAGGAGAAAACCCTTCCATTTTTGGCAATTTCAAATTACAGGTCACTTACTATTTTTGGAAACTTTTCATCTGACCTCAAATTCTTCATGGTTGATGTTTGCAATGTAAAATGAGACTTGTATGGACATGAATGAGGCATCTCTAACCATCTCCCACCTTCAAATCCATGATTGAATGCACAGTTGACTTTGGTTGACTTTCTAGGGTTTCAGATGAATTGCATCTTGACTGATGAGCTTTGAACATCCAACCTTTGGCCAAACCACTTCAAAATGATCCCTGGGTCACATGAACTCATTGAACCAACCCTAGGGCTTTGCTTCCATTGGAACTGCACTTGCTTGCTTGCACAACTGAATCTCATGACCAGTCTTGACTAATGACTTGATGAACTATGCAATGGACAATGCAATGTTAATGACCTATAAATGAAAATGTATGTACAAAATGAGAGGTGAAAATTTGAGGTGCTACAGCTGCCCCTATTCAATCAACTGGGAACCCGAATGGATGAGAGCAATGGCTGTCAGACTTTCAGGGTAAATAGGGATTGAATACCAAAGAACCGTAGAAATTTGCACTCTGCGGGGATCCAAGAAAGGAAAATACACCAACGGATGCTTCCAATGGGATCTGATACTTGTCACTGAACCAATCAAGATGTCTACCAATGACTCTACTGGGGACTTTGATTTTTATTTCAGAAAAAGGAACCACATCTAAACGTCAATGGACGATGAATGGGAATAGAGAAATCATAACTAGACGCCAATGGACGACTAGGAAAAACTCGACGTTTATCGAAACCAACGGAGAGGTAACCAGGCATTAATGAATGACTGAAGAAGAAATACATCTAGATGTCAACGGACAACTAGGAAAAACTCGACGCTTATCGAAACCAACAGAGAGGTAACCAGACATCAACGGATGAACTGGAAGAAAAGGGATACAACCAAACATCATCGGACGAATGGGAAAAACTCAACGTTTATCGAAACCAACGAAGAGGTAACCAGACATCAACGGATGGATGGTAAAACTCGACCAGACGTCAACGGACGAACGGGAGAAGCTCGACATTTATCGACACCAACGGAGAAGGAGAAGCTCGACGTTTATCGACACCAACGGAGAAGGAGAAGCTCGACGTTTATCGACACCAACGGAGAAGGAGAAGCTCGACGTTTATCGACACCAACGGAGAAGGAGACTTACTGGGGAAAAGCTAATCACAATCGAACGTCAACGGACGATTGGGAAAAACTCAACGTTTATCAAAACCAACGGAGAGGTAAACAGACATCAACGGATGAACTGTGGGGAAAATGCAACTAGATGTCAGCGGACAACTAGGAAAAACTCGACGTTTATCGAAACCAAGGGAGAGGTAAACTACTGGGGAAAGAGATACATCTAGATATCAACAGATAACTAGGAAAAACTCGACGTTTATCGAAACCAACGGAGAGGTGAACAAGACATCAACGGATGACCTATGACAGAGATACAACTAGATATCAACGGATAACTAGGAAAAACTCGACGTTTATCGAAACCAATGGAGAGGTGAACAAGACATTAACGGATGACCTGTGACAGAGATACAACTAGATATCAACGGATAACTAGGAAAAACTCGACGTTTATCGAAACCAACGGAGAGGTGAACAAGACATTAATGGATGACCTGTGACAGAGATACAACTAGATATCAACGGATAACTAGGAAAAACTCGACGTTTATCGAAACCAACGGAGAGGTGACTCTGAGGGGAAAGGTATCATTATACGTCAGCAGACGTATAGGAAAAACTCAACGTTTACCAAAACCAACGGAGAGGTAACCAGACATCAATGGATGACCTGGGAAGAAACACATCTAGATGTCAACGGACAACTAGGAAAACTCAACGTTTATCAACACCAACAGAGAGGTGACTCCTACTGGGGAGGGATAAGGGTATTACGAACATCAAAAGATGATGTTTACCGACATCAACAAAGAAGACCAGACGTCGACCGATGACTGGGGTAGGACTCGATGTTTACCGACACCGAAAGAATGGTGTTTACCGATACCAAAAAAAAGGACACACGCGGGTGCTGACATGACACTTATTGGTATCACGGGTACGACATCTACATATGTCAGGGCAAGGCTAAACACTTGCTGGGGATCTCACTGGGGAGAAACAAGCTTTCCTTCCACTTGCGAGTGAGGAAATAAACCTCTCTGGGGAATATCAATCCTGAATACTGTCAGGAGCAACTGTAGCAAACGTGTCGTACAAATGTTTGAACAACGATCTGCCTCTGTCGGGGATATGGTCTGAGTGGGTTTCAATACATGAATGCATATGTTTGAATTTTTCTATGGCGTAATGCTCCATATTGAATGGAAATGCTACGCGATTTGAAGATGCAATGACTACTACATGCCAAATGAAAAATGATGAACTCTGGCTGGGGAGCCAAATGATCAAATACTCCAACTCTGTGGGGAGACTCTGCTTGAGGAATTCTCTGCGGGGAGAGCACCGACTTCTCACTCATGCCGGAGAATAGCACTGCTGGGGAAAGGATCCCAATCCACTCGGGGGCTCCGCTTGGGGAACAACCAAAACGACTTCGCTGGGGAATACGTCAATCCACAGGTAGGATAAACTCTGTCGGAGATAATTTTCATCAAGCCTGATCCACTCGGGGAACCTGCTAGGGAAAACCATCAACACCAACCTCTGCTCGGGAGATCTGCTAGAAAAAAACTTCACAACCCTGACGGGGACAGGCATCCACCACTCTGCTGAGGAAAAGCAACTCCGGTGGGGAAAGTACTATATCAGACCACGCTGGTGATGGACATCCACAACGCTGCTGGGGATAGCGCTCACGACCACGCTGGGGATAACACTGCTTCAAACCAGTCTGTTGGGGAATAGAACTATTCCATTGATACCTCCGCTGGGAATACAACATCCTTCTAACTCAGTGGGGATAATCCATCTTCCAACTCAGCTGGGAACTCAACTGGTACAATATCTGCTGGGGAATCGTCCTCACAGATGACAACCTGCAAAATGGCTCAACATACATGCCCCAGGGATTTGCATAGACAAGATACGCTCAAGTGTCCTCAACATTCAAAATGATTTTCAAATGTTTTATCTTTCTGCACGTTATTGTATAGCCTTTATGTTTTTATATGCGATGTTTATCAAAAATTCGGACGTTTTTGCAAAGAAAACAGTAAAATAAAAACAAGAGAGCTATTTATCTGAATAACGACTTTTATTGATTGAAAATGGGCCTGAAAAGGCAAATACATCGGGAAGCAATTCCTAGAAAGAGGTAATTGCACACAAAAGGAAAAAAATCTATCCTAATGGCAATGTGAACACAGCATCCACTATTTCCCAATTCTGATATAACTCACAGATCATCAGTTTCCTCCCAAGTTCCTTGCTTTCTGAGAAGAATGACTGGACCGATCACATCTTTCGAAGTGGCAGACGACGAGGCGCGATGAAGTACAGATAAACTCAGACTGTAATCTTCGCTTTAATCCCTCTTTTGGCTGGATCGCCCTTTCGGGTTTTCAATCCACCGGGATACCCATTTTTGCCTAAGCCGCCCTTGCGGGTTTTCGACTTACCGGGTGTACAAATTCTTTTCATTCTTTTATCCCTAATTTTTGCCCGAACCTTTTCTTTCTGTTTTTTGGTTTGACGGGATGCCCTTTTTTGCCTGGACTCTTTTATTCTTTTTGTCCAGCGGGTCAAATTATGCGAAGTATTTTTTGACTACATCTGAGTTAATAGGGGACGGGAAATCTTCACCATCCATAGTTGTAAGCATCAAGGCTCCACCGGAGAAAACCTTCTTCACAACATACGAACCTTCGTAATTAGGAGTCCACTTGCCCCTGTTATCTGTACCGGGAGGAAGGATCCTCTTCAAAACTAGATCACCAGTTTGATAGCTTCGAGGACGCACTTTCTGATCAAAGGCTCTCTTCATCCTTATCTGATACAACTGCCCATGGCACACAGCTGCTAGCCGTCTCTCTTCGATAAGGCTTAACTCATTAAACCTTGTTCGAATCCACTCGGCTTCGTCAAGCTTGACATCCAACAAAACTCTCAGAGAAGGGATCTCCACTTCAACAGGTAGGACTGCTTCCATACCATACACGAGGGAGTACGGGGTTGCCCCGGTCGACGTACGTACTGAGGTACGGTACCCATGCAAAGCGAAAGGCAGCATCTCATGCCAATCTTTGTACGTCACGACCATCTTCTGCACAATCTTCTTGATATTCTTGTTTGCCGCCTCTACAACACCGTTCATCTTCGGTCTGTAAGGAGAAGAATTGTGATGTTCAATCTTGAAATCTCTACAAAGCTCTTTCATCATCTTGTTATTGAGATTCGAACCATTGTCAGTGATGATTCTCTCAGGAACCCCATAACAACAGATGATTTCTTTCTTGATGAACCGGGCAACCACTTGTTTGGTAACATTAGCGTACGAAGCTGCTTCCACCCACTTGGTGAAGTAATCAATCGCAACCAGGATGAAGCGATGGCCATTCGAAGCAGTAGGCTCAATCTTCCCAATCATATCAATCCCCCACATGGCGAACGGCCAAGGCAAGTTCATGACATTCAGAGGGCTTGGTGGTACATGCACCTTATCAGCATAGATTTGACATTTATGGCACTTCCGAGCGTACTTGAAACAATCGGATTCCATAGTCATCCAATAATAACCGGCTCTCAACAGTTTCTTCGACATTGCATGACCACCAGCATGGGTACCAAACGAACCTTCATGCACTTCTTGCATCAACATGCCTGCTTCGTGTCTATCCACGCATCTGAGCAGAACCATGTCAAAGTTCCTCTTATACAGAACATCATCCTGATTCAAATAAAAGCTTTCAGCTAGCCTTCTTAGGGTTTTCTTGTCATTCTTCGACGCACCTTCAGGATACTCCTGACTCTTGAGGAAGTTCTTGATATCATAGTACCACGGCTTCTCATCAACAACAGACTCGGCTGCAAACACATACGCAGGCCTCTCGAGTCGATTCACCGCAACATGTGGCACATGATTCCACCAATGAACTTTGATCATAGAAGACAAAGTAGCCAAGGCATCAGCCATCTGATTCTCGTCCCAGGGGACATGATACAACTTTACCTTCTTGAAGAACGTCAGTATTCTTCTGGTGTAATCTCTGTAAGGAATCAAATGCGGCTGATTGGTATTCCAATCTTCGTTGACCTGATTAATCACTAGAGCGGAATCTCCAAAAATGTCAAGAGTTTTGATCCTTAAATCGATGGCTTCTTCTATCCCCATGATACAAGCCTCATACTCAGCTTCGTTGTTGGTGACATCGAAAGTCAATCTGGCAGAGAAAGGTATATGAGCACCTTTAGGATTGATAAGCACTGCACCAACACCGTTACCATTCACATTCACAGCCCCATCAAACATCAATGTCCACTTGTCATCAGGATCCGGTCCTTCCTCGACAAGAGGCTCTTCACAATCTTTCATCTTAAGATACATGATGTCTTCATCAGGGAATTCAAACATCATAGGCTGATAATCCTCAATCGGTTGCTCGGCAAGATAGTCTGACAAAACACTACCTTTGATGGCCTTCTGCGACGTGTACTGGATATCATATTCCGTTAAAATCATCTGCCAACGGGCAACACGTCCGGTGAGAGCCGGCTTCTCAAAGATGTACTTCATTGGATCCATCTTAGAAATCAACAAGGTAGTATGGTTCAACATATACTGCCTCAGTCGGCGAGCAGCCCAAGCTAAAGCACAGCAAGTTTTCTCAAGCTGTGAATATTTGATTTCACAGTCGGTAAACTTTTTGCTAAGGTAGTATATGGCATGCTCTTTTCGACCAGACTCGTCATGCTGTCCCAATACACACCCCATCGAGTTCTCGGTCACTGACAGGTACATTATCAAAGGTCTCCCTGGAACTGGAGGTATAAGGATTGGAGGTTTTTGTAAATACTCTTTTATCTTGTCAAAAGCTTTCTGGCAATCATCATTCCACCTGATTGCTTGATTCTTTCTTAGCAATTTGAATATTGGTTCACACGTGGCAGTTAGGTGAGATACGAACCTTGCAATGTAGTTCAATCTCCCTAAAAACCCACGAACTTGCTTTTCTATTTTCGGTTCAGGCATTTCTCGAATAACTTTGACTTTCGCTGGATCAACCTCAATCCCTTTCTCACTGACAATGAAGCCTAACAGCTTCCCAGATCGCACACCAAACGTACACTTGTTTGGATTCAGCCTCAGTTTGAACTTTCTCAATCGGTCAAACAACTTCTGCAAGTTCACCAGGTGCTCCTCTTCTGTTTGCGACTTCGCAATCATATCATCCACGTACAGTTCAATCTCTTTGTGCATCATGTCATGAAAGAGAGTCGTCATAGCCCTCTGATAGGTAGCACCGGCATTCTTCAGCCCAAATGGCATCACCTTATAGCAGAATGTGCCCCAAGGTGTAATGAATGTCATCTTTTCCATGTCTTCTGGCGCCATCTTAATCTGATTATAACCAGAAAAACCATCCATGAAAGAGAAAACCGAGGATTGAGCCGTATTATCAACCAATACATCAATGTGAGGTAATGGGAAATCATCTTTCGGACTCGCTCTATTCAAATCCCGATAATCAACACACATTCTGACTTTACCATCCTTCTTCGACACTGGAACGATGTTCGCCACCCACGGGGGGTAAGTTGTCACTGACAAGAAACCTGCATCAAACTGCTTCTGAACCTCTTCCTTGATCTTAACAGCCATATCAGGACTAGTTCTGCGCAGTTTCTGCTTGACGGAGGGACAATCTTCTCTGAGAGGTAGTCTATGCACCACAATATCAGTATCCAGCCCAGGCATATCTTGATAAGACCAGGCGAATATCTCTACAGACTCTCTCAGCATCTCAATCAACCTGCTCTTGACCTCTGTCTTCAAAGCAGCCCCGATCTTAATATCCCTTCTGGCGTCCTCAGTACCAAGATTCACAATCTCCAACTCCTCCTGATGAGGTTGGATGACCCTCTCCTCCTGCTTCAACAATCTGACCAATTCTTTAGGGAGTTCACAATCTTCATCACTCTCCTCTTCAGCTTGGTAGATGGGATTATTGAAATCATACTGAGCCATAATAGAACTGTTCATAGTGGATTCCGTGAGATCACTTCTGCATGTTTAATGCTTTGTTTTAGAAAAAGAGTTCAAGAAAGTCACAAAAAACAAAAACATTGCCATTTTTATATTTTTGAAAAATGAAAACAAAAATAGAAAGACAAGGATCACAAAATTGTTTGCAAAACGTCCTTTATTAATGATAATCATTGAAAACATGATGAGGCCCTACAATGAACCACTACGCCTTGGGCAGAACGTAGGGTTTTGTGCAGAATGAAAAAAACAAAAGAAAATTACTCTGTTTGAAGAGTAACTTGGACCACATCTTCTACCGTCCAATTGTTGATCATCTCCCCTGGTGCACTCGGGCGAACCCAGTTGTCGAGATCACAATCACTGTCACCATCTTCACTACCGACCGCAAAGACGTCACCGTGATTCATCAGCCCAACGCTGGTAAAGGTACTCGGACCCGCTTGCATACCCTGCTCCGCTTGCAAAGGTTGATAGCCAATTCCGAACTTATCCTCCTTGATAGGCAAATCCACCATCTTGCCCCAGCCTTCAGCTCTACCAGAGTCAACAACCTCCTTGGCCTGCTTGTACGATGCGATTGAGGCACTTGGCTTCTTCTGCTCAACAAAAGCCACCCTCTCAAGAGCCACAGTCTCAAATGCCTGACATAAGGTTTCATGGATCTCGCCATCCATCTCTACATATTTGAAAGAGGATAGGTGACTCACCAGAATATCTTCTTCACCGCACACGGTCACAATCTGACCGTTCCAGACATATTTCAACTTCTGGTGGAGAGTCGACGAGACTGCCCCAGCTGCGTGTATCCATGGACGCCCCAACAAACAACTGTACGCAGACTGGATGTCCATAACATAGAAGACAATGTCGAAAACCTCCGGACCTATCTTTACTGGCAAGGTGACTTCACCAAAAACAGACCGTTTGGATCCGTCAAATGCACGCACAATCAGGTCACTTGGAGTGAGGATAACTCCTTCCACATCGATTTTGCCCAAAGTCTTCTTAGGCAGCACATTCAGCGAAGAGCCAGTGTCTACCAACACATGAGACAACACAGCACCCTTGCACTCCATGGTGATATGCAAGGCCTTGTTATGATTACGACCCTCAGGCGTCAAGTCTAGGTCAGTGAACCCTAAACCATGTCTGGTGCTCACGTTAGCAATCACACCCTCCAGTTGATTGACAGATATCTCTTGAGGTACGTAAGCCATGTTCAGCATCTTCAACAGGGCATTACGATGTGCCTCAGAGCATAGCAGCAAAGAGAGTATAGAAATTTTGGACGGAGTCTGATTCAGCTGATCTACAATCTTGTAGTCACTCTTCTTGATTATCTATTTGAACTCTTCCACGTCCTTCTCAAACGAACCCTCATGCACCTCCTTCTGAGCCGGCTCTTCATCAACCACTGCCTGTTTGCCTTTAGCCTTGGCGAGAGCCTCGACATTATTGTCTCTTATAGATTGCGGAGCAAACAGACGACCGCTCCTGGTAAAACCTCCTGGTCCACCAACATTGTCCACAACGGGACTCACCACCACAGGAGTTCTACTGGGCACACCAATTGTCACAGGCGCTTGATTTGCCGGCCTAATCTGATTCTCAGTCCTTCGATTGCTGCGGTAAGCGTTGTCATACTTCCATGGTACAACCCTACTGTCAACAGCCCTTCTGACCGGAGCAACAATTGTAGTTGGATTACTGGCGGAAACTGGTGCAGAGATGGTAACAGGAGTACCACTAGTTGCAGGCGCACTAACAACTCTCTGGCCACGTCCTTCAGACGGTTTGAAGTAGATAGTGACAGTTGACACCATCCCACATTCTCTAACAGCCCGACTGAATTGCAAACTGCCTTCGTCCATCAAGCCTTGGATACCAGCCCGCAACTGACTACAGCCATTCTCTGATTCAGCACAATCAACACAGCCCTAATCACAGCCCGAGTATACACCTCCATTCAACAACTGAGTCTTCACAACTATCAGCGGAGTCTGAACTTCATCCACGCTGACCACCAGATCTTCAGCTTCTACCCCTTCAATACTGTTCACTCGGTGTGCGCCATGCGAAGGCATAGGGTTGTTTACAACATTCGGCACAGGAGCAAAATTGATAGTTTTAGCGTCAATTAGGTCCTGGACTTTATGATGAAAAGCCCTGCAGTTTTCAATGTGGTGCCCCGGTGCACCAGAATGAAAGTCACAACGCACGTTGGCATCATACCCAGGCGGTATCTTTGTCAACGGTGCCATGGTCCTCAACTCCACAAACCCTAGTCTGAGCAACTCAGGTAGCAACTCAGCATAGGTCATCGGCAAAGGGTCAAAACGTCGATCAGGCATCCTCTGTCTCGGCTGATACGGACGTTGCTGCTGTTGTTGTTGTGGCGGTTGTTGAACTCTCTGTTGTTGTTGTTGTTGACGTTGTTAAGGTGCTGGAATGGTCACAGCAGCAACCTGGCGATATTGATTTTTGTTCATAATCCTCCTTCCATGTTGCACAACACTGGCTTCACCCTCTCTCCGACGAGGTGCCCCAGCAAACGGTTTCTTCGAAGACGAGGAACCTACATCTTGAATTTTACCAGCCTTAATCAGGCTCTCTGTCCGTTCTCCACAGATAACGACATCTGAAAAACTACCGAATGGGCAACTTCCCATCCGATCCATGAAAACACCCTGTAGAGTACCAATGAACATGTCAGTTAACTCCATCTCCAGCATAGGGGGTTGTACTCTAGCAGCCAATTCACGCCACCTCTGGGCGTACTCCTTGAAGCTCTCTCCAGATTTCTGACAAAGACTCTGCAGCTGAGTCCGACTCGGCGCCATGTCCATATTGTGTTTGTATTGCCTCAAGAAGGCCTCACCCAGATCCCTCCAACAGCAGATAGAATCTCTCTTAAGCTCCATGTACCAATCCAAGGAAGCCCCAGACAAGCTATCCTGGAAGAAATACATCCACATTTTCTCATCATCAGTGTAAGCAGAGATTTTCCGATAATATGCCTGCACATGAGTGCGAGGGCAGGAAGTACCGTTGTATTTGTCGAATGAGGGTGCTTTGAATTTGTAAGGAATCCTCAACCCCTCTACCAGGCCCATGTTGGTCACATCAAAACCCAGGGAATTCTGACATTCCATGGCTCTTATTTTCTCAGCAAGGGCATCCATCTTACGATCCCTATCCTCAACTCTCCCAACAAATTCATCATCTTCACTCAGCAGCGTGAACATGTCCTCTTGTCTATCAACAATCGGAGCAGGATGACGAACTGGAGCCCGGGTAGCTCTAGCATTGACAGTCTCTGCAGTAAGAGGTTGTCCATTGATTCTGATCCCCCTTAACTCATCACCCACAGCATAGTCGTTGGCGGGAGCAGCAGCAGCAATATTCTCATGAACGGGCACACCCACTGGTGACGCACGCTTGGACGGTGGAAGTATAGCTTCCTGTCTCTGAACCAAGGCTCGAAGCTCCTCCTGACCTTGCGCAACCCCTTGCATCATCGTCATAAACTGGGCCATGTTTGCCCTCATCTCAGCCAATTCCGTCTGAACTTGATCCATACTCCTCTGATGATTAAGTCTGGTTGAGTAGCGGTGCGGTCTCCGATCATCTATCCTGCCTGACACAGGAACTAGAGTGAGAAGTCGCGAACGAGAACACCTGTTATGCAATATGATATGGGTATGATGCGTGTGATGCGTATGCAGGTTAACTTTTCTTTTTCTTATACATTATTTTTTTGAAAATAAACATGCTATGATGCAAATGATGGAGCCATGACTGGTCGGCTGAGTATCACGCGGCACAGGATCAAAGCTTCGGCTTGAACTCGGAACCACAAATTCATCTGAAACCCAAAAGTCATCTGAACCCATACTTCTGAACCAAGTCAACATCTGAGTAAGTACCCTCAAATTCAGCCCAGGGATCCGAAATAAACGGAACCCTCTGATCAATACAAGGGTCAAACCTCCGGCGTCCAGAAATAAAGATCCATAAATCCGGCTTAAGATCATCAACACAACATCACTGGCAGAAACCGTACTTGCAAGAATCAAACCCTCCCCTCACAAGTGAATTCTAACAAGGTTATCCTAAGGCGGACAATGGTCTCGACAATTGGGCAAAGATACTCAACGGGTTTGCCCCTACGGGTGTGCCGTTGCCGCTCTCTTAAGATCATCTAAACCAAAGATCCGGGAAAGAACGGTCACCGAAGTCAATAGCTCAGATGAGATAGTCCAACCATGGTGGAATAACTCCAAACGGAAGGACTCTCTCAAATGAACCTCGTCCGGCTGTGGTATGTCACGTTGCAACAATATGCTGATAAAGAAAATGAGGAACGTGAGACCACGCTAATCCTAGGTGTATACTCGGGCCTGGGTTTTAGCCCCTCTCAGAACACCCACCCCAAACAGAGGAACCAACCTGTACAGGATCAGCACAATGATAATATGATGCATGCAAACAGATATGCAAATATATACACAACATAATAATCATAAATGCAATAAATAGAGCAACACAAGCAAGCTAAACCCTATCCTAGAGAGCGCTAGGAGAGACTCGCTTAGGGAAGATGGACCAGCAAGAGGTCAACTTCTCTAGGTCCCCAGCAGAGTCGCCAGCTGTCGCATTACGCGAAAAACCGGCGGGAAACGAAAACAACAGAGCCGCCACCGTGCGTTATTTATCCCAAAAGAGGGAAAGGAAACGCTCGAACATCAAAAGGAAGGATAAAGGTTGCTAAAACGCTGCTCAAACATCAAACACTGGCTGAAAGAGACACAGAAAACAAAAGAAACTAACTCGGCAGGATATCGCATCCTGGGCCTACGTAGTCTGTCAGGCACAGGCATCAGAGTCGACGTAGTTCGGGACAGGGGGAAACGTGCTCGCTAGGATGTCGCATCCTATGCATACGTATCTTCTCGGACTAAAGAAGAATCAGAGCACTCGTAGCTCGGCTAACGCACGCCAAACAAAACTACACAGGAAACCGACTGCCAATCGCTGGACTTATGTCAGACTCCACACAAAGCAGGAAAACATGGAGGTCGAATGCCAATCGCTGGACTTACATCATACTCCGAACCAACAAACACACCCAGGAAACCGACTGCCAATCGCTGGACTTACGTCAGACTCCAACAAGCAAACAAGACACAGGAAACCGACTACCAATCGCTGGACTTATGTCAGACTCCAAACACACACAAAGGGGTTACAAAAGAAAAAAGGGCGCCCGGAGAGATCAACACATCTCCTGCCTACGTACCTCATCTGGTATGAGGATCAGGGCGATGTAGTTCCCCTACGCAGGGAAAGAACTTCTAACATAACCAGAGACTAGGAAATGACAAACTAGAAGGGAGACGAACTCGAGCCTAATAGTTATCATGCAAATTCACCATGGTCCTAGGTTGAAGTTTCTAGCTAACTTGCACAGGGAGCAAGCTAAACCTAAACAGCACAAGCAGAGCAATCATTCACACAATTAGCACACACTATATACAAACAAAGTGGGCTCACACAGGGTTAGGCTTTAGTCAATGGGTCATGTCAACCTCGACAAACAAGCCACTGTAACAGGGTGATGTTAGCTCTTAACCCTAACATTGAGAGTTAGGGTGAAGTAGATGAAATGGGAGGTGAGGGGTGTGCCTCACAGCTCTTAACCCTGGTCAGGGAGAGCTTTGAATAATAGAAGGTGTGGGAGTTCAGAAAGTAGGAACTCTTCTCCACAAGGATTAGACTCTATAAGATCTTGGGCTAAGATCCACAATGCATCAACATGTTATGTGCGCAAAGGGATGACACACTGAATAGCAGGAGATGGACTACACATCTCTTTTGTCTGCCAATGCCTCTTCACTTAGGAGGTCTTTGATATGTACAGGGGACAAAGATAAACAAACACAAGCATTGCCTCTTAAGGAGGACTTCAGACAGGTGCCTGCCCAAGTAACAGGACAGGTCTTCCAGACTACATGCAGTCAGAAAGTTATACCTCAAGTGGTTAAGCAACCAAGCAACAACACAAAGCAAGTTCAAAAGAACTTTAGCAACTAATGTACCTGAAAACAATCTAACTCAGTCAGTACACAACTCACAAAGTCAAACAGACAATCCAAAAGTCAACAGACATAGTCAAACAGACAACAAGTGCAAGCTACAATGTGCAAGGCACAAGCTCAACTCAAATGAGCTAAATCACCTACAAAACAACTCAACGTTAATCAACATCAACCAAATAGGCCACTCAAACCAATGAATCAATCCTCTCATGGCCATATGCTTCTTGTCCTGAAAACAAAGCTCAAACATAAGCACAAACCACTAGGACAAGGCCTAGGGTCAAAGTGGGAGAAATAATCCAAAACAGAACATGAAAATTGACATGAATCAAGCTCAATCACTTAAGAACAATCCAAAAGGTCTCATGTCAATAGCATCAACCAAATTCATTTTACAAGTTAAATAAGACAAAGCATGCAAATTGGAAACTCATTGAAGCAACAAAATGAACAAATCCACATCAATTCAAAAATGATTCAATAAATCTCAAGAAAAATCATGGCTAAACAGCACACATCACATGAGCATCACACAAAAATTCAAGGCATTTGGACAAGTTTAAGCGTGGAAATCAAATTCATCAAGTTGAGCGAGCAATGGCGTGACACACATTGTCACACCTACATTAACCAGATCATATCTAACCAACCAGAAATGCTAAAAATGCAAACTCAACACCAAAAGGTCCCTAAAGATGTCTATTTTAAGCATGCAAAGTTTCAAGAGCATTGGGTTAAATCTCATCATTTCACAAAGAAAATGGCAAGCAAGGTACAAGATAGCACACATGTGAACAATCCCTAAGCAAAATTAAATTCCAACCGTGCACAATTTCTGGAAAAATAGTCATAAAAAACTAGAAATCATAAGGAACAACATGCAAAAATTCCCAGGTCATTTGGATCATCCATCAATGAGTTATGAATTTTTTAAATGAATGAAAAATTAAAAAAACATGAACAACGCATAGCATGAATGGCATGGGAAATGGAAAGAAAATGCAAAGGCATATTGGAAATAGCCAGAGCCAGGGATCGAACCGGCTGCGAATTTAAATGAGGCGCGTTTCTTAATGAAACGCACCGTTTCACTAAGTACATGTGGCAGCGAGAAGCAATTTGGACCAATCAGTACGCCACGCTGAGTACACGTTGGACCAAGGCATGGTGAATAACACGAAAACACATGCACCAAGTGCTAAAACAGATCAAACAACGCCTGGAAATAGAAACCCTAGGATCTTCATCATGTTCATCGTGATTTTCCATGTCAAGAACAATAATGCTCAGAAATTCAAAATTCACACATCATTAGATTCATCTTTCCACGTACGTCAACAATGAATGATCAATTTAACCTAATTCTCATTAACATGAATGGATCGAGCAAAAGAAGTTTCGTAGGTCAAACTTAAAATCCTCATAACTAATTCATTTCTGCATGGATTTCATGGATTTAAAGCTCAGATTAATCACCAATGAAAGATCTACCATAAGCATACAACAATTTCATGAATCATGACATTCGAATTCTGACCTTAATGGAAGTGCAAAAGTGAAACAGGTTGATTCAAGCCTTGAGAAGTCCGAACAGATCTTCCTCAGCTCTTGTATGATGATTTGGATGAAGGCTTAATGCTCAATCATGCTTGATTTGGCCAAAAAATCCAACTGCCATTGATGGATGTGAGCTTCAACAGTCCTCAAATCTGCATGAAATCCTTCGAATCTTGCTTCCAAAATGCTCTTCAATGCTTGTGGATGAAGGATTAATCAAGAACAAGGCAATGTTTATGAAGAAATTTGATGAAAAAGTGAGAGAACCAAATGAAGAAAATTGTGAAAATGGATCTAGATCTGAGAATTATGAGGTGTTAATCCAATTTCTATTATGATTATGCTATATATATGTTGTGCTAATGAAACTCTTAATCACAATTAAGCCAATGCAAGTGGATTAAGCTAAAACCAAGTATTTATGCAAATTGTCCAATTCACCCTCATGTATGTAAAGCAATGCTACAGTACCCGAGTTTGGCTTGGAATTCATTCAAAAATCTATTTTGAAGCAAATGCAATTGGTGGGAAATGAAAACAATGCATAATTTTCAAATTTGGATTTTCCCTCCAAAATTCAAAGGAAAAGTCCAATATTTTTGTGATCAAAATGCATGGAATATGATGCATGAATTGGATAGTGCATGTCAAGAGAGAAATGTTGCAAAAAGAACCATCTCATTTGGCCTTATGGTTTGGAAGTTATCCTCTTTTGAAATTCAAATTTACTTGACCATGATTGATCCATATCTCTTCAACCATACATGAGAAATTCATGTTCTTGGACTTTTTAGAAATGGGAGAACAAGATCTTCAACTTTCATGTTGGACAAAATCTCATTTGAAGCTTGCTTCATGATGTAAACTTGAGGAGAAAACCCTTCCATTTTTGGCAATTTCAAATTACAGGTCACTTACTATTTTTGGAAACTTTTCATCTGACCTCAAATTCTTCATGGTTGATGTTTGCAATGTCAAATGAGACTTGTATGGACATTAATGAGGCATCTCTAACCATCTCCCACCTTCAAATCCATGATTGAATGCAGAGTTGACTTTGGTTGACTTTCTATGGTTTTAGATGAATTGCATCTTGACTGATGAGCTTTGAACATCCAACCTTTGGCCAAACCACTTCAAAATGATCCCTGGGTCACATGAACTCATTGAACCAACCATAGGGCTTTGCTTCCATAGGAACTGCACTTGCTTGATTGCACAACTGAATCTCATGACCAGTCTTGACTGATGACTTGATGAACTATGCAATGGACAATGCAATGTTATTGACCTAAAAATGAAAATGTATGTACAAAATAAGAGGTGCAAATTTGAGGTGCTACACACCTCAACACTGGGGAACTGATTCCACCGCTGCACCTTAATCAAGGCAGCCAGAGTAGCCAAAGCATCTGCTAAAGGGTTCTCTTCTCTCCGCACATGATGCAATTCCACCTTGGTGAAAAACGTCAACAATCTCCTCGTATAATCGCGGTATGGAACTAAATGAGACTGATGCGTATACCATTTCCCGTTAACCTGGTTCACAACCAAAGCTGAATCTCCATAAATAACAAGGTTCTTGATCCGCAAATCAATCGCCTCTTCAATCCCCAAGATGCGAGCTTCGTATTCAGCTACGTTGTTGGTGCACTCAAACGTTAGTCGGGCAGCAAAAGGAATGTGGGATCCTTTCAGCGTAACCAAAACAGCACCAACACCACTACCATTTATGTTAACGGCCCCATCAAACATCAGAATCCATTCGGATTCAGGGCCAGGCCCCTCCTCCGGGATCGGTTCCTCACAATCTTTCGATTTGAGAAACATGATGTCCTCATCGGGGAATTCAAACTTCATCGGTTGATAATCCTCAATAGGTTGCTGGGCGAGATAATCAGACAATACACTCCCCTTGATTGCTTTCTGAGAGGTATACTGAATATCATATTCAGTCAAAATCATCTGCCATCTCGCAACCCGTCCGGTCAATGCTGGCTTCTCGAAAATGTACTTGATTGGATCCATCTTGGAAATCAATAAAGTGGTATGAACCAGCATATACTGCCTCAGTCGGCGAGCAACCCAGACCAAAGCACAACAAGTTTTCTCGAGCAGTGAATATCTTGTTTCACAGTCGGTAAACTTTTTGCTAAGGTAGTATATGGCATGCTTTTTTCGACCAGACTCGTCATGCTGCCCCAATACACATCCCATAGACTCCTCAAGGACCGTCAAGTACAGGATTAACGGTCGTCCCTCCACAGGAGGCATCAGAATCGGAGGCTCTTGCAAATACTCTTTTATCTTTTCAAATGCCGCTTGGCAATCATTATTCCACCTGACCGTTTGATCTTTTCTTAACAACTTGAATATTGGTTCACACGTGGCTGTTAGGTGAGATATGAACCGTGAAATATAGTTCAATCTACCTAAGAAACCACAAACCTCTTTCTCTGTTCTCGGTTCAGGCATTTCTCGTATTGCTTTTACTTTAGCAGGATCAACCTCGATTCCTCTTTCGCTTACTATAAACCCCAGCAATTTACCGGACCGCACTCCGAAAGTGCACTTGTTTGGATTCAACCTCAATCTGAACTGTCTCAGCCGGTCAAACAACTTGGCCAGATCTACCAAATTCCCCTCTTCTGTCTGGGACTTTGCTATCATGTCATCAACATAACATTCAATTTCATGATGAATCATATCATGAAACAAAGTCACCATGGCTCTCGGATAAGTAGCACCGGCGTTCTTGAGACCAAATGGCATCACCTTATAACAAAAAGTGCCCCACGGTGTGATGAACGTTGTTTTCTCCATATCATCTGGCGACATTTTGATTTGATTATAGCCAGAAAATCCATCCATGAAGGAAAACACCGAGAACTGAGCTGTATTGTCTACCAACACATCGATGTGAGGTAACGGGAAATCATCCTTCGGGCTAGCTCTATTCAAATCCCGGTAGTCCACACACATTCTCCCCTTCCCATCGTTCTTTGGGACTGGCACAATGTTTGCAACCCAAGGCGGATAATTAGTGACAGCTAGGAAACCAGCATCCCACTACTTCTGCACTTCCTCTTTAATTTTCATGGCCATCTCGGGTCGAGTTCTGCGCAACTTCTGCTTCACTGGAGGACAATCTGCTCTCAACGGTAGCTTGTGCACAACAATATCGGTATCCAACCCAGGCATATCTTGATAAGACCAGGCAAAGATATCAACATACTCTTTCAACAATGCCATCATTCTGCTCTTGACACTTCCCTCCAAAGAGGCCCTAATTTTCACTTCTTTTCTGACCTCGTCGGTACCCAAATTCACAACCTCAACTTGCTCCTCGTGCGGCTGAATCACCTTCTCCTCTTGTTTTAACAACCTGGCTAATTCCTCCGGCAGTTCACAATCTTCTTCGCCTTCTTCTTCAGCATGATAGATCGGATTGTCGAAGTCATATGAGGGTGTAACAGGATTGTTATCAATGAGATTCGGCGAATGATCGCATCTGCATGAATGTTGATTCATGCATTGCTTTAGAACCGGAGCGAGACAAATTGAAAAGGAAAATGAAAACATTGCCATTTTTATTTTTGTTTTTAAACTGCAAAAATAAATGAAAAACAGGGAACACCGCTTTTAATTGAAAAACATCCATTCATCACTGATGCAAAAAATTGCAAAATGAAACATGAGGCGACCCCTTACAATGAACCATTACGTTTCGGGCAAAACGTATGGCTTCCATGCAAATAAAATTGAAAACATAAAATATTACTCTTCAAGTAGAGTGACAGTGATGATCTTTTCGGCCTTTCAGTTCTGGACTTCCATCCCTGGTACGCACGGCTTTATCCATTGATCAATCTCACAATCACTGTCGACTTCTTCACTCACCATACAGATGTGATCTGGATCCAGCATTCCAGCACTGGTGAACGTGAATGACGGACGACGTCCTCTACCTTGTCCAGACGAGCCTCGGCCCGGCTGATAACCCCCTTCAAATCTATCCTTCTTGGCGACGATGTCCATTATCTTCCCCCAACCTGGAGCTTCCCCACTCTTCACCACTTCAGCAACCTGCTTATACGAAGAGATGGACGGCTTCTCCTCTTCTTTGGCAAAAAGAGAATTCTCCACCTTAACGGTTTCGAATGCTTGACTTGGCGTTTCCCATATCTCACCGTCCATTTCAACATACTTGAACGATGACAGGTGGCTGACGAAGATATCCTCCTCTCCGCAGACTGTGACGACCTGCCCGTCCCAGATATACTTCAGCTTTTGGTGCAAAGTCGAAGTCACTGCCCCAGCAGCATGAATCCACGGTCGACCCAACAGGCAACTGTATGCCGGCTGAATATCCATGACATAGAATACCGACTTGAACACCTCAGGCCCAATCTTCACCGGGAGCTCCACTTCTCCAAACACAACCCTCTTCGAACCGTCGAAAGCTCTCACTATTAGGTCCGTGGGCGTCAAGATTAACCCTTCACAGTCCAGCTTCACCAGGGCTTTCTTTGGAAACACATTTAAAGATGAGTCGGTATCAACCAACACGTGCGAAAGCACGACCCCTTTACATTCCATAGCAATGTGTAAAGCCCGATTATGATTCCTCCCATCCATAGTTAGATCTAAATCAGTGAAACCCAGCCCATGGCTGGCATTGACATTTGACACCACCGTCTCTAACTGATTAATTGTTATCTCCTGGGTAACATAGGCTCTCTTCAGGATTTTCAACAAAGCCTCCCTATGCCCTTCGGAGCTTAGCAACAACGACAAGATTGAGATCTTGGATGGGGTCTGCTGCAAATGGTCAACGAGCTTGTACTCTGACTTCTTGATGATTCTCAAAAATTCTTCAGCTTCATCATCAAGTTCTTTCTCCGACCCACCAGGCGCCGGTGTCACCACAGGAGTACCTTCATTTATCACTTGTTTCCCTTTTGCCCTGGCTAAAGCCTCTGCCCTTTCTTTCTTTTCTTTTTCTCCTTCCCCACTTCTCAAAGCATCAGGAGCAAACAACCTCCCACTGCGAGTGAAACCACTAGGTCCGGCATTATCCACCTTTGAAACGGTGGTTTCATCCGCAGTCTGATCCTCCAACTTCTCCCCATTACAATATACTTCTCCACCATAATGCCACGACACGGCATCATCTTTGTTATAAGGAATCGGCCCAGGCACCGTGATAGTAACTGGAGCCGCGTCTGCCAGCGTTGACAAATCAACCGGGTCGAAATAAATGGTTATGGTGGAGACATCTTCCTTCCCCAAATCCACTTTCTCAAATTTGAGGCTTCCCTCATCCATCAGCCTTTGGACAACCTCCCTCAAGAAAACACACCCATTGGTAGCAACAGTGCACGCAGCACAATAGTCATCACATCCCGGGAAGACCCCGCTCTTCAACAATTGTCTTTTGACCTCAGCCAACGGAGTCTTCAACTGGTCTACACTCATCAGCCTGATTCTGCCCTCTCCAGAAATTGCATTCACCCCCATTTGACCATGCGCGGGCATGGGATTAGCATTCACATTTGGAGATGGAGCAAAGTTGATAGCTTTAGAATCCACCAAGTCCTGGACCACATGCTTAAAAGCTTTGCAATTTTCCACATTGTGTCCAGGGGCACCTGAGTGAAATTCACATTTGGCGTTCTCATCAAAACTGGGAGGCCTCTGATCAGGTCTCAACGGAGCCAACGTTCTCAGCTGAACCAACCCCAAGTCTTTCAGCTTCTTCAACAAGAATGAGTAGGTCACAGGTGGCCTATCAAATTGACGATCGGTCATTTGCCCTCGCACCTGATACCCAGCCCTCTGCGGTCTCTGTTGAAATGGCTGCCGTTGTTGTTGCGGTTGTTGTTGCTGTTGTTGTGCAGGCTGATTATCAGCAGGAATGGTTACCGCAGCAGTGTGCTGGTAGTAACGATCCCTACTCTTCCCCCTCTGAGCATACACAACACTGGTATCACCCTCCTTCTTACGTTGGCCATTTCCAAAGGGTTTCTTCGATCCAGACGACGAAGCACTACCCTGAATCTTCCCCAGCTTTAACCAACCCTCGATTCTTTCTCCGGCCACCACAATATCAGCAAAATTGGTAACCGGGCATCCAACCATTCTCTCAGCAAAGGTCCCCTACAGGGTACCCATAAACAGATCTGACATTTCTCGATCTACCAATGGTGGTTGAACTCGGGCAACTAGCTCCCTCCACCTCTGCGCAAATTCTTTAAACCCTTCACTAGGCTTCTGAGACATACCCTGCAGCTGGGTACGACTAGGAGCCATGTTAGTGTTGAGCTGGTACTGTTTAAAGAATGCATCTCCGAGATCTTGCCAGCTTTTGATATCCGAAGATTTCAGCTTGGTGTACCATTCCAAGGACCTTCCAGACAGACTGTCCTGGAAAAAGTACATCCACAACTTCTGATCCATTGTATAAGCAGAAATCTTACGGACGAAGGCCTGGAGATGAGTTTCCGGGCAAGAACTCCCATTGTATTTGTCAAATGCAGGCGCTTTAAACTTCTGTGGGATCACAATCCCCTCAACCAGCCCCATATTCGACATATTGACCACCCCCGGAGTAGCATGATTTTCCAAGGCCCTGATCTTCTCCGCCAGCACCTGAATCTCTTTGTTTGGTGGTTGGGCACCGTATTGCCCAAACTGTTCATTAAGCATGGAGAACTGATCTTCCTCTCTATCCTCCTCGGCCCCGAAGAAAGGAAGAAACAGACTGTCCTTCAGATTGTTACCCATCGGACCTGGTCCACCACCTGTGGCACCACCAAAACCCCCAACATTATTAGTCACTACACCAGCAGTTGTCTTTTTTCCCAGATCTCCTCCATCCCTGGAACCACCAAGGCCATGGTTAGAGACACCCTCTAGATTGACACCACTGTTGGCAGCCGAAGCCCGCTCGAGCTTCTCCACTTTATCAGCAAGTGCTTTTTGCCCCACGGCAAACCCTTGCATGACATTGATCAGTTCGTTCATCTTCTCCTTCAGCTCGAGAAAATCTGCGTTGGGTAGATCCATTAGCCTGGGTGTGTTGCGTCTGGTAAAGTATCTGTGCGGACGAGTTGTGTGCAAAGGAATGACTCTACGTGCGCGAGCAATGATTCCTGTAACAATCAAGCACGTTAGAAACTGACACCTGCAAAATAGAAAACCAGTTATTATGATTCATGCATGAATGCAGTGTCTATCCATATGAGGAACACTCTGTCTTTCGATCCTGGCTTCATCGAGACAGATAATAATCCGGCAGCGATATTCTGATATTTAATCATTTGGTTTCATCATACAGATCAGAGAATTATGATTTAGCAAAGACATCACCCAACCATGTCTGTGCTGAGTGCGTGAAGCAATGGCAAAGCAAAAAAGCTTGAAGATCGATCACTGAATGAAAATAACCATTGTATACCAAAAGTGCGCAATAAGAGCGAGAGTCATACATCGGGTCTAATACAAATCAAATACAATTCTCCAGAATCAGAAAGAAAATACAAGCAAGTGAATTCCGTCAACAGGCCTGACAGTAATCCACACAAATGAGAAAGGTCTAGTCTGACGAAGGTCCCACAGAAGGCCCTACATCATCAACCATCCTGGTAAACTTCGCGGCAAACCTGAGCTCGGTATTCTCCTGCTGCAATCTCCCTATCTCCTTATGGTGAATCTTCATCTATCTAAAGTAATGATCCCTCTCGGCAAGATAATGATCTCTCTCAACAATGATCTTCACGTTCTCTGTTTCCTTAATCTTCAACTTTGCCTCCCATTCAGCGATAACGATTTTGACTCTGTTTTCCCTCTGATCCCTCACAAGGATTTGTCTCCTCTTCTCATCTTCAATGACCTTAGAAGCTCTATCTAACCTCTCCTTGGTGATGTCATGCTCCCTTGTAGACGACTCCAATGCTTGACTGATCTTGCGGTAATAAGCAGTGTCTATCTCAAAGCGCTTCACTTCCATGGCATGTCTCTTATCCTGATCTTCTATTCTCCCTTTGATTTCCTGATTAGCCATCTGAATTATAGCAACACTCATCTCCAACTCAGTCTTCTCTGCTTGCAGCTGATCTCTGGCTTTTTTCATCTCAAGGAGCTCTTCCATGCTGACAGAAGAACGCGGCCCCTCAATCAATGGACACCAAGGATCACCTCCAGGAAATGGTAGATGGGTGAGCTCAATCCTCTTCCTAAGCCAATCATCAAATGGAGGAAGAGACCTGCTATTAATCTTGCCAAAAGGAACCTTGCCCTTCCTCTGAACGTCACGCCACTCATCAGACACTTGCCTCAACTTTGCCTGATTGCCCTCAATTGGGAAGTAAAAAGACTCCTGAATCTCTCGTCCGAGAGGAGGACCCTCCACAACAAACCCCATCTGTCTCCTAAGAAGCACCGGGTTGTAATTAATGCAACCTTGAACTCCAATAAGAGGTACATTGGGAAGACTCCCACAACTGTAAATGAAATCCCGTCCGGCCATACCATTGTGAGTCCAAGCTATGTCCTTGGCCCGCAAACCCATCAGTCTGATTGACCACTTGACAGTAGGGTCAAGAAAGACAAAGGCACCTCTAGAAGGCAAATACCCCATGAACCATTTGTACAGCAGCTGAGCACAACACCGGATCAATCCACCACGCCGCTTCTCATTCCGATTATGGACCGAGTAGTAGACATCCCCAACCAGGGTAGGAATAAGATTCCTCTGCATAAACAACCTGATGGCATTAATGTCCACAAAGTTCTTCTGGTTAGGGAACATGATGATTCCATATATGCTCACAGCAATCAAAGTACAAATGGTCCTCCAATTACCCACAATAGCATGCTCCTTAGCTTTAGCCTCCAGGAAACTCAGATGAAAACCAGGCAATTTTCCCTTCTCCTTCAAACCCCCCTTAGTCATCTCTGGGCTCAAATAAAGAGCACGAGAAATCTCCACAATATCAGGTTCCCCCTTAGTGGCATAGAATGGAATCTGATCTCTGATCTGCATACCCAGGATGCTGGCATAGTCCTCCATCAAGGGTCCCAATAAGTAATCCGGGAAGACGAAACATCTCAACCCAGGGTCATAGAACTGGAGAAGAGTATGAATGGCACTCTTATCTGTGTCAGTAAGCCTGAAAACCAACTTCAGAATACCACCATAAGTCTCACGGAACAACCCCACATGGTCAGGTGTAATCAATGCCATCATATCTCTCAGCACACCAATCTCTGGGTCGAAGAAACTGTAGACGACGTCATCTTTCAAACCGGTCCTCATGTCTGGAACAAAGAAGTCTCTCAACCAGGATCTCGATCAAGAATGTCCCCTGCATATGGATAAACATGAGTTAGATGCAGATAAATGCAAAATGTGAATGATGTTGATGTATGAATGCAATGCACTGTGCCATCCTCAAAGTCATCTGAACATCCACTGTACTGAGTTACAGCCTCTGAACTGATCACAACCATCTGAGGTAATGTGCAATCATAATTCCGACTTAGGGTTCTGAAATAAACGGAACCGAAGAATATATCACCATCACCACTGTCACCACATAGAAGACACTGAACTGATAGCTACAATAACCTCTGAATCAACCCAGGGAATCCTGAAATAAACGGATCCCCACTAATAAATACCACGGACATAACTCCGGCGTCTCAGGAATAAATATCCATAATCCGACTGAACCAAAGTCACCATCAAAGTCACCATCAGAACATGCATCTGTAAGAATAAACCCTCCCCTCACGGGTGAATTCTAATCAGGTCATCCTAAGGCGGATAATGATCTCGACAATCGGGCAAAGATACTCAACGGGTTTGCCCTTTTGGGTGTGCCGCTGCAGCTCTCTTAAGATCGTCTAAACCAAAGATCCGGGAAAAATCGGTCATCGAAGTCAATAGCTCAGATGAAGTGACTCAACCAAAGTGGATACTCCACAAAGGAAGAGTTACCTCAAAAGAGCCTCGTCCGGCTTGTGGTATGTCACGTCGCCCAAAGCATGTTGACCTAACATGAGAGGCAACATGAGACCACACTAATCCTAGGTGTATACTCGGGCCTGGGTTTTAGCCCCACTCAGAACACCCACCCCAAACTCAGAGGAACCAACCTGTACAGAGTCAGCACAATGATAGTATGATGCATGCAAACATTTATGCAAATAAATATACAACATAATAATCATAAATGCAATAAATACAACAACACAAGCAACCTAAACTATCCTAGAGAGCACTAGGAGAGACTCGCCTAGGGAAGATGGACCAGCAAGAGGTCAACTTCTAAAATTCCCCAGCAGAGTCGCCAGCTGTCGCATCCGCGAAAATCAACCGGCGGGAAAAACAAAACAAACAGAGCCGCCACCGTGCGTTATTTATCCCAAACGAGGGAAAGGAAACGCTCGAAGTAAACCTGGAAAGGAAATGGTCTTACGACCGAAGATTACAGGGTAAGGGAGTCGGTTACGCAAGGGGAAGGTATTAGCACCCCTCACGTCCGTCGTACTCGACGGGATCCACGCTCAAAAGAATAGAAGAAAGGTTGCTAAACGCTGCTCAAAAGAATGCACGCACACTGGAAAAAAACACAGATGGAAGAAGAGGGGGAACGGGCTCGCTAGGATATCGCATCCTATGCCTACGTATCTCATCTGGAATGAGAATTAGAGCTACCGTAGTTCAGCTCACGCACGCCAAACAAAACACAAACAGGAAACCGACTGCCAATCGCTGGACTTATGTCAGACTCCACACAAACAGGCAAACAGGGAAACCAAATGCCAACCACTGGACCTACATCAGACTCCGAACCAACAAACACACACAAGAAACCAACTGCCAATCGCTGGACTTACGTCAGACTCCAAACACACACATAGGAAACTGACTGCCAATCGCTGGACTTACGTCAGACTCCAAGAAAACAAGAGGTTAATCGGACGCTGAGTCGTCAAAAGCAACAAAAAAGTTGAACAAACAAGCTAACAGGGAGTCTGGTACTTAAGCCTGCTAGCTGTCAAGCAAAGACACACCAAAAAAAGGAAAAGGGGGCCCGGAGAGATCTCGTACGATCTCCCGCCTACGTACCTCATCTGGTATGAGGATCAGGGCGACGTAGTTCGCCTTAACAGGGGAGAAACTTCTAACCTAACCAGAGACTGGGAAATTGTAGGTGTTTAATTGGCTGCATTATATTGTAAAACACTAGCTGGTTACAAATGTCTTGATTGATGTCATGACATAGTATGTATGTGTGACTACATTGTAGGTTAGAATATCTAACTGTACTCTGATGTCTTGACTGATGTCATGACACACTCGAGTAGTTACTGCAGGACTAGCTAACACAGGATATATTGAATGTCAAACTGGATGCTGTGACATTCATACCTGTCAACAGATACTAAGGAATAGAACAGCTAGTGTTCTGTTAGAACTTAGTATTTATGTCCAGTCTGGTTATCAAGTAAAGACCAGATCAGGCATGAGGCCTACTGACTGAATGTCAAACTGGATGTTATGACATTCATTGACAGCAGCTACTGAACATTAGACAGAGTGGTGTTCTGCTATACTTCAGCATGTAACTTAGTTTGTTATTCAAGAGAATAACAGAACTAACTGAAGGCCAAATGTGTAAATGTTAAGTTGGACACTTTGACATTTATTAATGTAAGCTGTTACTGTAGTATGGTCTTTTTGATCATGTACAGGTCAGCAAAATTGTACAGTCTGTTTTCTGGAAAAACAGACTCAGCATATGGACCTTGATGTCAAGCTGAATGTCGTGACATTCATGGCTGACAGCATATGCTATATTGTAGGTTGTTCAATTTTCTGTTTCAGCTTTTTCTCAGGCTATTCTTCAGGGATTCAACAACTGAGAGAAAATCCAGGAAATCAACAACCAAGCTACATTCAATGAACCTAACAAATAGCCTATCTGTTAGTAACCTAAATGTTGAATTTATGGGAACTCGCGTAACCTTAAATTCAGGAGAATACAGGTGCAAAAGCCCAGGGTACTGCAATATAAAAGGAAGGCGTTCCTTCATTCAATTTCAGGGATTTTGAGGCGTGAAGATTTTGTGTGTCCATCATACTTCACTGCTGTATTTTTGTGAGTCTTGTATTAGACGTATCTTGTAAGCCAAGCCATTATCAAGTAGATGATAGTTGTGGCATAGGGTGTTCATTGAGTTGTAAGTGTTGTGTCACTCAAAGCTTTTAAGCGTGAGTGCTGTGTATCTTGATTAAAGCTGTGAAGCACAATCAAGAGTTGTTTGAAGTGTGACTTCAACTTGTCTTTAATATTGTTTAAAGATAGTAATCACTGAGGTGATTGAGGGGGAGTGAGTAGGAACTCTGATCTTAGGTTAAGATTGAAATTGCATTGGGTAGGGATTAAGTGATAAGTTGTAAACGGGTGAGTTTAGCTTTGAATTGATACTACTAATAGTGGATTTCCTCCCTGGCTTGGTAGCCCCCAGATGTAGGTCATGTTGGACTGAACTAGGTAAACAATTACTTGTGTTATTTACTGCACTTACTGTTAAGTTCTGCATAATTCCTGTCTGTGCAGAATTGGATGTCATAACAACCCGTGTGACATCCAAAGTCTGATAACTAGAATTTCAATTGGTATCAGAGCAGGCACCCTGCCTGTGAATTTCTGGGTGAGATCTAGGGAAGTTACTTTCTAGTACCATGGACAAGGATTTAGGACACTCAAACAGACCACCCATGTTGGATGGCTCTAATTATGATGACTGGAAGCCTCGTATGATAGCCTTCTTAAGGTCTCTAGACATCAAAGTCTAGAGAGCTGTCAACAAAGGATGGGAACATCCAATGAGGACAGGTGAAGATGGAGTCAATGTGAAGATTCCTGAAGAAGAGTGGGACAAGGAGCAAGAGGCATTAGCTCTTGGAAATTCCAAGGCCTTGAATGCATTGTTCAATGGAATCAGCAAGAACATCTTCAGGCTGGTACACCACTGTGAACTAGCTAAGGAAGTTTGGGATACCCTCAAGGTAACTCATGAAGGTACTTCCAAGGTGAAGATGTCCAAACCTCAGATGCTGACCACCAAGTTTGAAAATCTGAGGATGAAAGAGGATGAGACTATTCATGACTTTCACATGAATATTCTTGAAATTGCAAACACCTCTGGTGGAGTAGGTGAGAAAATGGCTGAAGAAAAACTTGTAAGAAAGATTCTCAGGTCCTTGCCTAAGAGATTTGCTATGAAGGTCACAACCATAGAGGAGGCGCAGGACATCTGCAACATGAAGGTGGATGAGCTCATTGGTTCCCTCCAAACCTTTGAAATGGGCTTGGGTGAGTATGCTGAGAAGAAGAACAAAAGCATAGCTTTTGTATCTAATGCTGAAGAGGAGTCAGAAGCAGGATATACTGGAGGTGATGAAAGTATATCAGAAGCCTTATCCATGCTTGGGAGACAGTTCAACAAGTTCGTGAAGAAGATTGATCAAAGAGGTAGACCCAATGTCAAGAACATCCCGTCTGACATTAAGAAAAGATCAACTTCTGATGAGAAGTTCAATCACGGCAAGGGAATCCAGTGTCATGGTTGTGAAGGGTATGGACACGTCAGAGCTGAATGCCCTACTTACCTCAAATTGCAAAATAAGGGGTTAGCTATCACATGGTCTGAAGGAGACTCTGAAAGTGAATCTGAAGGAGAATCTGCCAAACATGTCATTGCACTAACCAGTGTTTGTGCCTCTGAAGATGACTCAAGTGCAGATGAACTGACCTTTGATGAACTTGCTGCAGCCTATAAGAAGTTGTGTTCCACCAGTGCAGAAGTGCGTGCACAAGGAGAAAAGCAAAAGAAACTCATCAAGGAACTGGAAGATGAGAGACAGAAGCAACTGTCTGTCATAGAGGGTCTAAATGGTGAGATAACCTTGCTGACCTCCAAGCTGAATCAGATGACTAAATCCATCAGAATGATGAATAAGGGAACTGACACCTTGGAAGAGATTCTAAAGGTGGGACAGCAGTCTGGAACCAAATTTGGCCTTGGATTTGGGAAAAGATCCTCAACTGAATACAAACGCCCAAAGGCTAAAGTTCAGAAGTTCAAGCGGAAGTCAAAGCCAATGTCTCAACATCGAGGAACTAGGATGAATGATCATCAGAAGAGGAA
Organism: Lathyrus oleraceus; assembly: GCF_024323335.1. Taxonomy (NCBI): domain Eukaryota; kingdom Viridiplantae; phylum Streptophyta; class Magnoliopsida; order Fabales; family Fabaceae; genus Lathyrus; species Lathyrus oleraceus. The sequence continues at coordinate 31,961,625 of NC_066581.1, forward strand.
ATACCAGGAGTGGAGGTGTCACCACTGTGGTAGGCTTGGTCATATAAAAGCCTTCTGCTACTGGATTCATGGTTTCCCTAACCAAGCCTTGCATGTCAGGCCTAAGCATAAAACACATAAGCGCTATGTTCCCATTAAGAAGCAACAATGGTATGCTAGGATAACACACACTGCTCTAAGGGCTTCTACCAGAGAAGACTGGTACTTTGACAGTGGATGCTCAAGACATATGACTGGTATGGAAAATCTACTGGTAGATATTCAACCTAACACTACCAGCTATGTGACCTTTAGTGATGGTGCCAAAGGAAAAATAAAAGGTGTGGGCAAACTGGACTGTTCTGGAGTGCCAAAACTGAATAATGTGTTGTTAGTAAGAGGACTAACTGCAAACCTCATCAGCATAAGTCAGTTGTGTGATCAAGGGTTCCATGTTCAGTTTACTAAGGAGCTATGCATTGTGACAAATGGTGACAATCAGGAAGTTATGAGAGGAACCAGGTCCAAAGATAACTGCTACCTGTGGGAACCTGAAGTCTCTAACTTTTCCACAACATGCTCCTCAGCCATGGAAGAACAGGATGTGAAGCTGTGGCATAGACGTCTTGGACATCTCCACTTAAGGGGAATGAAGAAGATTATATCCAAGGAAGCAGTCAGAGGAATTCCAAAGCTTCTGATTGATGAAGGAAGAGTCTGTGGAGAATGCCAGGTGGGCAAGCAAACCAAGATGTCACATCCGAAGTTGGGACATCCCACAACCTCCAGAGTTCTGGAACTGTTGCACATGGACCTAATGGGACCTATGCAGGTTGAAAGTCTTGGTGGGAAGAAATATGCATACATGGTGGTGGATGACCATTCCAGATACACGTGGATAAGCTTCATCTGAGAGAAGTCAGATACATTTGATATCTTCAAAGACCTGTGCATAAGACTTCAAAGGGAAATGGACAGTTGTGTGGTCCGGATTAGAAGTGATCATGGTACGGAGTTCAAGAATTCCAAGTTTGATGAGTTTTGCTCGTCTGAAGGAATAAGTCATGAGTTCTCCTCCCCTATAACTCCTCAGCAGAATGGAATAGTTGAAAGAAAAAATAGAACTATTCAAGAATCTGCCAGAGCAATGATTCATGCAAAGAAGCTCCCCATGCACTTTTGGGCTGAAGCAATGAATACCGCATGTTATGTTCACAACAGAGTCACCTTGAGAAAAGGAACCTCCTCCACTCTATATGAAATATGGAAAGCCAGAAAACCCACTGTGAAGTACTTTCATATCTTTGGAAGTAAATGCTACATTCTCACAGATCGTGAACAGAGAAGGAAGCTAGATCCCAAAAGTGATGAAGGTATATTTCTGGGATACTCCACTAACAGCAGAGCCTACAGAGTGTTCAACTACAGGACCAATGTCCTGATGGAATCCATAAATGTCATTGTGGACGATAAAGAGGAAGGAACCGATGTCATGGAGGATGTTGAAACATTCCTTGACAGTTCAACTGACAGTCCAGTCAAGTCTGAAGAAGTACAGGAACCTCCTCCTGAATGTGAAGTAGATGCAACCACCAAAGTGCCATCTATCAGAATTCAGAAAGACCACCCTAAGGATCTTATCATAGGGGATACCACCAGTGGTGTAACTACCAGGTCAAGAGGAATAAACTAAAATTCCTGCTTTGTATCCAAGGTTGAACCAAAGAATGTGAAAGAAGCCCTGACTGATGAATACTGGATCACTGCCATGCAAGAGGAACTTGAGCAGTTCAAAAGGAATGAAGTCTGGGAGCTAGTTCCAAGACCTGAAGGGACCAACATCATTGGTACCAAGTGGATCTACAAAAACAAATCTGATGAGAAAGGAGTAATTACTAGGAATAAAGCAAGACTAGTAGCTCAAGGATACACTCAAGTTGAAGGGGTAGATTTTGATGAGACATTTGCTCCTGTGGCTAGGCTTGAGTCCATCAGATTGCTGTTGGGGGTAGCATGCATCCTGAAGTTTAAGCTATTCCAAATGGATGTGAAGAGTGCATTCTTGAATGGCTACCTGAATGAGGAAGTCTATGTGGAACAACCTAAAGGGTTATGTGATCCTAACCAACCGGAGCATGTACACAAGTTGAGGAAAGCCTTGTATGGGTTGAAACAAGCACCTAGAGCATGGTATGAAAGGTTAACCGAATTTCTGACCTCAAATGGTTACAGAAAGGGTGGCATAGATAAAACCTTGTTTGTGAGTCTAGTGGCAGAACTGACCTATTTCCTTGGAATGCAAGTAAACCAAATGGAGGACTCTATGTTTCTCTCCCAAAGCAAGTATGCCAAGAACATAGTTAAGAAGTTTGGTATGGATAATGCTAGGCACAAGAGGACTCCTGCTCCCACTCATCTGAAGTTGACCAAAGATGATGGAGGGCCTAGTGTTGATCAATGCTTGTATAGAAGCATGATAGGTAGTCTGCTGTACCTAACTGCAAGTAGACCTGACATTTCTTATGCAGTTGGAGTGTGTGCCAGATATCAAGCAGGGCCTAAGGTGAGCCACTTGAATCAAGTCAAACGGATTCTCAAGTACATCAATGGGACCTGTGACTATGGGATGCTGTATTCACATGGGTCTGAGCCTGTCCTATCTGGGTACTGTGATGCTGACTGGGCTGGGAGTGCTGATGACAGAAAAAGCACATCAGGTGGATGCTTCTTCTTAGGAGACAACCTCATATCTTGGTTCAGCAAGAAGCAGAATTGTGTTTCTCTGTCCACTGCAGAGGCTGAATACATAGCTGCTGGAAGCAGTTGTTCCCAACTGGTTTGGATGAAACAGATGCTCACTAAGTACAATGTCACTCAAAATGTCATGACATTGTTCTGTGATAATCTCAGTGCCATCAATATCTCCAAGAATCCCATCCAACACAGCAGGACCAAACATATTGACATTAGGATTCACTTCATCAGAGATCTGGTGGAAGACAAGGTGATCACTTTGGAACATGTAGCCACGGATCTTCAACTGGCTGACATATTTACAAAGGCTTTGGATGCTACTCAGTTTGAAAACTTAAGGAGCAAACTGGGAATATGTCTCTCTGAGACCTTATAGCAACCACTGATGGTTGGGATAAATTGTTTAATATCTCTTCCTATTAAACAATTTGTACTAGGCCATGATTGGTCAACAGATCATAGCTATGCTACTTGCAACAAGGGTGGATACAAGAGGGTAAGGAGACACCCTACTGTGAGAAGGCCAATGTACCTGCAGGAGTTCAAGGATGCTGTTCATGCAGGAGTGGTTCTGGATGTCAGAAACAAAATCATGGCATCTGATATGGTGGTACCTACTATAAAGCAAAAGTGGGTGATTACTTGATCAAAGCTGTGAAGCAAGATCAAGTGGATGGTAACTTGGTTGAAACTGTGAAGTAAAACCAAGTCTGTAACTCTGTCGTTATTCTCTGGTTATGGTGTTGGCTTTGGCAACATTTTTGACAAAAAGGGGGAGTAACCCCTGACAAACAGAGTGGGTCTCTACAACAGACTCTCATGACGACAGATTCCTCCCCTGCAGCGATTGTGTGTTGAAGTTTAAATTTAACTTTTGTATGTGTGTGTTGTTGTGTGAAGTTTTTATTTAACTTCCATGTGTGTGAGTGTGCTGCCACTCTGAGTGTATTAGCTAGTATTATTTCCTGCTAGGTGTGTGATTCCGCTGCTATGAACTCTGTTATGGGGATCAAAGTGTTTTAGCCAAAAAAATTGCCAAAGGGGGAGTTTGTAGGTGTTTAATTGGCTGCATTATATGGTAAAACACTAGTTGGTTACAAATGTCTTGACTGATGTCATGACATAGTATGTATGTGTGACTACATTGTAGGTTAGAATATCTAACTGTACTCTGATGTCTTGACTGATGTCATGACACACTCGAGTAGTTACTGCAGGACTAGCTAACACAGGATATATTGAATGTCAAACTGGATGCTGTGATATTAATACCTGTCAACAGATACTAAGGAATAGAACAGCTAGTGTTCTGTTAGAACTTAGTATTTATGTCCAGTTTGGTTATCAAGGAAAGACCAGATCTGGCATGAGGCCTACTGACTGAATGTCAAACTGGATGTTATGACATTCATTGACAGCAGCTACTGAACATTAGACAGAGTGGTGTTCTGCTATACTTCAGCATGTAACTTAGTTTGTTATTCAAGAGAATAACAGAACTAACTGAAGGCCAAATGTGTAAATGTTAAGTTGGACACTTTGACATTTATTAATGTAAGCTGTTACTGTAGTATGGTCTTTTTGATCATGTACAGGTCAGCAAAATTGTACAGTTTGTTTTCTGGAAAAACAGACTCAGCATATGGACCTTGATGTCAAGCTGAATGTCGTGACATTCATGCCTGACAGCATATGCTATATTGTAGGTTGTTCAGTTTTCTGTTTCAGCTTTTTCTCAGGCTATTCTTCAGGGATTCAACAACTGAGAGAAAATCCAGGAAATCAACAACCAAGCTACATTCAATGAACCTAACAAATAGCCTATTTGTTAGTAACCTAAATGTTGAATTTATGGGAACTCGCGTGACCTTAAATTCAGGAGAATACAGGTGCAAAAGCCCAGGGTACTGCAATATAAAAGGAAGGCGTTCCTTCATTCAGTTTCAGGGATTTTGAGGCGTGAAGATTTTGTGTGTCCATCATACTTCACTGTTGTATTTTTGTGAGTCTTGTATTAGACGTATCTTGTAAGCCAAGCCATTATCAAGTAGATGATAGCTGTGGCATAGGGTGTTCATTGAGTTGTAAGTGTTGTGTCGCTCAAAGCTTTTAAGCGTGAGTGCTGTGTATCTTGATTAAAGCTGTGAAGCACAATCAAGAGTTGTTTGAAGTGTGACTTCAACTTGTCTTTAATATTGTTTAAAGATAGTGATAACACGAAATTATATCGCTTTTTAAGACTTAATTCAATTAAATTATTTTATCATTTACGCTAATTTATCCCATTTCATCAGATATTATGCAGTATTTCTTTTCTATTTACATCAGGTACCCATTTTGAAGCAAAAGTGAAAAAGGGAAGAAAAGGAGGTGTAAAAAGCAACAAAAAGGAGAGAAAAGGAACCAAAGGCCAAAGCCCAGCCCAAAGCGCACAAGTCACCAATGCTGTGCCTGTGACGGACGTCACAGGACGCGTGACGAGCGTCACGCGAAGTAGCTTTGTGACGGACGTCACACATGGTGTGACGAACGTCACACAACCCCACTACCTTTGTGGCGCAAGTATCGCCCTCAGAAGGACTTGAAGAATAACGTTAAGGAGTTGGTCTCCTATATGCACGCCGTGGATATAGCCACGCTGAAGAATGGGAGAAACGGAATGCTGCTACCAAGGCTATTATAAATAGCCATCTCACAAACCAAAAGAAGGGAGAGTTTTTGCACGCTCAGTTTTGCGGAAGCTCTGCCAAATTTATTTTTCACGCCTTTGCCTATTTTTCTTCCTTTCCAGCATCGTCCACTTTATTTATTTTATTTTGCAAGCTTTGTTTCTTTTTCCCTTGCAATTTATTTTCCCCGTTCTTAGCTTTTAGATATTTTTCGCGTAGTAGTTTCTACACCGGAAACTACTGGGCAACTTTATACCGGATTTAACCTTACGTTATATTCGAGTTTTTTATTTCCTTGATTTAATTTACCGTTTAATTGAAGAATCGAAGAACAAATCCTACCGGCTTGTGGAGGAGTGTTCAAAGACCATTGTATTACGCATTCAGGTTCTTTAATAGCTATTTAATTTTTAATGTTTTATTCTACTGTTTATTTACATTGCATGCCTGGAATGAGTCTGTTTATGCATGATATAGATTCTTATTTATTTAGCATGTCTGGCTAATTTGCCTAGGTATCGGTATGTAAAGTAAGCAGAAAGAGGGATCAAAACTAAGTCGGTCTATTCAAACTTAAAATTAGAATCAATCTTTTTATGGTCTTAACTTACAGGTTTAATAACAAGATTTTTTACAAAAGTAAAAGACATAAAGAAGTTGAAACCAACAGAGCGAGAGTTTGAGGTTTTAACTGGACAGTGTAAGTTAGTCATTAAATCTATCTCAGGGCGAGAGCAAGTTTTAGAATTAATTAAATTCTGACCTTTTTCCAAAAAGTATTTTTAAAGATTGAATGTGAGGACGAGAGTTAAGCATTTAGATTTAATTGTATAACCTAAGTCAACAGAGCGAAAGTTTGAGATAAGGGTGTTTAAAACGGTCAGTATTTTCTTAAAAAGAGTTTCTGCAACTTTATTGTTTTCAAAATATGATTTTTGACTTAATTATAAGTGACAGCAACATTAACATAAGATCATGGTTTCTTCAACAGAGCGAGAGTTTGAGATAAAACCTTTAACCAATAAAGTTAGTCGAAACGATTTATTTTAAAACCGAGAGACCGACAAGGAATTGATTCCCTAGTTTTGACGAACTACATACCGATATCCGTTTTATTAATATTTAATCTAGATCTTAGTTTAGCTCTTAGCTCCTTTCCCAAACAATCAAACATTTTCACCTTAGATTTACATAGTAACCTTAGATAACGGTACATCGATTCATAAGTCCCTGTGGGATCGATATCTTTTAAAACTACGCGATAGAACTGTGCACTTGCAGTTTGTATCCCATTCTCGACTCACACAGTCGAGCGATCAAGTTTTTGGCGCCGTTGCCGGGGACTTCTATTCAATCGATATCGTAACTCTTCCGTTACGCTGTAGAGACTAAGGTTTCTTTTTCCTTCTATTCTTTCTTTCGTTGATTTGTATGCCACGCACTCGCTCTCAAGGCGAACCGCTCTATTTACGAATCAACGATATCGAACTATATCTCCGAGTCTTACGACGAATTCGGGAATATCGTGCTGAAAACAATCTCCCTCCTATAAACCTTCCTGATATCAAAAACGTTTTTCCTTCTTTAACCGAGATGGCAGAACCAGCTCGTGCTCTTAGAGATTACGCCGCTCCATCGCAAGATGAACCGCATTCAAGTATTGCTCCGCCCGCAATCGAAGCAAACAACTTTGAACTTAAACCTTCACTGTTGCAGGCTGTGCAACAGAACCAATTCTCTGGAAATCTTACCGAAGATCCAAACCTTCATTTATCCATATTTGTTCAATATGCTGATACTGTTAAAGCTAATGGTGTCACTTCAGAGGCAATTCGACTTCGTCTTTTTCCTTTCTCATTAAGAGATAGCGCTAGAAGATGGCTTCAATCTCTACCTTCCAACTCAGTCACCACATGGAACGAGTTGAAGAAAGTTTTTCTTGCCCGATATTTTCCGCCAAGCAAAACAGCTATGTTAAGAGCCCAGATAAACGGATTTAAACAGAAAGACAACGAGTCTCTTTTCGAAGCATGGGAAAGATACAAAGACATGATGAGACTTTGCCCACACCATGGTTTGGAAGACTGGTTAGTAATTCACACATTTTATAATGGTCTCTTATACAATACAAGGTTAACAATAGACGCCGCTGCAGGTGGTGCACTAATGAACAAACCTTATGCTGATGCTTACCAGCTTATCGAGAGCATGGCCCAAAACCACTATCAGTGGGGAACCGAACGAACAACAGTGGAAAAACCTCAACCGAAAACTGGCATGTACGAGATAAGTAACCTTGATCACGTTAATGCAAAAGTGGATGCTTTGGTCCAGAAAATTGAAAGTTTAAACGTATCACCACCAACCGCCGTGGTTGCTATAACTCAGAATTGCGAGGTCTGTGGAATCCAAGGCCACACTCCTGCGGAATGTCAACTCTTGACTGGAATCCAAACAGAGCAAGTAAACTATGCTCAAGGAAGCCCCTATTCGAATACCTATAACCCAAATTGGAAGAACCATCCAAACTTTTCATATAAGAGTAATAATGCTTTATACGCACCTGGACAGTCTCCGAATCAAACCCCATCTATACCTCCGGGATATCAGAAACCAAATCCTAACAATAATACCCCTAGAAAATCCAACTTGGAAATCATGATGGAAAACTTTATAGCTTCCCAACAACAAACCAATAAAGATTTCTTAAACCAGAACATACACACTGGCGAACAACTTAAACAACTAGCAAGCAAAGTAGATGCCTTGGCTACGCATAACAAAATGTTAGAAACCCAAATATCTCAAGTAGCTCAACAACAAGCACCTACTGCTGCACCAACCGGTACATTCCCTGGACAGCCCCAACCTAATCCGAGAAGCCAAGCTCATGCAATTATATTAAGAAGTGGAACGGAAGTGGAAGGACCGTCTGATCCAAGGATAGAAAACCAAAACCCTAAGAAATCTACTGAGGAAAGTGAACCTAAGGAAAAGGAAGAGAGTAATAAGGATACCCTAGAAAAGAAGGAACCTTATGTACCTCCACCACCTTACAAACCACCTATACCTTACCCTCAAAGGCTTGTTAAAACCAAAGATGTAGGCCAATTTAGAAAATTTGTCGATCTCCTTAAGCAATTAAACGTTACAATCCCATTTACCGAAGCTATTACGCAGATGCCCTCATATGCTAAATTCTTAAAAGAAATTCTTTCTAATAAAAGGAAACTTGAGGATAGCGAAACCGTTACACTCCCTGCCGAATGTAGCGCTATAATCCAAAACATGCCCCCTAAACTCAAGGATCCGGGTAGTTTCTCTATACCCTGTCACATAGGAAAATTTGTCATCGACAAAGCCTTATGCGATTTAGGAGCCGGAATTAGCGTTATGCCTCTATCCATATGTAAGAGACTGGAAATGGGAGAATTAAGACCGACCAAGATGTCTGTACAACTAGCGGATCGTTCCATCAAATATCCTGTAGGAATCCTTGAAAACGTTCCCGTACGCATAGGTCAGTTTTACATTCCCACTGACTTCACAATTATGGACATTAGAGAAGATGATACTACACCTATTATACTAGGAAGACCATTCTTAGCAACTGCCGGTGCAATCATAGACGTAAAACGAGGACGACTCACCTTCGAAGTAGGTGAAGAGAAAATTGAATTCATTCTTTCCAAATTCTTGAAAGCACCTGCAATAGAAGATACATGTTACTTCATGGATATCATCGATGAATGCATAAAAGAAGCAGAGTCAGGAGAAGACAAATCATCAGACTATCTTTTAGAAGACAAATCTAAACAATGCTTAGCAATAACACCAGATCCTACGCAGTGTCTTAACAAACCAACCCCTGATTTGAAAACACTTCCCAAAAACCTGAGATATGAATTCCTAGACTTAGAACTTGAACGACCTGTGATAGTCAATGCAGATCTAGGAAGACTCGAAACAGAAAAACTCCTACATATCTTAAGAAAATATCCAACCGCACTAGGATACCACATAACCGATCTTAAAGGAATAAGCCCTTCTATTTGTATGCATCGCATCATGTTAGAAGAAGACGGTAAAACCTCTAGGGAACACCAGAGAAGACTAAATCCGATCCTAAGTGAGGTAGTAAAGAAAGAAATAACCAAGTTATTAGAAGCAGGTATATATATCCTATATCTGATAGCAAATGGGTCAGTCCTGTACACGTTGTACCAAAGAAAGGAGGCATAACCGTTATTGAAAACGAAAAAGGAGAAACTATAACTAAACGAATCGAATCGGGATGGAGAATGTGCATTGATTATAGGAAACTAAACAAAGCAACCCGAAAAGATCATTTCCCTTTACCATTCATTGACCAAATGTTAGAACGATTAGCTAAACATTCACATTTCTGTTATTTAGACGGTTATTCAGGCTTCTTTCAAATACCAATTCACCCTGATGACCAAGAAAAGACAACATTCACATGCCCTTTTGGTACCTTCGCGTATAGACGAATGCCGTTTGGTCTGTGTAATGCCCCTGCAACTTTTCAAAGATGCATGATGGCAATTTTCGCCGACTTTCTCGAAAACATCATGGAAGTATTCATGGATGACTTTTCTGTATACGGACAAAGTTTCGAAGAATGCCTTGAAAACCTGGAAAGAGTTCTTGAACGATGTGTAAAAGTAAACTTAGTACTTAATTGGGAAAAGTGCCACTTTATGGTACAAGAAGGAATTGTTTTAGGACACATCATCTCGAACAGAGGAATTGAAGTAGACAAAGCCAAAATAGAGGTAATCGAAAATCTTCAACCCCCAAGAACCGTGAGAGAAGTACGAAGCTTTTTAGGACACGCCGGTTTCTACCGACGATTCATCAAAGACTTCTCTAAGATAACTAAACCCTTAACCGGACTATTAATGAAAGATGCTGAATTCATATTCGACGATAACTGTTTAAAAGCATTTCAAACTCTTAAACAAGCATTGATCTCCGCACCCATTATGCAGACACCAGACTGGAATGAACCATTCGAAATAATGTGCGATGCCAGTGATTATGCTGTAGGTGCTGTTTTAGGACAAAGAAAGGATAAAAAGCTTCATGTTATATATTACGCTAGCAGAACCCTGGATGAAGCACAGATGAATTATGCCACAACCGAGAAAGAACTCCTAGCAGTAGTATTTGCGCTAGATAAATTTCGTTCTTACTTGGTAGGAGCCAAAATAATAGTTTACACTGATCACGCTGCTATCAGGTACCTTCTAACAAAAAAGGATGCTAAACCTAGACTCCTAAGATGGATCTTGTTACTACAAGAATTCGACTTAGAAATCAAGGACAAGAAAGGAACTGAGAACGTAGTAGCAGACCACCTCTCTAGACTTGAGAACCTTGAACCAGAAAGAACATCCATTAATGATGATTTCTCGTATGACAAACTCATAGCTACTTTGGAAGAGAACAACTCCGACATGCAAGTAGAAACCACCTTAGCTATATCTGTCATACCATGGTACGCTGATCTAGTTAATTATTTAGCTGCCGGAATAGTTCCACCTACTTTATCTTACCAGCAGAAGAAAAGATTCTTCCACGACATAAAACACTATTACTGGGATGATCCCTTACTTTTCAAAAGAGGTCCCGATGGTATTTTCCGTCGATGTGTACCCGAAGAAGAGGTAGAAAATATAATCCAACACTGTCACTCCGCGCCTTATGGTGGACACACAAGTACATCCAAGACCTGCTCTAAAATCCTACAAGCTGGCTTTTATTGGCCAACTATATGGAAGGACGTACATGCGGCTATTAAGGAGTGTGACAGATGTCAACGCACGGGAAACATATCTAGACGTGACGAGATGCCACAAAAAGGTATTTTGGAAGTAGAGATTTTTGACGTGTGGGGAATAGACTTCATGGGACCGTTTCCATCCTCTTTCGGTAACAAATACATACTCGTGGCGGTTGACTACGTATCAAAGTGGATCGAAGCTATAGCTTCTCCAACTAATGACACCCGAGTAGTAACTAGACTCTTTAAAAATATAATATTTCCGAGATTTGGCATCCCAAGGATAGTAGTCAGTGATGGTGGATCACACTTTATATCCAAGGTACTCGAAAAACTACTACTTAAATATGGAGTGAGACATAGGATAGCAACACCTTACCACCCTCAAACCAGTGGACAAGTGGAAGTATCTAACAGAGAAATCAAGCAAATACTAGAAAAAACGGTCGCCACTTCAAGGAAAGATTGGTCATTGAAATTACCAGAAGCTTTATGGGCATACCGAACTGCTTATAAAACTCCCATAGGGACGACCCCATTTAAGCTCATTTATGGAAAATCCTGTCACCTCCCGGTAGAATTGGAACATAAAGCCTATTGGGCTATTAGAAATTTAAATTTGAATTATAAAGCCGCCGGTGAAAAGAGAATCCTTGACATAAACGAATTAGAGGAACTCAGAAGAGACGCCTATGAAAATGCCAAAATCTATAAGGAAAGAACAAAACAATGGCATGATAAGCGTATATCAAGGAAAATCTTCAAGCAAGGCGACGCAGTACTCTTATTTAACTCCAGACTAAAATTATTCCCGGGAAAACTACGATCCAGATGGTCAGGACCTTTCCATATCACTAAAATCTTTCCCAGTGGAGCGGTAGAAATTAAAGGACAATCTACAGAACCGTTCACCGTAAACGGGCAACGTCTGAAACATTATCACTATGCGGAAACCAACGAGGATTCGCAAATTCTACACTTAGACGAAACGCCCCCAGGACTCATAGACAATATTTAACAGTTTCTTTGTCGAGCTTGCGACATTTAAACAAAGCGCTTAGTGGGAGACAACCCACAAATTAATCTGTTATTTTATTATTATATTATTATTATCATTTCTCTATTTCTCTCTTAATTATTCTTTTAATTTCTATTTAGTATTCATTATTGATTTATTCAAAAAGAAAAAAAAAATATCTATATATATTAATAATAATTCTATTCTTCTTTCGGCATTTGGCCAAATCCTGACTTAAACTCATGTTTTCTTTTCTCTAGTTAACACTAACCAGATGGGACATTTTGACCGTATGGGTATCAAGTTCAGAGGAATGGCTCAGAAACGAAGGTTTGAAGAACTAGCCACTAGAGAGATGCTACCTAGTTTATATGCTGATGATTGGGCTATGACTGCCCTTGGACTGAGACAGAGTGTCCTGTTTTTGCTGAATCAGATAGGATGGGAGACCTCCCCTATTCTGAGACCTTTCACCACCTACCGGAGGCTCACATTAGAATTCCTTAGTTCATTAATCTATCTACCTAGCCATGGAAAAGGAATTACCAGAGGTTTTATCCAGTTCAGAATGTTCAATATGGAGTACCAATTTAATACTAGAGACTTCACCAACCTTTTGGGTTTTCCTACCTCCTTTGATACATTCACTATAAGCCAGGAAGAACTTCTTGAATATAGAGAGCTTGAACACTTTTGGGGTAAGCTGACTGGAAATGATGAGCCCGAAGAACATGAGTTTCTCTCTGGAAACATACATAACCCGGCTTTTCGCTATTTCCATAAGATCCTGACCCACACTTTATTTGGGAAGAAGCCAAATAGTACTTCAGTTTCACGTGATGAACTCTTCATCATATTTTGTGCTTCCCAGAACCGTCCAGTAAACGGTGCTACTTTTATGTTAGCTAATTTGGACCACCTTATCCAGGATGAGAGAGCACCCATTAGAATAGGCGGCCTGATAACTATGATAGGTAATGCTATTGGACTACGTCAGCCTATGCTTGACCTGAACCCTTTTTGTGGCATTACCACTATGAGTATACCTTTCCTCTTCAACACTATGTTTATAGCAAACATAGGGTCTGATGAGTTTGAGCTTGTTATTGATAACCAGGTTCTCTGCCTATTCACCCTGCCCGATCCTAGGACTAGTGTTCATAACCAAAGGAACTGGCTCTATAACCTGAATGAAACCCCAACTCCTGCTGGATCCACTGAATCCATCCAGGATTATGAGATTTGTGATGACTATGAGCACTATGTTGACCATATCTCTCTTGCTGAATCTGACCCTCAGACTCCATCCGGCTACCATGATATTGATCCTCCTCCTCAGCCCGTCCTGACCGAAGAATCAGCCATGCCTGATCTCCGACATCATATGCCAGGAACAGATATTAAAACCGTCATTGAAGCTTTGATGTCAGAACAAAACGCCCTCAGGGAAGATTTCCACAGCTTGAGACTTGCAGTCCTAGAACACATGAGCAGCACGGCAAGTCAGTTACGTATGTTACGGCATCATGTTAACTCTTTTACTCCTCCGGCCAGAGATCCGAAGATAGATGGAATTTAGTTATTTTTCTTTCTAAGTTATTTAGTTTTAGGCTAGAATTTTTCATTAATGTTATTTGAATTCATGTTTATTTCTATTTCATTTTATTATTTTCCCTTCCTGTAATACATTATGATCCTTTTTATTGAAGCTGTTTAGTTAATCTATTTTGCAATGCCTATTATGCTCTACTGTTATTACTTATTATTATTATTATACAAAGCAAGTAAGCATGCATACTAAATTAAGCTACAGACTAAAACGTTCATAAGCAGAATAAAATATTAAATTACGCTACCAAGTGATTCTGTGAAGCGCTACTAAGCCTTTCCAAAAAGGAAGTGTGACGAGCGTCACACCACCCATGACGGACGGCACACTTAGTACTTGTTACGAGCGTCACAGCTTTGTGACGAGCGTAACGCCTCTCAGATATGTGAACGTTAGGGAGCCGTTGGAGACGAACGTTACACCCCTTACCTTTTTACATTCCCCATTCATTTTTCATTTACCACAATTAATTACTTTTCAACCACTCTTTCTTTTCACCTCCCACATTTTACCTATAAATACCCTCCAAACTTCCTTCTTTCACCACAAACAATTCTCCATATCAAATATACACTTCTTTTCTTTTCCAAATCACTCATTCAAAAATTCATCACAATGGCGGGAAATCAAAATTTCGGAAATATCATCTTCCGATCCGGAGATGACAACTATCAGCAAGAGCAATTCGAGCGCTTCCAACAGCGAGGCGTCGCTCCCACCAGGTACCCCGATTTAACTTGTTTACAACAATTGGGCTTACTCCAAGGTATCGAGTGGATGCTCCGTAGAGCCGATTTAACCTTCCTTTGCACCCATAACCAACCCACCTATCCTTCCCTAACCTTAGAATTCCTAAGTTCTTACGACTACACCACTCCCGCCGGTGAAGGTGAATTTCTAACCGGTACAGCAACCTTCCGTATGTTTAACACCGAGTACTCTCTAACCCAACGCCAATTGAGTGCCATGCTACAATTTCCCACAGAAGGTCTGCTCCATGCCAGAATTCCCCCAACCTCAAACTGGAACACAGTTCTAGTTTTCGACCTTTTTAAGAAAATTTCCGGTATAAATACCTACAACTGGGAAGAACTCCTTCTCTCCCACATCCATAACCCCACCATCCGCTATTTTCTCCGTATCCTGCAAAACACACTCTTTGGAAGACCAAACAACAGTAAGGTCAACTCAAAAGAACTCTTTTTCCTCCAGTGCGTTTTCGAAACGGATACTACGGTAAACGCCGCCTCTTTTCTCCTTCATCATATCCGCACCTTATGTGCTAGAGGCCGACAACCATTCATAATTGGTGGATTAATAACCTCCATAGCACTTGGCCTGAACCTAGGGGATAAACTCCAAACTTTAGAATCCCTACCACCCCTGTCTATGGATATCAGCTATTGTCGCTCCAGCCGCCTGATTAAAAACAGAGTAGGCGGAGGCTATTATCTGATGGTGAACAACCAAGCAGTCCCAAGTGTTGTGCTACCCAATACCACCCTAACCGATGTCACAAACCCGAACCGCCACCTCTACGATCTTAGCGCTCCTGAAACCACCGAACCTTCACAAACAAACCAGCAAACAGATGAGTTTGAAGAAATGGAACAAGGTGATCATCCGCCAACACAACCGTCAGTCCCGCTCAACCCTTCCAGTAATGCAGCCGGCCCATCCTCCCAACGTCGTCGACGACGAAGGCCTGCGACCAACGATGACATTATGGATGCTATCGATGGAATGCAGGCACATAATGCAGATATGATGCAGATGATGCGTCAAATGCAACAGCAACAGGATGCTCGGAATGCCATAACCGACCAGCGGTTTACTGAGTTGTTTAGCAGATTCGACAGCTTAGACATACGTCAAAGATCACCAGGACCAAGAACCAGAGGTGGAAGGCAGCCTTAGTTGTATTTTTCTTTTTCCTTTCCATTTTGTATTACTTTCCCTTCAAACATCGAGGACAATGTTTAGTTCAAGTATGGGGGGGAAATTATTCTTTCCATTCTCATCTTTGTTTCAAGTTTGTACTCTCCCTTTTCATTGTTATTTCCTTATAAAAACAAATATTTTTTTAAGTTAAGTCCTTAAGGTGAAAAAGTTTCTATTATCTATTTCCCTCAACTTTCTTGAGCCATAACAAAAATTTTAACACACCCAATAAGTATAAAGGTCGCCTACTTTATAAAATTTGAGTGAAATCAAAACAAAATCATTACCATAACAACGCTCTGAGAACCTCAATATGTTAGATCAGGATAAGTACCTATTATACCGAACTCCTTGAACTTTTAGTTCTATGGCAACCCCAAGTAGTTTATACAGAAGTCAGCACCATCTTAATAGCAAACTACGTGGAGAGCCGATGAATATAAGTGAATGATCCCCAAAGTAACCTAAGAAAATTAAACTAGGTGATCCTTACCAGATCATTTAATCTAAAGGTTGCAGATCATGCAAAAGCACAATACGAAAGATCCATTATGAATTGGTTCAGTAGGAATCTGGTACTGAACTTGGTAGGGCGGACTACGGTTCGATCCCCCGCAATTTGCAATGGACTGAATAATGAAGTTATCCGACTTATGTACCAGAACTTCTAGCTAAAAGCGGATCATAGTCACTAACCGGTTACTCCACTATGTGCGCGAAAGGATAAAGGGCTTAATGTGATTTCACTAGAATGAAAACGGGCAAAATAAGACTAAAGGAACCAGGATAGCTATCATAGGGTACTTGAACTGATTGGCATAAGGTAGGGTTATCTAAGTTGTGACGGTAGTTGTTGATGTCAAGATTAAACTCAAGTCCTCCTAAACAAAAATCCATTGGCAACCTAGTACGAATTGATGTGTGCTTTAAAATTTCATCCGGCTAAAACTTTTAATAAGTTCTATACTGAATTTTGCTTGAGGACAAGCAAAGATTTAAGTATGGGGGAGTTTGATAACACGAAATTATATCGCTTTTTAAGACTTAATTCAATTAAATTATTTTATCATTTACTCTAATTTATCCCATTTCATCAGATATTATGCAGTATTTCTTTTCTATTTACATCAGGTACCCATTTTGAAGCAAAAGTGAAAAAGGGAAGAAAAGGAGGTGTAAAAAGCAACAAAAAGGAGAGAAAAGGAACCAAAGGCCAAAGCCCAGCCCAAAGCGCACAAGTCACCAATGCTGTGCCTGTGACGGACGTCACAGGACGCGTGACGAGCGTCACGCGAAGTAGCTTTGTGACGGACGTCACACATGGTGTGACGAACGTCACACAACCCCACTACCTTTGTGGCGCAAGTATCGCCCTCAGAAGGACTTGAAGAATAACGTTAAGGAGTTGGTCTCCTATATGCACGCCGTGGATATAGCCACGCTGAAGAATGGGAGAAACGGAATGCTGCTACCAAGGCTATTATAAATAGCCATCTCACAAACCAAAAGAAGGGAGAGTTTTTGCACGCTCAGTTTTGCGGAAGCTCTGCCAAATTTATTTTTCACGCCTTTGCCTATTTTTCTTCCTTTCCAGCATCGTCCACTTTATTTATTTTATTTTGCAAGCTTTGTTTTCTTTTTCCCTTGCAATTTATTTTCCCCGTTCTTAGCTTTTAGATATTTTTCGCGTAGTAGTTTCTACACCGGAAACTACTGGGCAACTTTATACCGGATTTAACCTTACGTTATATTCGAGTTTTTTATTTCCTTGATTTAATTTACCGTTTAATTGAAGAATCGAAGAACAAATCCTACCGGCTTGTGGAGGAGTGTTCAAAGACCATTGTATTACGCATTCAGGTTCTTTAATAGCTATTTAATTTTTAATGTTTTATTCTACTGTTTATTTACATTGCATGCCTGGAATGAGTCTGTTTATGCATGATATAGATTCTTATTTATTTAGCATGTCTGGCTAATTTGCCTAGGTATCGGTATGTAAAGTAAGCAGAAAGAGGGATCAAAACTAAGTCGGTCTATTCAAACTTAAAATTAGAATCAATCTTTTTATGGTCTTAACTTACAGGTTTAATAACAAGATTTTTTACAAAAGTAAAAGACATAAAGAAGTTGAAACCAACAGAGCGAGAGTTTGAGGTTTTAACTGGACAGTGTAAGTTAGTCATTAAATCTATCTCAGGGCGAGAGCAAGTTTTAGAATTAATTAAATTCTGACCTTTTTCCAAAAAGTATTTTTAAAGATTGAATGTGAGGACGAGAGTTAAGCATTTAGATTTAATTGTATAACCTAAGTCAACAGAGCGAAAGTTTGAGATAAGGGTGTTTAAAACGGTCAGTATTTTCTTAAAAAGAGTTTCTGCAACTTTATTGTTTTCAAAATATGATTTTTGACTTAATTATAAGTGACAGCAACATTAACATAAGATCATGGTTTCTTCAACAGAGCGAGAGTTTGAGATAAAACCTTTAACCAATAAAGTTAGTCGAAACGATTTATTTTAAAACCGAGAGACCGACAAGGAATTGATTCCCTAGTTTTGACGAACTACATACCGATATCCGTTTTATTAATATTTAATCTAGATCTTAGTTTAGCTCTTAGCTCCTTTCCCCAAACAATCAAACATTTTCACCTTAGATTTACATAGTAACCTTAGATAACGGTACATCGATTCATAAGTCCCTGTGGGATCGATATCTTTTAAAACTACGCGATAGAACTGTGCACTTGCAGTTTGTATCCCATTCTCGACTCACACAGTCGAGCGATCAGATAGTAATCACTGAGGTGATTGAGGGGGAGTGAGTAGGAACTCTAATCTTAGGTTAAGATTGAAATTGCATTGGGTAGGGATTAAGTGATAAGTTGTAAACGGGTGAGTTTAGCTTTGAACTGATACTACTAATAGTGGATTTCCTCCCTGGCTTGGTAGCCCCCAGATGTAGGTCATGTTGGACTGAACTGGGTAAACAATTACTTGTGTTATTTACTGCACTTACTGTTAAGTTCTGCATAATTCCTGTCTGTGCAGAATTGGATGTCATAACAACCCGTGTGACATCCAAAGTCTGATAACTAGAATTTTAGAAATGACAAACTAGAAGGGAGCCTGACTCGAGCCTAATAGTTATCATGCAATCCACAATGGTCCTAGGTTGAAGTTTCTATCTAACTTGCACAGGGAGCAAGCTATCCTAAACAGCACAGTCAAATACATACAAGCACAAAAGCAAGCACACACACTATATGCACACAATTGGGCTCATACAAGGTTAGGCTGTGAAACACAAGCCAACTGGAATCGGGTGTAGTTAGCTCTTAACCCTAACATTGAGAGTTAGGGTGAAGCAGATGAAATTGGAAGTGAGGGTAAGACCTCACAGCTCTTATCCCTGGCCTGGGAGAGCTTCAGACAAATGAAAGTGTGGGAGTTCAGAAAGTAGGAACTCTTTTCCATATATGACTGACACAACAAAGATTTTGGGCCCTTATCCATAATGCATCAACACATGGTGTGTGAGCAAAGTGAATGACACACTGAGTAGCAGGAGATGGGTTACACATCTCTTTTATCTGCCAATTGCCTCTTAAGAGGTCTTTACCTGCTTGGCACAAAAGTAAACATTCACAAGCATTGCCTCTTAAGGAGGGCTTCAGACAGGTGCCTGCCCACATAACAAGACAGGTCTTCCAGACTACATGAAGTCAAAGGAGTTATACCTCAATTGTTAAGCAACCGAGCAAAGCAAAGTTCACAATGAACTTAAAGCAACTTAAGTACCTGTGGAAACATCAGACAAATCAGTACAATGTTCAGACAAACAGACAAACAGTCAATAAGCAACCAACAATCCCAATGTACAAAAGGTGTAAACCAAATGTCAAACTCAAATGAGTTGACATCAACCTACAAAACACACAAAGATTAGTAATCAAAAGCAAACATCAATGCTCAAATGATGAAGCATCAACATATATGGAACTTGGATGTTCAACCTAAAAACAAAGCTCAAATGTGAGAGGCAAACCACTAGGTCAAAGCCTAGGGTCAAAGATGGAGAAAAAATTCAAAACAGAAGCTGAAAATTAACATGAATCAACTTCAAACATATCTTGAAACAATCCAAAAGGTCTCACACCAATATCATAAATCTCAAATGTGATCAACCAGAATGAAAAATCTCAATTAAATCAGAAATGATTCAAATAATTCCAACAAAAATCATGCTCATTCACAACATCCATAATATGTATCACACAAAACATCAGGACAATTGGAGATCATTTGGCATGGCAAACACAACACATAAGTTGAACATCAAAAGGTGTGACACAAATTGTCACACCAACTTAGCATGATCATTAAACAGAAATGATAATTGATAAAAATACCAAATCAACACCAAAATGTCAAGCAAAGTGTCTAGTTTCATCATGCAAATTTTCAGAATCATTGGATCAAAGACCAGCATTTCACAAATGAATAAGCAAGGCAAGGTACAAAATGGATACATGTTCAAATACCCTAGCACAAAAAATTATCCAGCCAAGCACAACTTGTAAAATCATGATGATAAAAAAATAGACAAACCAAGGATCACAATGCAAAAAATTGGAGTCAATTTGGATAAGTTTTAAATTTTTTATGAATTTTTAAAGATTTGAAACAAAATGAAATAAAATGTGACATTTAAAATGGATTAAGAGGGAATATTTATTTAAATGTTGAAAAATGGCGCGCCAGCATGTGAAACGCAGTCGTTTCACTTATGCGCTGGCAGTCAACACGCGGTCAAGGCAAGCGGACCAATGAGAGGCGAGCATGGCCATGTACATGAGCCAATCACATTCAAACCCTAAGAAACACATACAGCAACGCTTTTTCGTGGCAGAATGAATCAAAAACCGTGGCCTATGTCTGCACTTCATCTTCTTCCTCGCGAAGAAGATGAACAGTAACTGTTCATCAATGTCCAAGAACAAATGCTCCAGAAATTATAATTAAGGACATCATCATGTTGCATATCTCATGGAGATCACGAATCAACTAACAACTAAGCATAATTCCACATGTTAAGATCAAATCGAGCAAATCAAGTTTCATACATGGATCTTTAATCTACCATAACTAACTCAATTTTGCATGAAAAATCACGATTCAAAGCTCAGCATGATCAGCACATCAAGATCTACAAATCTATCACAAGAATTTTGAGAATTAAGAGGATTGATTTGTAACCTCTTGAAGTGCAGAATTGGAATTCGTGTAGTTCAAGGCCTTGTGATGCTCAACAGTTCTTCTATAATGCTTGTATGAATGATTGGAAGAGAGATCGAAGCTCAATTGCTCTTGAATCCAACAGAATTTGACATTGCCATGGATGCTTTCAAGCTTCAATTATGAACAAAATAGGCACAGTTTCTCTCGAATTCTCCTTCAAACTTGCTCAAGAATGCTTCAGGAAGATGAATTGATCAAGAGAAATGGATCTTGTTTGAAGAATTTTGAAGAAATTTTTGAGAGAAAATTTGATGAGTTTTGATCTAGATCTGAAAATAATGAAAAGCTCTCCTGAAAAACAGTTAGGGTTTGGCTTTTATACCTCCCCCTAATCATGCTTAATTATGCTTAAACCAACTTGCAAATGGAATTAGTGAGTTATGGAGTGTATGTGCAAATTGAGTTTTCGCCTCCATGCATGAAATGCATGTGTGAACAGTGCACGAAATTGGTTCATTTTCACTTAAAAACAATTTTTAAAATCATTGGTGAAGGCAAAATGTTTGAATAATGCACCAAGTTTGAATTTCAAGGTTTCCCTCCAAAAATCCAAGAATTTAGCAAGTGATCATGTGATGAGAATTTATGCAATGTGATGCATGATTGGAAAATTAGAGGTTATGATGAGCAAAATGCAAAAAGAGCCACCCATTTTGGAGCTTTGGTTGAGAAGTTATGTCCATTTGAATCTTCAAGTACACCTTGCCATGATTTGATCATATCTCTTCAACCACACATGAGAAATTCATGATCTTGGACATTTTGGAAATGGGAGAGAAAGATCTACAACTTTCATGTTCAACAAAATTTCATTTGAAGCTTTCTTGATGATGTAATTTGAATTTGAATCTAGGCTAAAAGCTTTCCATTTTTGGCAAATTCAAATTATAGGTCACTTTCTATTTTTGGAAAGTTTTGACCTGACCTCAAATTCTTCAATGATAGTGTTTGAAATGTCAAATGAGACTTGTTTGAACATGAATTAAGTATTTCTAATCACTTCCCACCTCCAAATCCATAGTTGACTTTGCAGTTGACTTTTTATGGTTGACAGATGACTTGAACATACCCTGATGATTCTGAGCCTCAACCACTTGATGAAATGGCACCAAAATGAAACCCTAGCTTATACAAGCTCAATAAAATCAGATGATGATATCCATCTCATTAAAGACCTCATCTCCTTGCAAAACCCTGACTAGAAGAATGCAATTGATTAGGGTTGAACAGAGGTCAAAACCCTAATCCCAAGGAACCTGATCAGGAATAATGAACCATGATGATGATGATGTACCATTTCAACCAAGATAATACCCAACCTCCTTGAGGAACCAAAAACCCTAATTGAAGCACAAACCTCAGATGATTAGTGATCAATTCATGAGACCCTCAAGCTTGAATCTTTTAACCCCTCTATCTTCTGATAAAGACCTAAGAGGATGACTTGCTTATTGTTTCCACATGATATGCAAAGATGTAATGCCTAATGTCCTACAAAATGAAATGCAATATGCTAAGCTAGTCCCAAGAGAGGAGGGCAAATTTTGAGGTGTTACAACTTGAACCAGACGGCGGAGCTCAGCCGTCTTCTCCGATGGATCGCCGGTGACATCCAAATTTTTTTTCATGCCATACATCATTGGAACCGTCTCGACACGTAGAACACGGATCTATGATTTATTTAGCCTAAAGCTCCATGGATTTGGCAAATCGAATGAAAACATTTTGCACATACAAACTTTAATTCATCATATCTCATGCAATTCTTAACCAAATCATAATCTAAAAGCATCAGTATCACCAGCATTGAAAACTCTACCTAATCATGTGCATAAAATGAAGAAACAAGAGATTAGAATTCCAACCTCTTTGAAGAGCAGTGAGCTGATTTCGTGTGTTCAAGCTCCAGCAATGTCCAGATCTTCTCCTCAACTAGTGTATTGAAGCTTTATGCACGAATTGATGCTTGACACGGCTTGGATCTTGCTCAAATTGAAGCTTCCATGTTCATCTTCATGTGCTTGTGTAGCTTGATTTTTGCTCCAATTCTTCAATCCAATAGCTAGATCCTACTCAATAACACATGCTGAACACGATTATGCAGTCAAATCAATGAGTTATATGGAGAAATTTGAAGTTTGAGATGAGAGCAAAAATGGAGGGAAATGGAATTTCTAGATCTAGAATGTGATCTCTTTGAAAATTTTGTTATGCTTAAGCTTTTATACCCTTCACTAATCATGCTGAAATGATAATTAAGATTTGGCTAATTGGAAATTAGAGAGAAATGAGGTGCATGACCAAATTAGCAAATACACCTATGCATGGTAAAGGAACACGTGAACAGTGCCATGCATGATTCAAAATCACTTAAAATCAACTCTTGAGCAAGATTGGATTGGAATTTTGCATGTATGATGCACCAAATTTGAATTATGCATTTTCCCTCCAAAATGTACTTGAATGGACAAATGATCATGTGAAATATTTTCATGCAATGCAATGATGGATTTGGAAACTATTGGTCACAAGAAGCAAATTGCAAAAGGAGGGACTCAAATTGGAGTTTTGGATCAAAAGTTATGGCACTTTGAAGTTCCAAGTACACTTTGCAATCATTTGTTCATAACTTCTCAACCATTTATTAGATGATCATGATCTTGGACTTTTTGAAAATGGGAGAGAAGGATCTTCAACTTTCATGTTGACCAAAAATTCATTTGAAGCTTCTTTGATGTTGGAAAGTGAAGTTGAATGTGGACCAAAAACTTGCCATTTTTGGAAACTTGAAATTACAGGTCACTTTCCATTTTGGGAAACTTTTGATTTGACTTCAAAATCTTCAAGATAGATGCTTGACATGATGAATAGGCCTTGTTTGAACATGAATGGGATGACTTAGATCGTTTCCCACACCTCAAAGCCTTCAATTGACTGCACAGTTGACTGTATGGTCCTCAGATGACCTTAACAATGCCTGATGAATTTGAGCTTCAACCACTTGGGGAATTTGCTTCAAAATGAACCTCTAGCTCATATAAGCTCAATGTAATTCCATGTGGTCCTTATACCAAGAAAATACCATCCTCTCTTGCACAAAAGGAATCCTTGAATTGCCTGTCTTGATGACTGCTTAAACTGCAAAACAAATGTTAGATGACATATTTTTGGTGCTTTTGGTTAGTGATTAAACACGAAAAGCAATGATATATAATGCAAACATGCCTGGTGATCTCAAACCACTCACAAGGAGATTTCCACCCAAGGGGAAAGGAAGGCAAGATGCTCAAAGATCCTTGAGGATATGCAATGCTATGATATGATGCCATGAGGGATCTTAGGGACAAAATTGGGGTCTTACAGATTCCCCTATTTAAGATCATTCTAGCCGGAGAAATGAAGGTTAAAATCTTCGTCTCGACGCGGTAGAATGGGCTTAAATAACAACAATGAGACAAATTTTGGTCCTTGAGAGACCTCATGATGCAAATGTATGTATGCAAAACAAAATATCTTTGTGGTAATATGGATCCACAAAGAAGAAAAGAAAAACAGGAGAAATTGAAAATCCATAGGAATAATGCACTTCCTAATGGAACAGAGACTCTGACGGGACTCTTATGGGGATAAGAGAAAAGAAAAATGCGTGAGCAGGACACGACTCAGAATTGGAGACTTTACTGGGGAGTAAAGGACTCAAACTGGGGAAAAGAGTTCCAAAGGAAAATAAATCCGATGGAAAGACATAAGCTGACTGAAAGACGCGTGTGCTGGGGAATACGCCAACACAACAAAACTATCCACAAAGGATACTTCGGATGAAAATCCGGACTCGGGCTGGGGAAAGAGCTGACAAGACAACTCTGCCAGGAAAATGCATGTATTGGGAGTTATGCCAACATAGCAAAAGGTGAATCATAATCAACAAACTCCGTTGGGGAAATATGAAAAGACTTTCCAGGGGAAGCAAAGGATGAGATGTTACCGGTTAGTGAGTAACAAATTCGGGAAGAAAGAATATCTAAGACCTGTGTACGGGTGAGAGATATCAATCGACCAAATCATCCGAGGAAGACCTGAAAAAGGTATGTTTCGACTCAGGAAAAATCTGACTCCACAGGGGACCGAGGTCATAATAGGGAGCAGACAGGAAGGGACACCAGGGATACCGGGTAGTAGGTATGTAATAGGTGACCGACCAAGGCGTGAATTGGTGTGTGTTCCAAAACACTCATCATCCTGAAGAAGGCTAGAAAAGAAGACTTGTTTATAGGATGGACATTCGATTCTGCAAAGAATACGAATGTTACTCGACTGGAGAAAGACAAAAGCTTCAACCGAAGAGCGCATGAGATATACTATCTATAGCCGTCAAAACGTAGATAATAGACTCGCATGGAAGATTATCCATAACCGGGTTATAGGTTAGCAAAGGATAAGTCGACCGAAAAGGAGAAACAATCGTTACCAGCAACAAAAGGGTAGACGAGAGATGACTCACTAGGGATAAGTTGCGCAAACAAGGCAACTATCGCCGCAAAAAGGGGTAGAATATTCGATTCCGCAAAGGGACAACGAATCTTACTCAACTGGGGAAACACGAAAGGATTCGACCGAAGAGTGCATGAGATGTATTATCTATAGCCGTCAAAACGTAGATAATAGACTCGCATGGTGTCGCAACCTGAAAAATACAGTGCAAAAAAAAAACAACCGGCAAAAGAAAAAGACAGAAGAGTCGCCACCGTGCGTTATTCATCCTAAAGGAGGGAAAGGAAACACTCGAAGTAAACCTGAAAAAGGAAAGGACAAGACGGGGTCTCGCAACCAAATCTTGGGTTCGGGAGTCGGTTATGCGAAGGGAAGGTATTAGCACCCCTACGCATCCGTAGTACTCTACGGGATCCACTTTTGTAGTTCTTGTCTAAAGGGTGTGGGTTTATCTTGTGCTGTTTACAAAAAAAAAAGGTTAAATGAAAATGACTCGCGCGGATGTCGCATCCACTGCATACGTATCTCATCTGAATATGAGAATCAGAGTCTTCGTAGCTCGGCTGACCTATGGGTTGGGATGTGTGCTCGCTAAGACATCGCGTCTTATGCCTACGTATCTCATCTGGCCTGAGAATCAGAGCAAAACGTAGTTCGGCTAACTACGGGGTTATAGATTGGGTTTTGGGCGAACGACGTCACTACGCAATCTACCGGATGCTCGACCTTTGGAGACTTACTCGCCTGTAGTAGAAGGAGTTAACGTGTTGCTTTGGGTTTTAGGGTTTGGGATGCTCGAGGGCAAAAAGGCAGTCCTTGACGAAGGAACCGCGCTACCTGCAGGGATATGAATACAAAACACAAAACATGTATCTCAAAGTAAAATGCCACCATGGGGCTCAAACGTTGCCTCCTATCGAGGTCTTCCAGCTAGGAAAGCAGTAAAATGCAAGAAAAATGTAAAAGTACCACGCGGATAAAGATCCGAAGTAACAACAATTAGAGGAATGGGAAACCCTGAGATCCTTCCAAGCTAATGCCATCAAAGAAAAGTGAGTCAGTACAGGTAATCAGAATGAACCTCAAGGGGTTATCCCACAAATAAAATGGGAAACCACGCAAGTTATCCCTGCAAAAGTCATGTGAGCCCTCACAAAAATTCAACAAAAGGGTTAGTGAAACACCATAAGCATTTTTTTCATGATCAACGGTATGGTTTCAGAAAAACTCAAACCCTGTGGCATACACTCAAAAATTAAACGATTAAACATTCAGGGCATTGTTTATATATTCATATACATATTAAACCCATGGGCAAAGGTAATGGGAATAATGGCAAACCTGATTGGAGAGCTTGATTGAAATTGAGTTGCACCCGTGAGGTTTACAAAACAATCTTCAGGGTTTATGTGAGGCAGAGGCGATTCTGTGTAGCTGAGTTCCCTTCGGGGTTTGGAGGCTGCTTTGAACTCCGTTAGGTCTTCTCTCACTATCTTTTTCCTCAGGGTTTTGTTCCAAGGAAACCTCAGAGTATTTTGCTTCTCTTCCTTCTTCTCCTCTTCTGTGTGGTTTTTGTTTCAATGAAACTCTAGTATTTATAGGCTAATATTGGTAGCTTAGTGGGCTTTTGAGAAAGGTCCAAGTCCAAAAAAATTTATTATATTTTATTTATTTAATTAATTAATTAATTAATTAATTAAAATTTTTTATTATTATTATTATTATTATTATTATTATTATTATTTTGGATCTAATTCTGATTGACATGATGAAATGCAATATGAAATGCTAAATGAATGCATGAATGAGGAGGGCAAATTTTGGGGTGTTACAGCTGCCCCTATTCAATCATCAGCTAACCCGAGTAGGATGAAAGCGAACAGCTTATCAGACAAACGGGATGAGCTGTGATTGAATACCAAAGATAGACCGAAAATTTGCGCTCCGAGAACACCACAAAAACGCGGAAATACACCGCACTGTTTATTTTTCTTCCGATCCTCTGGCTTGATTTGAATCAGTCTTCTGGCTTAATCTGGAGTTTCGATCCTCTGGCTGAACCTATACTCAATTTAGTCCTCTGGTTGGATATTAATTTTGATCCTCGGGATGGATACAATCTTGATCTTCTGGCTAGATCTTCTTCGATCTTCTGGCTAGATCTCCTTCGTTTCGATTCTCTAGTCGAATCTATTTCGATCTTCTGGCTAGATCTGGATTGTTTTGATGATAAATTCCCATCATTAGGATCCCGCATCTGAGGCATGTGCTGGTTGACCCTCTTTTGAAATCTACACCCAACCTTCATATTAGATATGCAGCTTCGAGAATATTCCACTTTTGGGCTTCGTACATATTCTTCGGGCTAGAACATGTTGTAACGACTCCTCAATTAGACTTGCTGGGGAAATAAAGCTTGTAGGCGACTTCACTGGGGAATCTTCAAATTGAGCCTCAGGCTAACTCTTGGGAAAACGATTCTCAGGCTGAATCTTCAAAAAGTGACCCTCATGCTGGATCACTGGAAAACGATTCTCAGGCTGAATCTTCAAAATGACCCTCAGGCTGGATCACTCACACTTGATCCTCTGGCTAGATCTCATGACCTTGGTTGTAAAGTAATTCTTCAGTCTGCTTGGAAGAACCTGTTTATCAGCTTATGTGTATGCTTGATATGATATGCATGCAAATGCAAATTTTATGCATGGTGTAAAAAGAAATCTGCTTGGGGAAGCAAACTCCGGTAGGGAACAGATCGCTGTATCAATCCTTGAATGCTTTGTGGGGAATGATCCGTCTGCCGGGACCAATGAGCCACCAAAAATAAATTGGCTGCTTGAAAAGTTGACCTTGCGGGGGGAGTATCAACTATGGAAACTTTGTTCGGCGAGGCTCTGTGAGGAGAGTCTGTGGGGAAAACACTTCTTGGGGAAATGTCGTAGGAAAC
This sequence comes from Lathyrus oleraceus, assembly GCF_024323335.1. Taxonomy (NCBI): domain Eukaryota; kingdom Viridiplantae; phylum Streptophyta; class Magnoliopsida; order Fabales; family Fabaceae; genus Lathyrus; species Lathyrus oleraceus. The sequence goes on from NC_066581.1 coordinate 31,990,142, forward strand.
GACCTTTGCTGGGGATATGAACTTGCTAATCGTCCTCAAGCTGGGGATTAGAACAAATCTGTTAGAAATAATGCTGGGGATGAGATGAACACTGGGAACGCCACCCTCTCATCTGTTGGTCATGCAACCACTCCGGTGTTCCTAGGAAGATACAGTCTGACACTGTCAACTCCGCTAGGGATAGACAGTCTGGATACTGTCAACTCTACTGGGGATAGACAGTCTGGATACTGTCAACTCTGTTGGGGATAGACAGTCTGGATACTGTCAACTCTGTTGGGGAACATGCTCTGCTGAGGAGAGACTTTGTCAACCGCTTGGGGATGAGGATTCACGACTTGGCATCCGGTTCCTGTGACCTGCAACCAAAAATACACGTATGCCTCGGGGGAATTACTCGGTTTGAATTCACCGTCCGGGATTGAGCACATTCAAAGCAATTTTAAATGTTTTCCTGTGCAAATCATCTGCAAAAGCCACCATTATGTTCATATGCAATATGTTTTATCAAAAATTCAGACATTTTTGCAAACAAACTGATAAATGAAAAATAAAGAGGCTCTTTAACTGAATTATTCGACTCTTACTGGGGAGAAAATTTGTGCCAGGAATAGGCGAGGGTATCAGGAAGCTGATCCCTGAAAAGAGGTGATCGCTATAAAAAAAAGAACTATCCTAATGGCAATGTGGAAACGGGGTCCCACTGAGTTTCGACTCTGCTATGGTTCGTATGTCCTGAAGACGCTCTGCTCATCTTGCTTTCTGAAGTGGATGATTAGTCGATCTTTAACCTTCGAAGATTGCCGGATTGAATGAAACGGTGATATAACACTGATGAACTCAGATCACAGTCATTCGGTTATTCCCTAACTTTTGCTTGGATCGCCCCCTTTTCGGGTTTTCAATCCACTGGGATACCCATTTTTGCCTGAGCCGCCCTTTTGGGTTTTCGACTCACCGGGTGTACTCTTTTTTTTATATATCCCTAATTTTTGCCCGAACCTCTTTATTCTTTTTTTTTGGTTCGTCGGGATGCCCCTTTTTTGCCTGGACTATCCTTCGCCCTCCATGGTTGTTAGCATCAAAGCTCCGCCATAGAAAATCCTTTTAACCACGTACGGACCCTCATAGTTCAGTGTCCATTTGCCCCTGTGATCTGTGTTGGGAGGAAGAAATCTTTTGAGTACCAATTCACCGACTCGATACTCCCGAGGGCGCACTTTCAGACCAAATGCTTTCTTCATTCGTCTCTGACCGAGATACGTCAATTCTGGGTACGTAGTTCCAGCATAGCACCATTTCCCGTTGGTTTGATTGATGACCAAAGTTGAATCCCCGTATACATCCAGGGTTTTAATCTGTATATTGACGGCTTCCTCAAGTCTTAGGATACAAGCTTCGTATTCGGCTTCACTGTTGGTGCAGGGAAAAGTTATTCTGGCACCAAATGGCATATGAACCCCCTTCCGGTGTGATCAACACTATACCAACTCCGCGACCATTGACGTGGACCGCCCCATCAAACATCATAACCCATTTGGATTCAGGGTCAGGCCCCTCCTCCGGGAGTGGTTCCTCTCAATCTTTCGATTTGAGAAACATGATGTCCTCATCAGGAAAGTCAAACCTCATAGGTTGGTAATCATCAATCGGTTGCTCTGCAAGATAGTCTGACAAGACACTTACCTTGATGGCTTTTTGTGAAGTGTATTGGATGTCATACTCTGTCAGTATCATTTGTCACCTAGAAACCTTTCCGGTAAGTGATGGCTTTTCAAAAATATACTTGACTGGATCCATTTTTGATATCGATAGAGTCGTGTGAGTCAACATATACTGTCTTAGTCGGCGAGCAGCCCATGCCAAAGCGCGGCAAGTTTTCTCGAGCAATGAGTATCTTTGTTCACAGTCGGTAAACTTTTGCTAAGGTAGTATATTGCATGCTCTTTTCGACTTGACTCGTCATGCTGACCGAGCACACAACCCATTTACCTTTCTAACATAGTCAAGTACATGATCAACGGCCTTTCCTCTCGGCCTATAGACTGGCCCCGATCTTGATCTCTTTCTTGTCGTCTTCGGTACCAACATTGATGGTCTCAACCACCTCCTGATAAGGTGTAATAGCTCTGTCCTCCTGTTTCAACAATCTGGCTAACCCTTCAGGCAATTCACAATCTTCCTCAGCCCCTTCTTCGGCTTGATAGATAGGATTGTCGAAGTCATACTTGGCCATAGCAGTGTCGTTAGCAGTGAGATCCGAGTGGTCGGCTCTGCATGATGGAGGATCATGCTTTACCTTAGAATGAGAGAGATTTTTTTTGAAAGAAAGGAAAAACGAAAAAAGAAACATTGCCATTTTTTTGTAAAAAGTAAAAAAAACTGAAAGAAAGAGAACACAAAATTGTTTGCAAAAGCCGTCCTTTATTGATGATAAAAATAATTGCGAAACGTAACTAAATGGATGGCCCTACAAATGAGTCATTACACCTTGGGCAAAGTGTAAGACTTTATTATGCATGTAATAAAAGGAAAACAATAAAAATCACTCTTTCAGCAGAATAACCTGGACGGTTTTTCGGACGACCAATTGTCGAGCTTTTCTCTTGGGACACACGGGCGAATCCAGCTATCTAAGTCACAGTCGCTGTCAGCCTTGTCTTCATCTGCAGCATTGACGATGTGGGGAGAAACCAAACCCCCGCTGGAGAGAGTACCGGTTTCATTCTTCTGAGATCCCGGAGCATACCCCAATCCAAACTTGTCTTCTTTGATGACTGGCTCCACAAATTTGCCCCAGCCTTGGGCATTACCAGCTTTGACCACTTCAACAGCATTAATCCCCTGCCCGCCGTGAGCCGGCATCGGGTTCTGGATAACATTAGGCACCGGAGCAAAATTGATAGCCTGGGCGTCTCTCAAATCTTGTACCTTTAACTGGAGAGCCTTGCAATTATCTGTAGTATGGCCAGGTGTGTTGGAGTGAAAAGCACATCTGGCGTTGATATCATAACCTCTAGGCAAATTATTGGGATTGATTGGTGGGGCCAGAGTTCTCAACGTAACCAGATTCATGTCAATCAGCTTGGGAAGTAATACTGAATAAGGCATTGGGATTGGCTCGATGACCCGGTCCGTCTGCCTTGGACGTTGTTGATAATGTCTCTGCTGACCCGGATTACCTCCTTGATTGTTGTACCTGGGTTGTTGTTGCGGATGATATTGCGGTTGAGGAACAGGTGTTGGAATGGTGACTGCGGCCACTTGATCTTGGTAATAATTAGGGCGTCCTCTACCCCTGCCTTTGCCGGCATACACAGCGCTTGTCTCGCCTTCTTTTCTTCGCTGACCGTTACCAGCAAACGGTCTCTTGGGACCTGATGAGTTGGAAGCACTATTGTCTTGAATTCGGCCCATCTTCAACAGACTCTCGATTCTTTCTCCAGCAATTACTATCTCTGCAAAGCTGATTGACGGGCAAGCAGCCAATCTCTCAATATAATTGCCTTGAAGAGTGTTCATGAACATGTCCGCCATCTCCCTTTCAGACATAGGGGGTTGGACGGACGCAGCAATCTGTCTCCAACGCTGAGCATACTCTCTAAAGGTTTCCTTGTCAGTCTGAGACATACCTTGCAACAAGGTCTGATTTGGAGCCATGTCCAAGTTGTATTGATATTGCTTGATAAAAGCCTCTGCCAAGTCTTTCCAGCTCTTGATGGTAGTACGAGACAAATGAGAATACCATTCACGAGAAGCTCCAGTTAGACTGTGTTCAAAATAGTACATCCACAGCTTTTCATCTTCCGTGTGAGCTCCCAACCTTCCCAGATAAGATTGGAGATGAGTGCGTGGGCAAGAAGCCCCGTTGTATTTCTCAAAAGTAGGGGGTTCGAACTTGTGAGGAATCCTTACTCCCTGAACCAGACCAAGATTTGTGACATCAAAACCTAAGGAATTTTGAGACTCCAAAGATTTGAGCTTCTCAGCAAGCTCATCCATACGGCGAGTGGTCTCGAGGGCTTCGTCGTGCAAAGAAAATTGATCATACTGATAATCTTCAGTAACGGGGTTCCCGTTAATCCGAATTCCTTGATTCACATCGTACCTTCCGCCAATACCATCCCCAACATTCCCTGTGTTGCTAACATTACCCGGGTTTCCATCAGCATTTGCGTTACCCGCGTTACCAGTGTTCACAGGGTTATCAGCGTTCTCAGGGTTACCGGGGTTCCCAGGGTTCCCAGGGTTACCAGGGTTCCCCTCAGCATTTGGTATCTCCACCTCCGGATCGGGTCTCGGTTGCTCAACCAATTCCCTCAGCTTTTCCTGGCCTTCTGCCATACCAGTCATCAATGTCATGAACTGATCCATCCTTTCACGCATATCAGCCAGCTCTTTCTGTACTTGGTCCATCGCTAGTCGTGGACGATTTTCCTTTGTCGGGTACCTGTGGACTCGCTTGGGACCAATAACTGCCTGATACAGGGAACAAACATTAGACACTGCGGTGACACCTGCAAAACAGACAAGGGTTAATATGCATGGTATGCGATGCACTGCTTGTTCAGTTTTAAGGCACCCCCGTTTTGAAAGGGAATACCCTGCAAATGAATAAGCATGAGATGTTGGATGCAAATATGCAGATGATGTTATGCAATGCAAAGGCATGTCAATCAGAATTGATGGATCCGCTTGAACATCTGTCAGGTTGCACTGCCTGGAGAGAAATTAAGAGCACACCAAACAAAGGTCATGGGATGGATCATGTTATCCTTAATATCAACCACCCATTTTGGTGGATTATGGTTTACACCTTATCAACACCCGAGTTTCATTGATATTAAGGATACCTGATCGGATTAACCATGAATCAAGGGTTTGTTGCAAGTCACGAGCATGGAGTTTAGGTTAAGAACCACCCAAAAGGAGTGTACTAAGGTTTAAACCTGCCAAACATGTTCTACAAAAGGTTCCCATAGTCATATTCCCATCTTTCGGATATTATCAGAGGAACGACTACTCGTATTCCAACAATATTCTCAAGAGAGACTCTTATGAGTGTAGTATCGCGTAACAATCGTACCAAATCTTACACTTGAACGACTTTCGCACTACGTCCTACGAATAAGCCAAGATGGGTTTGGTAAACTAAGGTCCTTGGCTTCTTAGGTCTATATTGGAACAAGTAATGTCTAACCACAACTTACTTATGTGACATTATTGATCTCAACATGACCTCCACCAAGTGAATGGGCTTGCAAGTCAACTCGCTAAGGAATACTCCACACAAGTTGACAGGACTATGCCATTCTCCTATCTTAAGTGCACTCGAGTTCGGGTATAGAACTCATCTCACAAAGATCACCAAGCAGCCATAGCCAGCCAACAGATACAACAAGGATATGTACACAATGCAATAAGGTAAAGCAGGTAAATAAATAACTGTACAAAAGCATGAACACCCAATAAACAAACAAACTACAAAAGCTAGGAGGGACTCGCTTAGGGAAGATGGACCAGCAAGAGGTCAACTTCTTAAAGTCCCCAGCAGAGTCGCCAGCTGTCGCAACCTGAAAAATACAGTGCGAAAAAAAAAAACAACCGGCGAAAGAAAAAGACAGAAGAGTCGCCACCGTGCGTTATTCATCCAAAAGGAGGGAAAGGAAACGCTCGAAGTAAACCTGAAAAAGGAAAGGACAAGACGGGGTCTTGCAACCAAATCTTGGGTTCGGGAGTCGGTTATGCGAAGGGAAGGTATTAGCACCCCTACGCATCCGTAGTACTCTACGGGATCCACTTTTGTAGTTCTTGTCTAAAGGGTGTGGGTTTATCTTGTGCTGTTTACAAAAAAAAAAAGGTTAAATGAAAATGACTCGCGCGGATGTCGCATCCACTGCATACGTATCTCATCTGAATATGAGAATCAGAGTCTTCGTAGCTCGGCTGACCTATGGGTTGGGATGTGTGCTCGCTAAGACATCGCGTCTTATGCCTACGTATCTCATCTGGCCTGAGAATCAGAGCAAAACGTAGTTCGGCTAACTACGGGGTTATAGATTGGGTTTGGGCGAACGACGTCACTACGCAATCTACCGGATGCTCGACCTTTGGAGACTTACTCGCCTGTAGTAGAAGGAGTTAACGTGTTGCTTTGGGTTTTAGGGTTTGGGATGCTCGAGGGCAAAAAGGCAGTCCTTGACGAAGGAACCGCGCTACCTGCAGGGATATGAATACAAAACACAAAACATGTATCTCAAAGTAAAATGCCACCAAGGGGCTCAAACGTTGCCTCCTATCGAGGTCTTCCAGCTAGGAAAGCAGTAAAATGCGGGAAAAATGTAAAAGTACCACGCGGATAAAGATCCGAAGTAACAGCAATTAGAGGAATGGGAAACCCTGAGATCCTTCCAAGCTAATGCCATCAAAGAAAAGTGAGTCAGTACAGGTAATCGGAATGAACCTCCAGGGGTTATCCCACAAATAAAGTGGGAAATCACGCAAGTTATCCCTACAAAAGTCATGTGAGCCCTCACAAAAATTCAACAAAAGGGTTAGTGAAACACCATAAGCATTTTTTTTCATGATCAACGGTATGGTTCAGAAAAACTCAAACACTGCATACGTATCTCATCTGGAATGAGAATCAGAGTCTTCGTAGCTCGGCTACCTATGGGTTAAAGAGGAGTGTGCTCGCTAAGACGTCGCGTCTTATGCCTACGTATCTCATCGGGAATGAGAATCAGAGCAAAACGTAGTTCAGCTAACTACGGGAACAAAGGTCTCGATTGCAACTAGGGCAAGAGAAACGGAAGGTCTCGATCGCAACAAGGGCGAGAGAAATGATCGCAACAAGGGAGAAAGCAAACAAGGATTAGTTGTTAGCCGTTAGTCAAACTCGGCAAGACATCGCATCTTGTGCCTACGTATCTCATCTGAACATGAGAATCAGAGTTGCCGTAGTTCGGCTACATAGGGCTTGCCATCTGAACATGGACTTACAAAGGAGGACACCAATTGTGTCAAAGGAGAGTGGGCGATGTGTTCACGTCCTAGCAGTAGGTGTCGCAGCTCGCTGAATCGAGTCTTAGGAAGTTACCTCTTTGCAATAGAACGAACTACATGCCACAAGATCGGAGACGCTCGGAAAGGTCTAAAGATGGGGAAGCTCTGCCCTAGAGTTGTCATGCAATATGTACTTAGGTGTTAAGATTTACAAATCTACATTCGGAAAAGCGTCATCTATCTCTACTCAACAATCGTGGCCGAAACATTGTTTTGTATCAAGAAAGGTTTTTTGATTGGTCGCACGGCGGCGAGAAAAAGAGTTTGATTGGTTGGATGTGCTTCGAGTGATGGCGAGAACCAGGATTGGCGAGATATACATCTCGAATCCTAGCCTCAGGAGTGCATGGTATACACCATGTTCCATTTCCATCTTTATTTGCAAAAGTGTTTAATAGAGAATTAAGTGTTTTGAATTTGATTGAGAAAGGGTTTGGAGAAACCGCATTGACAATTTTAGGCGATGGCGAGAGTTAAGATTGGCGAGGCATACGTCTCGAATCTTAACCTCAGGAGTGCATGGTATACACCATGTTCCATTTCCACCTTTATTGAAAAAGTGTTAAATAAGAATTAGGTATTTTGAGTTTTTGTTGTGAAAATGACTTGACCTAGATCAAGTATTGATGGACGTTTGAGAAAGATTTGAATGAGTGTTTGATAGAGCAAAGTGGATAAATTGGATGATGGCGAGAGCTAGGATTGGCGAGATATACATCTCGAATCCTAGTCTCATGAGTGCGTGGTATACACCACGTTCCACTTCCACCTTTATTGAAAAAGTCTTGACTTATGAATTAATATTTTTTGAGTTTTTATTAGAGAAAATGGCTTGACGTTGAATCAAGCATTTGATGAAAGTTTGAAAGAAAAGGAATAGAATAGGAGGGCGAAATGAATTGATTTGCTTATTGAGAAAACACTCGACGTTGGATCGAGTCTTATTTTTTTATCTTTTGGAAATGGTTGATTTTACTCTTGTGTTAGTAGCTAACTAAACAGTCAAGCAAATAAAGAAATGAAAAGCAGTAGAATTATTACACATCGAGGGAGTGGGGTACATTTTGTCAAATGGGGATTCAAAGTATTGGAATAATTAAATCGGGTCCAATCAACAAATAATGCATGAGTGTAAGTGCAAGAGAACCGGCTCATTGTAAGAAAGCCCAAGAGTAAGCTATGTGAGGTTGATGGCGATGCTTAAAAAGCAATCGACTTACAAAGGTGTGGAAAATGGGCTCGATATTAAATCGAGAAAAATATGATTTTAATAGTTTTAAAATGGTTTTGAATGAATGATGAAATTAAAAGAAAACAAATTTGCATTATTAACAAATGAAACTATGAGTATAATAAAGGCATAAACATAAAAAAGAAATGAAAATTCTAAAAGAAAATAAAATAGCTAAAAGAAAATAACATAGCTAAAAGAAATAAAATTCCAAAAAAAAATGCTACACATGAGTATTAAACCCTCTCCACTTAAGATTATGAAACTACCCTCTCTCCACTAGGCCATTTATCATTAGTTATTATCTTAATGCTATTTTAGATATGTAAACCAAGATATATTAGACATTAGAATAAGAACTAAGATAAAAAAGTCTGTTGGACTACCAGGAAAATGAATAAAAATCAAACCCAGCCGCCTGGCTGTTGGGTTCACAAGGTTAGGATTTGGGAACACTAAAATAGCATTTAACTAAAAACTAGTACCAATAAACCACAGTTAATGACCACTTAAAAAACTAAACGTTCACTTAAAGTGATTTAAAAGTCTTCTTAAAAAAAGGGATAAAGAGTTGAATAAATAAATAAATAAAAAGAAAAAGGTGAGGATGCAGACAGAACTCAATCGTCCTTCTCTCTCTATCTCGCGCTCCTCCCTCACCGTCAACCTTCGCTCACTTCTCTCAACCTCTCCGCGACAACCTCTCCACGAATCTCTCTCACACTCTCAACCTCAACAGATCTCTCAATCGCATATTTCTTGATCTCGTTCCCAATCAAACTCCGATGCTCAACAACGCTAAACAAAAGACAAGCATAAATCCACGGTTTCAAAGAGACATCAAGCAGGAATCTCACCTTTGGCGATGACAATGAATCAGGTGAGCTCGAGTCTTCCTCCTCCTCTCTTCCGATACTGGTTCTTACTTTGATTTTTGGGATTAGGGTTTCTCCTTTTTTGAAACTTTTCTCGCCGTTAATTCTTTGTTCGTTCTCACTGATCTTTTCTTTTTTATGCTCACAGATTAGGGTTTTCAATTGGTGTCTTGGATTCAAAAGAGGCGTTCCTGCAAAACACTTTTTTTGTGCTCAGTATCGGATTGGTCCCTTTGATGTTTGGATTTGGAACAGGTAATCTGAGCATGTGCTTTCTCCTTTGTTTTTGTCTCTATGCCGAATTGGGATATTTTCTGGATTTCTGCATCTTTTACTAATTAATTTGTGTTTTTTACTGCAGTGAAAATTGAAGCATTGGTTTCGGTTCTCACGGCCTTGTTGGTGTACTCGGTTTTGGGTTCTTTGTGATTTCAGTTTGGATGTGTGAGGATGGTGTGCCGATACGCTAATCAACATGAAGTTCTTCATGACATTTAACCGGTCAATTAAGCCAGGTGTGATTAAACACAAGATTGCACGCTGCTGCTGTGGATTAGCATTCCTCTGTTGTTGGTGTTGTAACCGAGCCAGTTTCATCTTTGTTAGCATATCCGTATCAGCACGAGGAAAAGGAGGACCACCTGCTTGAAGGGGTGATCCAACATTTGATACTAACCCCCGACAGGATTTGAAAGGCCGTCCTTACCTACGCCCATATTCCTATTGTTCAGTAGCATTCTGAGTCTTCTACTTATTGTAATCAATTTTGTATGCTTTTCATCTCCATGTGTTCCTTTTTTACTTGCATGACATGATTGAATGACTGTCTTGATTGTGTCAACAGGATGCAGACAACAGCTAACACATACTCCAGCCATCGCCCCAGAAAAAGCATGTTCTTGCTTGGCGAGGGAATGGAAAGCCTGCTTATGATTCGCAGAGAAGATCTGATCCTTACGTTCATTATCACTTATATATGATAAACGCCTTCTTTGGATTTCCATTAATTCAATATCATCAATCTTATATTGGCACTGCACAAAACCACTGTCACAGGTAGCTAAAGAGCTGTTAATATGATAATCTGCATAGGTACTAGAAGATAAGGTATGAAAGGCACCAATTCCCTCTGATTATCCGGCACAGCTTGAAGAAAATAGTCCGAACACAGTGGGTTAACTTTGTTTGTGATTGGAACTGCATCATTAGATAACGATGAAGCTTCATGTATTACTACATCAGGATTGGATACATCGCTTTCATTAGCCAATGAAGTGGTAGTCGTGTCTATTGAAATGCAGTCCCTGGCAACCGAAGAATTACTTTCCAGATTCTCCAGCTCAGTATCTTTACTCCCAAGTTCCTTTTCATTAATATTCATTTGAATTTTTATCATGCGCCTGCAAAACTCTCTCGAATAAAGAATGAATATAATCTTGGTTTCCATAAGCAGATTTAAGAATCAACATCTTCTGTGTTACCGTAGGGAAATCCAATTTTTCCTACAAAACTTGTGAACTGAAGCAAGTAGCGCTCGGATTAACAGAATAATACTTAGTTGTATTTGAAGTAACCACACCATTTTTTCTGAGGAACGCAACTGATAATTTTATCTTTTGTTAATCCTTTTCCATCATCTCGGTTCACATTTTCCTTCTGGTGTAAAAAAGAAAGTGGCCGACTAGAGGAATCCCATAACTGGAAAATTGCGGAAATGAGCTAAGGTGTTGTCCTGGTGTTATTTTGTACCGTGGTAACACCAAATAACACCAGGACAACACCTCAGCTCATTTCCGCAATTTGCCAGTTATGGGATTCCGCTAGTCGGCCACTTTCTTTTTTACACCAGAAGGAAAATGTGAACCGAGATGATGGAAAAGGATTCACAAAAGATAAAATTATCAGTTGTGTTCCTCAGAAAAAATGGTGTGGTTACTTCAAATACAACTAAGTATTATCCTGTTAATCCGAGCGCTACTTGCTTCAGTTCACAAGTTTTGCAGGAAAAATTGGATTTCCCTACGGTAACACAAAAGATGTTGATTCTTAAATCTGCTTATGGAAACCAAGATTATATTCATTCTTTATTCGAGAGAGTTTTGCAGGCGCATGATAAAAATTCAAATGAATATTAATGAAAAGGAACTTGGGAGTAAAGATACTGAGCTGGAGAATCTGGAAAGTAATTCTTCGGTTGCCAGGGACTGCATTTCAATAGACACGACTACCACTTCATTGGCTAATGAAAGCGATGTATCCAATCCTGATGTAGTAATACATGAAGCTTCATCGTTATCTAATGATGCAGTTCCAATCACAAACAAAGTTAACCCACTGTGTTTGGACTATTTTCTTCAAGCTGTGCCGGATAATCAGAGGGAATTGGTGCCTTTCATACCTTATCTTCTAGTACCTATGCAGATTATCATATTAACAGCTCTTTAGCTACCTGTGACAGTGGTTTTGTGCAGTGCCAATATAAGATTGATGATATTGAATTAATGGAAATCCAAAGAAGGCGTTTATCATATATAAGTGATAATGAACGTAAGGATCAGATCTTCTCTGCGAATCATAAGCAGGCTTTCCATTCCCTCGCCAAGCAAGAACATGCTTTTTCTGGGGCGATGGCTGGAGTATGTGTTAGCTGTTGTCTGCATCCTGTTGACACAATCAAGACAGTCATTCAATCATGTCATGCAAGTAAAAAGGAACACATGGAGATGAAAAGCATACAAAATTGATTACAATAAGTAGAAGACTCAGAATGCTACTGAACAATAGGAATATGGGCGTAGGTAAGGACGGCCTTTCAAATCCTGTCGGGGGTTAGTATCAAATGTTGGATCACCCCTTCAAGCAGGTGGTCCTCCTTTTCCTCGTGCTGATACGGATATGCTAACAAAGATGAAACTGGCTCGGTTACAACACCAACAGCAGAGGAATGCTAATCCACAGCAGCAGCGTGCAATCTTGTGTTTAATCACACCTGGCTTAATTGACCGGTTAAATGTCATGAAGAACTTCATGTTGATTAGCGTATCGGCACACCATCCTCACACATCCAAACTGAAATCATAAAGAACCCAAAACCGAGTACACCAACAAGGTCGTGAGAACCGAAACCAATGCTTCAATTTTCACTGCAGTAAAAAACACAAATTAATTAGTAAAAGATGCAGAAATCCAGAAAATATCCCAATTTGGCATAGAGACAAAAACAAAGGAGAAAGCACATGCTCAGATTACCTGTTCCAAATCCAAACATCAAAGGGACCAATCCGATACTGAGCACAAAAAAAGTGTTTTGCAGGAACGCCTCTTTTGAATCCAAGACACCAATTGAAAACCCTAATCTGTGAGCATAAAAAAGAAAAGATCAGTGAGAACGAACAGAGAATTAACGGCGAGAAAAGTTTCAAAAAAGGAGAAACCCTAATCCCAAAAATAAAAGTAAGAACCAGTATCGGAAGAGAGGAGGAGGAAGACTCGAGCTCACCTGATTCATTGTCATCGCCAAAGGTGAGATTCCTGCTTGATGTCTCTTTGAAACCGTGGATTTATGCTTGTCTTTTGTTTAGCGTTGTTGAGCATCGGAGTTTGATTGGGAACGAGATCGAGAAAGATGCGATTGAGAGATTCGTTGAGGTTGAGAGTGTGAGAGAGATTCGTGGAGAGGTTGTCGCGGAGAGGTTGAGAGAAGTGAGCGAAGGTTGACGGTGAGGGAGGAGCGCGAGATAGAGAGAGAAGGACGATTGAGTTCTGTCTGCATCCTCACCTTTTTCTTTTTATTTATTTATTTATTCAACTCTTTATCCCTTTTTTTAAGCAGACTTTTAAATCCCTTTAAGTGAACGTTTAGTTTTTTAAGTGGTCATTAACTGTGGTTTATTGGTACTAGTTTTTAGTTAAATGCTATTTTAGTGTTCCCAAATCCTAACCTTGTGAACCCAACAGCCAGGCGGCTGGGTTTGATTTTTATTCATTTTCCTGGTAGTCCAACAGACTTTTTTATCTTAGTTCTTATTCTAATGTCTAATATATCTTGGTTTACATATCTAAAATAGCATTAAGATAATAACTAATGATAAATGGCCTAGTGGAGAGAGGGTAGTTTCATAATCTTAAGTGGAGAGGGTTCAATACTCATGTGTAGCATTTTTTTTTGGCATTTTATTTCTTTTAGCTATGTTATTTTCTTTTAGCTATTTTATTTTCTTTTAGAATTTTCATTTCTTTTTTATGTTTATGCCTTTATTATACTCATAGTTTCATTTGTTAATAATGCAAAATTTTTTTCTTTTAATTTCATCATTCATTCAAAACCATTTTAAAACTATTAAAATCATATTTTTCTCGATTTAATATCGAGCCCACATTCCACACCTTTGTAAGTCGATTGCTTTTTAAGCATCGCCATCAACCTCACATAGCTTACTCTTGGGCTTTCTTACAATGAGTCGGTTCTCTTGCACTTACACTCATGCATTATTTGTTGATTGGACCCGATTTAATTATTCCAATACTTTGAATCCCCATTTGACAAAATGTACCCCACTCCCTCGATGTGTAATAATTCTACTGCTTTTCATTTCTTTATTTGCTTGATTATTTAGTTAGCTACTAACACAAGAGTAAAATCAACCATTTCCAAAAGATAAAAAAATAAGACTCGATCCAACGTCGAGTGTTTTCTCAATAAGCAAATCAATTCATTTCGCCCTCCTATTCTATTCCTTTTCTTTCAAACTTTCATCAAATGCTTGATTCAACGTCAAGCCATTTTCTCTAATAAAAACTCAAAAAATATTAATTCATAAGTCAAGACTCTTTCAATAAAGGTGGAAGTGGAACGTGGTGTATACCACGCACTCCTGAGACTAGGATTCGAGATGTATATCTCGCCAATCCTAGCTCTCGCCATCATCCAATTTATCCACTTTGCTCTATCAAACACTCATTCAAATCTTTCTCAAACGTCCATCAATACTTGATATAGGTCAAGTCATTTTCACAACAAAAACTCAAAATACCTAATTCTTATTTAACACTTTTTCAATAAAGGTGGAAATGGAACATGGTGTATACCATGCACTCCTGAGGTTAAGATTCGAGACGTATGCCTCGCCAATCTTAACTCTCGCCATCGCCTAAAATTGTCAATGTGGTTTCTCCAAACCCTTTCTCAATCAAATTCAAAACACTTAATTCTCTATTAAACACTTTTGCAAATAAAGATGGAAATGGAACATGGTGTATACCATGCACTCCTGAGGCTAGGATTCGAGATGTATATCTCGCCAATCCTGGTTCTCGCCATCACTCGAAGCACATCCAACCAATCAAACTCTTTTTCTCGCCGTCGTGCGACCAATCAAAAAACCTTTCTTGATACAAAATAATGTTTCGGCCACGATTGTTGAGTAGAGATAGATGACGCTTTTCCGAATGTAGATTTGTAAATCTTAACACCTAAGTACATATTGCATGACAACTCTAGGGAAGACCTTCCCCATCTTTAGACCTTTCCGAGCGTCTCCGATCTTGTGGCATGTAGTTCGTTCTATTGCAAAGAGGTAACTGCCTAAGACTCGATTCAGCGAGCTGCGACACCTACTGCTAGGACGTGAACACATCGCCCACTCTCCTTCGACACAACTGGTGTCCTCCTTTGTAAGTCCATGTTCAGATGGCAAGCCCTATGTAGCCGAACTACGGCAACTCTGATTCTCATGTTCAGATGAGATACGTAGGCACAAGATGCGATGTCTTGCCGAGTTTGACTAACGACTAACAACTAATCCTTGTTTGCTTTCGCCCTTGTTGCGATCTTTTCTCTCGCCCTCGTTGCGATCGAGACCTTCCCTTTCTCTTGCCCTAGTTGCAATCGAGACCCTTGTTCCCGTAGTTAGCCGAACTACATTATGCTCTAATTCTCATTCCCGATGAGATATGTAGGCATAAGACGCGATGTCTTAGCGAGCACACATCTCTTTCACCCATAGGTAGCCGAGCTACGAAGACTCTGATTCTCATTCCAGATGAGATACGTATGCAATGGATGCGACATCCGTGCGAGTCATTTTCTATTGACCCTTTTAGTAAATAGTACATTAGATAAACACACACCCTTTAGACAAGAACAACAAGAGTGGATCCCGTAGAGTACTACGGATGCGTAGGGGTGCTAATACCTTCCCTTCGCATAATCGACTCCCGAACCCAAGATTTGGTTGCGAGACCTTGTCTTTTCCTTTCCTCTCTTCAGGTTTACTTCGAGCGTTTCCTTTCCCTCCTTTAGGATAAATAACGCACGGTGGCGACTCTTCTGTCTTTTCTTTCTCGCCGGTTGTTTTTTTCGCACCACTGTATTCTTTTGTACAGTCGTTTACTTTCCGCATTTACCTGCTCTGTCTTATTGCATTCATGTACATACGTTTGTTGTATCTGTGGGTTCTGTGGGTTGTTTGTTCGTTGGGTTGGGATTGTTCTATGAGAGATAAGCCCACTACCCAGGCTTGAGTGTACACATAGGTGTTAGAGTGGATAGTCATGAGGCTTGCGTGGCATGTTGCTATGTTAAGTTGTTCATGAGACCCACATTCCAGACGAGGTTTTTGTTGGATATATTTTATCCTATGGGTGTTCCATAACGACAGATATTCCTTTAGAAATCGTCGACTCTGGTGACCATTTCCCGAGAACTCAGTCGAGGCCTCTCCTCCGAGACGCGTTTATGTTAGCTCTGGTGGGCGCATTCTCGCTGCTCAATCCGAGGACCCCGAGACTGGGAACTTGCTTTAGGATGTCCTGTTGAGGGGAGTCAGCAGAGGTCTTTTATCCCGTAATAATGCCATACCTTCAGTGGTAAACGTATTATTCTCGACTGAAGGGCTGAAGCTGACAAACTTCTGTTCTTAGAACCTACCAGTGAGGGGCGGGCTAAATTCAGGAAACCTTAACCTCCAACCAACACGGTTTTCTGGAGCAGAGTTTTGGTCTTGTATTATATTCTTCAGTGGGTTTTCTCTTCAGACAGTGCAACCCGACAGATGTTCAAGCAGATACAGCAGTCCTGATTTCCATGTCACTGCATTGCATCACATCATTTTGCATTCATATCACTTAATACATTTTTATCTATTCCCAGGGGTTTACATCTTCTTCTTGATTCCGGTCGGGGTTCTTTTGTTTTTCTACGATGGACATTGGCAGAAAGAGGCATGTCACCTACAAGTTTCCTGTGGTTTATTTGGAGCCTATTCAACAGATGACGAAGTTAATGAATCACGATTCTCTAGAAGGATTTCGGAAGGAGTACGGTTTGATTCTAAGTTTCGTCACGGTTCTTTCCAAGGATCAACACGATGCTCTATTCACACTGCTGCAGTTCTATGACCCTCCACTGAGGTGTTTCACATTCCCGGATTATATTTTGGTCCCTACTTTGGAGGAGATTGCTAGTTTTCTCAGAGTTCCTATCAAGTCACAGTTGTTGTTCTACAGTTCTGAGTTTCTGCCCGATCTCAGCATGGTTGCATCGGCCATATATTTGGGGAAATCAGTCTTGAAGGCTAATATGTGTCAGAAGGGAGGAGTCAGTGGTTTTCATTTGAGTTTCTTACTGGGAGAAGCAAAGAAGAAACTTGAAGATGGTGACCAGAGGGGTTTCAATGCTGTGTTGGCTCTTTGTGTGTATGGGATTGTCCTGTTCCCTAATGTTGCCAAATTTGTGGACATGGACGCAATACGCCTCTTCGTGTTGGGAAATCCAGTGCCGACCTTGTTGGAAGATTTCTTTCATTCGATGCACCACAGGAATGAGAATAGAAAAGGAGGATTGTTGAATTGTTGTGCGCCTTTGTTTTATAAGTGGTTCAGTTCTCACCTACCCAAATCAGCAGCGTTCGTTGATGTCGAGGACTCGTTGAGTTGGTCGAAGAGATTGATGGGGTTGAGAGCTGAAGATATTTCTTGGTGGTCTGACCGGAGCTTGCTTCGGGCGGATATTATTCACAGTTGTGGGAACTTCCCAAATGTACCTTTGGTAGGAAGAAGAGGAGGAATCAACTATAATCCTTCTCTAGCAGTTAGACAGTTTGGATATGCTTTAAGAACTCCGCCTTTGGAAAAGGATGTGGAAGAATCTCTGTTTTTCCATTCTTCGCCTGATTTAACTGTATCCCGTAAGGCAACTGAGGCCTGGCTCAAGGTGATCAAGAGAGGAAGAACTGTGCTTGGAAAAGGAGATTGTAGAACTTACCCTCAGTATGGAGAGTGGCGTCAAGGAAGAGTCGAAGAGTTTGGTCTGCCGTTTCCTATTGAAGAACCTTTGTATCCACCTACTCTTGAGCAG
This sequence comes from Lathyrus oleraceus, assembly GCF_024323335.1. Classification (NCBI taxonomy): domain Eukaryota; kingdom Viridiplantae; phylum Streptophyta; class Magnoliopsida; order Fabales; family Fabaceae; genus Lathyrus; species Lathyrus oleraceus. The sequence goes on from NC_066581.1 coordinate 32,007,669, forward strand.
TCAACAATGGTGAGCCGAGAGGAGTATGACAAATTGAAGAATGCCATGGAGGGACTTCAAACTGAAAACTCAGAGTTAAGTGTGAAGTTGCAAGACTGTATGCATCAATTCCATGAGGAAGAATATTAGAATGGGGAAGCCGTCAGATTGCAAGGGGAAGCAGAAGGGAAATAAGCTGTGGAGGTGGACTTCTTCAGGAAGACAGACAAGGCCTTGGGATCATCCAGTTCTGAGTTGAAGCGAGTAAAGCAACAATTAATGGATGCTCATGGTAAATTGGCAGGGTGGCAAGAGCGATGGGATGCATTTTCAACTGCTCGGAAGGAAAAGGAGGAGGAGATGGTGACCGAACTGACTGGTCAGATGGAGAAATTGAAGACTTTGCTGAAGGAGAAGAACAATGAGCTTCTGTGCGCCCGTTCTACCAATGGTTACATCACCGATCAACTCAATGAGGCTCGAGGACAGATTGAAGAACTTAAGGTGTTGGCAGGTTTGAAGAAATCCAGACTTGAAGAGGTATTCGGAGAGGATGATGGGAATTACTCCAGAGAGCACATCAACGAGTTGGATGGAGTTATTCACCAAAGGAATCTGCTTATCCGGCGTTTGATAGAATTCCCAGATCATCCTGACACGATAGCATTGTTGGCTGAAGTGAGGAGCAGTCCTCATGGTTTGTACACAGGAGGCTGAGTCCTGATTATTGCTCCTCCTTTTACTTATTGCTTTGTTGTTGTGTAGTGATGATCCACAGGCTTGTTGTGGAGATCCTCTTTTGATGTACTTTCGGCTAAGGCCCCTTTCCTTGAACTTGTTTGATGGTTTTCCTTTATTGCATATTGATCTCAGAGGTTTATCCATGACTCGGTCTTCTTGCACTATTCACCTGATGTGAGACTGGGATCAAGGGGGTAGAATACCTTTTGGATTTGAATAAACATGTCATTGCATTTACATATTCATTTTCATATCTTGCATAACAGGTACCGCTGCGGTGTTCTCATATTATTTGGTGTTCCACAAGAAGGATAGCTGATTCAGGAATTCACCGGTACGGAACCCGCAGAAACCAGCAAAAAGCAATGGAAAGTCTACAAGCAGAACTTGCTGAGATGAGGGTCCGCATGAACCAATTCATGGATGTGGTTCAGGGAGTAGCTCAAGGGCAGCAAAAGATTAGACAAATGATACAAAGGAATCCCGCAACTACTCAACCAGAGGTCGTGACTGATCCTCCAATTGCAGAGGTTAATGGACCGGGGCCTGTCCCGATCCCACATAACAACCACGATCAACAACCCATCCACGATGATCAAGATGATCAGTTCTTGCTGCCAGAAGACTTTGGTTTGGGCCATGGCATGGATCCCATGTTCAGAAGATTAGAGGAGAGGCTGAAGGCGGTAGAAGGACAAAACCCCCTGGGGGTAGATGTTTCTGACTTGGGATTGGTCCCAGGCGTGAGGGTCCCACCGAAGTTCAAAGTCCCAATCTTTGACAAGTACAATGGTAGCTCTTGCCCGAAGACCCATGTGCAAGCCTACTTCCGAAAGATGGTTGCATACTCTGATGACGAGAAGCTACTTATGTACTTCTTCCAGGACAGCCTAGCTGGGGCATCCCTGGAATGGTACATGAGGTTGGATAGAGCCCACACCCGTTGCTGGAGGGATTTGGCGGAAGCTTTTGTGAAGCAATACCAGTATAATGCAGAGATGGCCCCGGACAGAACTCAACTCCAGAACCTGTCTCTTAAAAGCAATGAGTGCTTCAGGGAATACGCTCAACGCTGGAGGGAGACAGCTTCCCGTGTTCAACCTCCCATGTTGGAAAAGGAAATGGCCAACATGTTCATGAATACGTTGCCTGGACCTTACCTGGAGCGTCTGGTGGGGTGCAATGCCTCCAACTTTGCTGATGTGGTCTCTACCGGAGAGAGGGTAGAGAATTACCTGAAGACCTACAAGAGCCACAATGGAGGTGGATCTTCATCAGGAGTAAAGAAGCCATTTATGGGAGGACAGAAGCAGAGGGAAGGGGGAGTGAATTCTTTGACTTCATATCAGAACAGAGGTGTTCGGAGGAATAATTTTCAGACTTACCATCAACAACCGTATGTTACGGCTGTGACCATTCCGGCTGCAGCACCACTACAACAACAACAACCACAGTATCAACAGAATCGATACCAACAACAACAACCACAACGTCAGCAAACTCAGTATCAACAACAACAACAACCAGGTAACAAACCCGCCTATCAACAGAGGTAGAGGATGATGGACCGGCGTTTCGACACTCTTCCGATGTCGTGCGCTCAACTGCTTGCTAGTCTTCAACAGCTACAGCTTGTGCAGTTACGCACTCTGGCTCCTCCGGTTGGTAGACTTCCGGTGGGTTACGATCCCAATGCTAGGTGTAGCTTTCACTCTGGGGCACCTGGCCACAATATTGAGAACTGCAAAGCTTTTAAGCACGTAGTTCAGGACCTCATAGATTCAAAGGCTATCAGCCTTGCACCGGTTCCTAATGTCGTCAACAATCCCATGCCACAGCATGGTGGTGCAAATGTGAATATGCTGGAAGAGGAAGCCAAGTCCATTAAGGATGTGTTGAAGTTGAAGACTCCGTTGTTGGAAATTAAGGAATGCTTGCTGAAGGCCGATGTTTTCCCCGGTTGTGGGAAAGGTTGTTTGGATTGCGCTACACAGGGTAAGGATTGCTTGAAGCTGCAGCAGGGTATCCAGGTCTTGCTTGACAATGGTACCCTCCAAGTTGAAGACTTGTCTGTCAAAGAGTTTGCTGAAGGGGTAGTTGAAGAGGTGTTTGAAGATGCTGTTGAAGAATTCACAGATGTTGTTCCTGCTGATTGTGTATTTCCCATTGATGTATTTAATTTTTCAAATGTTATTGCTGATATACCAAACAATGTGTCTGATTTTGATGTAACTGAACTTGATTCCGGTGTTCCGGATGTTTTTATTTCAATGAACGAGATTCCTGAGTATGACTATGATGTCGCTACTATCACCATCTTTTACCCGACTAATCAGATCAGTGTGCCAGAAGCGCAACCAGTGCCACCAGTGCGACCGACCGCTATGACAATCACAACCCCTGGCCCTTTACCTTTCACCAGTGAAAGGGCCATTCCCTAGCATTATGGGGGGAGTGTATACACACACGATCATGGGGTGGAACAACTTTTGAGGGTAGAAGAGGGTCAGAAGTCTGAACTCGAAGTTGAAGGTCCCGCAGTGGACAATGTTGGTGGAATCGGGCGATTCACCAGAAGTGGTAGACTGTTCTCACCACCGGTTACCCAAGCTGATAATGTTGATGCTGCGGCGAAAGCCAAAGGCAAGCAAGTCGTGAATGAGGGCACTTCTGCACCCAAGACTGGCTCAGAGCCTACTTTCTCGAAGGATGTGGACGAGCTCTTAAGAATTATAAAGAAAAGCGACTACAAAGTAGTCCATCAGTTGATTCAGACGTCGTCTAAGATATCCATTCTCTCACTCCTGTTGTGTTCAGAGGCACACAGGGAGGCACTTCTGAAGGTCCTTAATGCTGCATATGTGCCTCAGGAGATCTCAGTAAACCAGCTAGAAGGGATCATTGCAAATGTTCATGCAAGCAACGGGCTGGGTTTTAATGATTCTGACTTAACACCAGCTGGACGCAACCATAACAAAGCTTTGCATATCTCAATGGAATGCAAAGACACCGTGTTATCTCATGTTCTGGTGGATACAGGTTCCTCTCTCAATGTGCTACCCAAGAGAGCCCTGTCAAGGTTAGAAGTAGAAGGTTTGGTCTTGAAGCCTTCAGATCTTATGGTGAGAGCCTTCGATGGTTCCAAGAGGTCGGTGTTTGGAGAGGTAGAATTGCCAATTCAGATTGGATCACAAACCTTCCACACCGTCTTCTATGTGATGGATATCAGTCCCTCGTACAGTTGCCTTTTGGGTCGTCCTTGGATCCATAATGCTGGGGCAGTCTCTTCAACTCTACATCAGAAGATTAAGTTCCCGGTCAATGGAAGATTTATCACTGTCTATGGTAAGGAGGATATCCTGGTCAGTAACCTGTCTACCTTCAAGTACGTAGAGGTAGAAGGTGAAATTCATGAGACTCTGTGTCAGGCCTTTGAGTCAGTTCAGATCAAGGATGCAGCTCCGGTGGAAGAGGTTAAAGCGGGTGCCTCTATCTCATCCTTTAAGAAGGCGCAAGCCTTGGTGGATTCAGGTATTGCTATCGGTTGGGGACGTCTGTTGGAATTACCAATGAAGGACGACAAGTTCGGGATTGGATATCAACCAGCACTGACTTCTACAACTTCAGCACTTCAGACTCGTTAGGGGCCGATTACTTTCTCCAGTGCTGGCGTCATCCAATATGGCCAGATCTCTGCGTTCAACAATGAAAATGGAGATAGTGATTGCGACATCGACAACTGGGTGCGTCCGAGGATCCCTGGTGAAGTCATCAACAATTGGTCTTCCGAGGAAATTGTCCAAGTCACTCTTCTAGAGGAGTAATTTTTCTTTGTTTATTCATGCATGTCCAAGTCTTACGTTCCGCCCAGGGCGTAATGACTCATTGTAGGGCTCATCTATGTGAATACCTGCATTGTTTATCATAAATGAAGGACGTCTTTTGCATTCAAATATTTTGTTCACTCTCTTTCTATTTTTGCAGTTTTCAAAATTTCAAAAGAATAAAAATATTTGGCAATGTTTTGTTTAGTTTTCACTCACTGTCCACACTCATAAGCACATACCATCACTCATGCAGATGCACATCACCGGATCCTATTGATAACAATTCTACTATGGCTCGCTACGACTTTGAAAACCCAATCTTCCAAGTTGAAGAAGAGGGTGATGAAGACTGTGAACTCCCTGAAGAACTTGCCAGGCTGTTAAAACAGGAGGAAAGGGTCATTCAACCGCATCAAGAGTCTACTGAAGTGATTAATCTCGGCAACGAGGACGCCAGGAGAGAAATCAAGATAGGGGCTTCTTTGAAAGATGATGTGAAGAAAGGGCTGATTGAATTGCTGCAAGAATATGTTGACATCTTCGCTTGGTTTTATCAGGACATGCCAGGGCTTGACACAGATATTGTGGTACACCGTTTGCCTCTCAAAGAAGGTTGTCCTCCGGTCAAGCAGAAGCTCAGAAGAACAAGACCAGAGATGGCTGTAAAGATAAAGGAAGAAGTGCAGAAACAATTGGATGCAGGGTTCCTAGCGGTTACCAATTATCCGCCATGGGTCGCAAACATCGTTCCAGTACCTAAGAAAGATGGAAAGGTACGGATGTGTGTTTACTACCGGGATCTGAACAGAGCTAGCCCTAAAGATGATTTCCCATTACCTCACATCGACGTTTTGGTGGATAACACAGCTCAGTTCTCGGTATTCTCCTTCATGGATGGCTTTTCTGGCTATAACCAAATCAAGATGGCACCAGAAGACATGGAGAAGACAACTTTCATAACCCCGTGGGGAACCTTCTGCTACAAGGTGATGCCGTTTGGTCTGAAAAACGCTGGGGCAACATATCAACGAGCTATGGTGACTCTATTCCATGATATGATTCATCATGAAATCGAGGTTTATGTGGACGATATGATTGCCAAATCTCAGACAGAAGAAGAACATCTGGTAAATCTGCAGAAGCTGTTTGAGCGGTTAAGGAAATTCAAGCTGAGGCTTAATCCGAACAAGTGCACTTTCGGGGTGAGATCTGGGAAGCTACTGGGTTTTATTGTTAGTGGAAAAGGGATTGAGGTGGATCCTGACAAAGTGAAAGCAATACAGGAAATGCCTGAGCCAAGAACGGAGAAGCAAGTCCGTGGTTTCTTAGGAAGGTTGAACTACATTGCAAGGTTCATCTCTCACCTAACAGCCACGTGTGAGCCAATTTTCAAATTGTTGAGGAAAGATCAGGCTATCAGGTGGAACGACGATTGTCAAAGGGCTTTTGAAAAGATAAAAGAGTATTTGCAGAATCCTCCTATCCTTATGCCTCCAGTCTCAGGGAGACCGCTGATTATGTACTTGACAGTACTTGACAATTCTATGGATTGTGTTCTCGGTCAACACGACGAGACAGGTAGAAAAGAGCATGCCATCTACTACCTGAGTAACAAATTCACAGACTGCGAGTCGAGATACTCAATGCTTAAAAAGACATGTTGTGCACTTGCATGGGCTGCTAAGCGATTGAGACAATACATGCTGACTCACACAACCTTACTGATCTCCAAGATGGATCAAGTCAAGTATATATTCGAGAAGCCAGCTCTCACTGGAAGAGTTGCTCGTTGGCAAATGGTACTGACAGAGTACGGCATCCAGTATACATCCCAGAAAGCCATCAAAGGGAGTATTCTGTCAGACTATCTTACTCAACAACCGATTGAAGACTATGAGCCGATGAAGTTTGATTTTCCAGATGAAGACATCATGTTCCTTAAGATGAAAGACTGTGAAGAGCCAGTTGTTGGGGAGGGACCTGATCCAGATGAAAAGTGGATTTTAACGTTTGATGGGGCCGTCAACGCCAAAGGAAGCGGAATTGGCGCTGTCATTACTACTCCGAAAGGTGCCCACATGCCTTTCACCGCTCGTCTGACTTTCGAGTGCACCAATAATGAAGCTGAGTACGAGGCCTGTATCTTGGGTATTGAGCAAGCCATTGATTTGAGAATCAAGACTCTGGACATCTTCGGAGATTCAGCTCTAGTGATCAATCAAGTAAATGGTGATTGGAACACTCTCCAGCCTACTCTGGTCCCCTACAGAGATTACACGAGAAGACTGTTGACTTTCTTCACAACAGTAAAGTTGTATCATATACCTCGTGATGAGAACCAGATGGCAGATGCTCTTGCTACCCTATCCTCCATGATCAAGGTGGTTCGGTGGAATCATGCTCCTAGGATCGATGTTATGCGCCTTGATAAGGCCGCGTATGTGTTTGCCGCTGAACTAATAGTCGATGACAAGCCCTGGTATCACGATATCAAATGCTTTCTGAAGAATCAAGAGTACCCTGCAGGGGCATCCAACAATGATAGAAAGACTTTGAGAAGATTGACAGGCAGTTTCTTCTTGAACAAAGACGATGTGCTGTATAAGAGGAACTTCGACATGGTTTTGCTCAGATGCGTGGACAGACACGAAGCAGACATGTTAATGCAGGAAGTTCATGAAGGTTCCTTCGGTACTCATGCCGGCGGACATGCAATGGCTAAGAAATTGTTGAGGGCGGGTTATTACTGGATGACCATGGAATCTGATTGTTTCAAATATGCTCGGAAGTGTCATAAATGCCAGATTTATGCTGATAAGGTGCATGTGCCGCCAAATCCTTTGAATGTGATGTCTTCGCCGTGGCCTTTTGCTATGTGGGGCATTGACATGATTGGAAAGATTGAGCCGACTGCTTCCAATGGGCATCGCTTCATCCTTGTTGCCATCGACTATTTCACCAAGTGGGTCGAAGCAGCGTCATTCGCGAATGTCACCAGACATGTGGTTGCCCGATTCATCAAGTAAGAAATCATTTGTCGTTATGGGGTTCCCAAAAGAATCATTACTGATAATGGTTCCAATCTCAATAACAAAATGATGAAGGAGTTGTGCCAGAACTTCAACATTCAGCATCACAATTCTTCCCCCTATCGTCCTAAGATGAACGGTGCTGTTGAGGCAGCAAATAAGAACATAAAGAAGATTGTGCAGAAGATGGTCGTTACGTACAGAGATTGGCATGAGATGCTACCCTTCGCCTTGCATGGGTACCGCACTTCAGTACGTACATCGATCGGGGCAACCCCTTACTCCCTTGTGTATGGTATGGAAGTGGTCCTGCCTGTCGAAGTGGAGATTCCATCTCTAAGAGTCCTGTTGGATGTCAAGCTAGACGAAGCTGAATGGATTCGAACAAGGTTCAATGAGTTAAGTCTTATCGAAGAGAAGCGAATGGCAGCCATTTGTCATGGGCAGTTGTATCAGAGTCATATGAAGAGAGCCTTTGACCAAAAAGTGCGCCCTCGATGTTTCCAAGTCGGAGATTTGGTGTTGAAAAGGATCCTTCCTCCTTAGACGGATCACAGGGGCAAGTGGACTCCTAACTATGAGGGACCGTATATCGTCACCAAGGTTTTCGATGGTGGGGCCTTAATGCTTGCAACTATGGATGGTGAAGACTTCACTTCCCCGGTAAACTCAGACGCAGTTAAAAAATACTTCGCATAAAATAGACCCGCTGGACGGTAAAAAGAACAATCCAGGCAAATATGGGCATCCCGACGAACCAAGAAAATGAAAAGGTTCGGGCAAAAATTAGGGATTTAAAAATGAAAAGATCGTACACCCGGTAAGTTGAAAACCTGAAAAGGCAACTTAGGCAAAAATGGATATCCCGGTGGATTGAAAACCCGAAAGGGCGATCCAGGCAAAAGTTAGGGATTAAGCGAATGACTGCGTTCTGAGTTAGTTCTGAATCTCATCTCATGTCAGTGACTGGAAACTTTCAAAAGGGTAGGAAACAGTCCAATCACTTTTTCAGAAGGCTGATCATCTGGAGGATCTTGAAGACGGGCAAGTCATAGCAGAATTGGAACCCAGTAGAAATCCATTTCACATTGCCACTAGATTAATTTCTGTTTTGCGATTACCTCTTCCTAGAGATTGCTTCCTGATGTAAATGCCTATTCAGAGGCCATTCAATCAATAAAATCATGTGATTCAGTACATCTCTGTGGTCATTTTCATTTTACTGTTTTGTTTGCAAAAATGACGTCCGAATTTTTGATAAACATTGCATCATGAAACATAAGAGCTTTACAGGTACATGCTCGATGAACATTTAAAATTGCTGTAAATTTTAAGTACTTTGAATCATCTATTCAGAACAGGTACACTCGGGGCATTTCCTTAAGATTCCCAGCAGGTTCTCACTACGTTGCTTCCCCAAGCATGTGCTTCAGACTATACACTCCCCAATAGAGTTGACAGTGTCAGACTGTATATCCCTAGCGGAGTTGACAGTGCCAGACTGTATCTTCCCAGCAGAAGCAGCTACTCCTCGAAGTTCGATGCGAGATCGATGTTTTCAATCCCAGATCGATGATCTCTTTCCTGGAAACATAACCTCGGTACCGTATCGGTGTTTGCTCCCCCCTGCTGAGTCATCTCTCGTAGATTATGGTTTCCAGAACCAATATCGCATTCGCCCAACAACAGTTTTGCAGCGCCGTTCTCTCCCTAGTCAGAGTCTCGGTATCTCGTCATTGCCAGAACACCGCGTGGCCGGTCATTCCCCCACAGAGTTCTTTGCGCTGTGCATCTCCAACAGTCTTGTCAGGGTCCAGAAGATTGTGATCATTTCCCCAACAGAATTCCCTGCTTCGGCTTGGCATTCTCCCCAGCATTTCGCATCCCTGCATGTAGAGTCATATTGCATTGCATCCTCCCAAATCGCGTAGCATTTCCATTTTCATGGAGCATTACGCCATTGAAAAATTCAAACATACACATGTAAGCATAAAACATTCTCGGTATCCCAAGTGACAAGCCAGAAGTTTGTTTCCAGTGCTCAGACTGAAGGCTGTTCATGACTTATTATCCCCAGCATGGGTCGTTGGCCCACGTGCCGCCTCAATTATCGTTTTCCCTATTTCTGCCGAGGCTGATAGGCATGAAGTTTCCGGTATCCAGACCGAAGTGGCATCCAGGCCAGTTTTTTCCGGTATTCAGACCGAAGTGGCATTCAGGCCAATTTTCCGATATTCAGACCGAAGTGGCATTCAGGCCAGTTTTTTCCGGTATCCAAACCGAAGTGGCATTCAGGCCAGTTTCCGATATTCAGATCGAAGAAGTTTCCGACATTCAGGTCGATGCAACTTGTGGCATTCAGGCCAGTTTCCGATTTTCAGATCGAAGATGTTTCCGACATTCAGGTCGATGCAACTTGTGGCATTCAGGTCGGTTTCCGGTATCCATACCGAAGTGGCATTCAGGCCAGTTTCCGATTTTCAGATCGAAGAAGTTTCTGACATTCAGGTCAATGCAACTTGTGGCATTCAGGCCGGTTTCCGGTATCCAGACCGAAGTGGCATTCAGGCCAGTTTCCGATTTTCAGATCGAAGAAGTTTCCGACATTCAGGTCGATGCAACTTGTGGCATTCAGGCCAGTTTCCAGTATCCAGACCGAAGTGGCATTCAGGCCAGTTTCCGATTTTCAGATCGAAGAAGTTTCCGACATTCAGGTCGATACAACTCGTGGCATTCAAGCCGGTTTCCGGTATCCAGACCGAAGTGGCATTCAGGCCAGTTTTTCCGATATTCAAATCGAAGAAGTTTCCGACAATCAGGTGAAGTACTTGTGGCATTCAGGCCAGTTTCCGGTATCCAGACCGAAGTGGCATTCAGGCCAGTTTTTTCGATATTCAAATCGAAGAAGTTTCCGACAATCAGGTCGAAGTACTTGTGGCATTCAGGCCAGTTTTCCGATTTCCAGATCGAAGTGGTGTTCAAACCAGATTTCCGGTGATCAGACCAACATTGATACTCCCATATTCCGATGCTTAGTGTTCAGACTAATGTGCGGCATTCAGGCCATGGGTATTCCTGTGTTACCATTTATTTTGGTATCCAGGTCAACTTTCTGTTTCGGTACTCAGGCCTATTTTCACCGTACCAGATGGACTCTTCTTTTGAGATTGCTTCTTTGCCGATTCTGACAGGCATTGTTAATTATTTCATAGGGATTCGGGATCAAAATCCGGGTCTTCTTAGTATTTAACCATCTCCCGCTATGATCATATGAAGAGTGTCCTGCTTCATATTCTCTAGTTGAAGATACTTAAATAGGGGCAACTGTCATACCCCGATTTTGACCCTGAAATTTTTCCCAGTCAATCACCCGTATGGTCATAAAATTTTGCTTCATGCTCAAATGATGGCCCAAGGTTTGATTGGATTTAAGTTTTGTGTTGTCCTGTGGACGAGTTGGTATATTAGGTACCATAATGTAGTTTTGAATCAGGGGAAAGTTGATTTCAATGTAGTGTTGGATCGGAGGAAAGTTGGTTTTGGGTTGAATGCTTGGAATTTGAGCCATCGTGAATATTTGTTAAGGATGAAAGACAAATAATCCTGTTAATAAATAGATAACCCTCGTTGATGTTTTGATCACTCTATTGTATTTTGGATTAGAGCGTATTGAATGAATCAATGGTCGGCATTATTTATTTCCTTTAAACGGTCAAGTATGTTCTTGAGAATGGATTAGCTTTAGAGAATCTTACTCTTTGATGGGTACATTTTGTAAGATCACAACATACTTGGAGTGTACATTTGGTAATAATGGAAGTAGCTATATAAATCAGTACAGTTAAAGGAGCCAAGCAGAACTGATATACAAAATATGTACACTGAATTGTGGCTCTAAAATCAAATTTCATATATTGATGTATCGTTGGCATCACATTCAGCAAAGGCTGCGGCTAATGCTTTTGTTTGTGATGGGTCCTGGAACAACTAATCACAGAACATGCATAATAAGTGAACAAATCGAGTTCTGCAACAGGTTCCCTGCAATGCACAAATCAATCATCCAAAAATGGAAAGAATCTATACTAAATTGAACAAATTCGATCCACCAATGCAACACAAAGATACGGGATTTAGACTTCACCAATTATGCTTATTCAAAAAAAGGCCAATTGGATTGCTCATTAATTTCTGACTCAATTATCTTTTTATGCATGTCGAACCAACCAATTGACCAACACAAATTATGCAAAAACAATCCTTCGTGGCATTAACTAAGGCTAAATGAACAAACATCTCAGCTTCAAGTAATTCCTGTTGATTATAATTCACCAACTTGCAATGGCCTTGGACTTGTGTCAATTCTTCCCTTAAGAAGTTTGGCATCTCTATATAATGATGTTGATTAATAGGTTTTCCAATTGGCTTTGAGGTATGCACACTGCTTTGTTAACTTGGGAATAAAAAGTGGATTTATGTACGAACATTTATCCTATTGCAAATGTCGGATTTGAGGATGTTGCAGGGTTGGTTCTGCAAAACTGTGTTTCGGTGGCAGCACTACAATTCTGCAATGGTATCCGCTGCAGCGGGCATTTCGTGCAGTACGGTACCTTACAGCAGCATTGCGCTTTGCAGCATGGTTTCTACAACAGTTTATAAACAACACTAGTATTTCGTAGGAACATTGGCATTTTCGTGGCAACACCGTTATCTCCGTAGCAGCATCTCCTTTAGTACCATAAAATTTGGTGTAACGCCTGTTATAAACCCGTCCTCCATGGAACTTAACTTCAGGGCTGTCCCATGCCAATGAAAATGTCACAGTTGCTGCAATAGCTTCTCCAATGGATGATCCTGGTTCTGAAGTCCATGATGTTTCAGCAGAATTCAGATGGTCAAATGGGTCGTGTTGTTTAACTTCATTTCACATGTCCTTTGTGGAGATGTCGTTGTAAGAACTAGATATAACAAAGACAAGGCATTATGAGATATGAACATGTTCAGTCTCTTCTGCTACAATTGCACATGTGACCGGAGATTGTTCATTTGCAGTCTTATGATGTAGAAGCACACCATGCACTCCATCAGGCCTCTTTATCTTTGAGTTGAAATGACCAGTAAATTCAAATTGTCCTCCAACAGAATTAGCCCGTATGAAAAGCAAGGTGATATCTGCTATTTTTTTGCCTAATTTATTCAGCGTAAAAATAAAATGGATACAGGAAAGTTGCTCTATATTTTCAATGTTGGATCAGGTTCCTCATATACGATCCTTGGTTATAATGTGTGATATGTGGAACTTGTTCCCTTCATATTCCAATCCCATGATTTAATCTGTGATGTTGGATTTTCTTTCAATACATTCAGCTTCCCTGAGCATAGGATGCTTGAATGTTTTTCACCAAGTCAAAACGTGAAACAACTTGCAGCAAATACCCTGGACCAGAATCAATACCAGCAGGCGTATGTCGAGCCTCATGCTCATCGTCATCCTCAAATGCAGCATCCACAACCTCAAGGTTACAAGAGAATCTTCACTGCGGTAAAAAGGAAAAAAACACAAAGTAATTAGCCAAAGCAGTAAAAATTCAAGAAACATCCCAATTTGGCATAGAGACAAAAATGAAGAAGAAAGGGTGAGTTCAGAATACCGTTTTCGGTTTTAGCATTAAACAAGCCAATCCAAACTGAGCGCATCAGAAAGGAGGTTACAGAGATACTCTTTTGGAAGAAGGGACCAATTCGAAACCCTAAGCTGGGAGATAAATAGAGAGAGCAAATCAGTAAGAGAAAAGGATTGAGCGGCGAAAAAACTTCAAAAAAAAGCGAAAACCCTAATTCCCAAATCAGAAAAACAACCGATTGAAAGGAGTGAAGGAGGGAGATTCATTACCTGAGTTGTTGTCGTTGTCGAAGGTCCGAAGGTGAGCTCCCTGTGTTTGCTTCAGCCATTGATTTTTCGTATGTGAGAGAGAGGTTTTTGGTGAGAGGAACTTGAGGTTGGGTGTGAGAGAGGTTTCGTTGAGATTGAGAGCGAAAGGGAGATTGAGACGGAAGCGGCTACGTGGTGTGAGAGAGGTTTCGTTGAGGTTGATAAGCGAAGGTTGAGGACGATGAGTGAGAGGGATTCGTGAGATTGAGGACAATGAATAGTATATCTCCCCATTTTTCCATTTATTTATTTTCTTCTTTTTTTTTAAAAACAGAATAGGTTTTTTTTTAAAACGTTAAAGGTTTTGCTTAGAATTCCTAGGTTTAGTTAATAATTGTTTTTATGTTTTCAACTTATCCCCCATTGAAAAACCCAACAGCCAAGCGGCTGGGATTTATTAGGATAGTCCAACAGTTTCTTTTTTTTTTAGTTTCTTTATTTTAATTCCCTTTTTTAATTTATCTTAGTTTATATATTTAAAGTAGCATCAAAATAATAAATAACCATGAGTGGTCTGGTGGAGAAGGGTAGTATCATAGTCTTGGGTGGGGTGGGTTCAATACTCATGTGTAGAATTTTTTTTTAGTATTTTATTTTTCTTTTAGCTTTTTATTTTCTTTTAGTATTTTATTTCTTTTAACATTTTTTTGTTACGTTTATGCTTTATTATTTTCATAGTTTCATTATCATAACATAGATTTGTTGTCTTTTAATTTCATCATTCATTCAAAACTATTTTTAAACTATAAAAATCATATTTTTCTCGATTTAATATCAATCCTAGCTCTCGCCATCATCCAATTTACCCACTTTGTTTTCTCAAACACTCATTCAAATCTTTCTCAAACGTCCATCAATACTTGATCTAGGTCAAGTCATTTTCACAACAAAACTCAAAATACCTAATTCTCATTTAACACTTTTTTCAATAAAGATGGAAATGGAACATGGTGTATACCATGCACTCCTGAGACTAGGATTCGAGATGTATATCTCGCTCATCCAAGTTCTCGCCGTCGTCTAAAATTGTCAATGCGGTTTCTTCAAACCCTTTCTCAATCAAATTCAAAAATACTTAATCTCTATTAAACACTTTTGCAAATAAAGATGGAAATGGAACATGGTGTATACCATGCACTCCTGAGGCTAGGATTCGAGATGTATATCTCGCCAATCCTAGTTCTCGCCATCACTCAAAGCACATCCAACCAATCAAAAACCTTTTAAAATGAAAGATATCTTGTCTTAAGAGATACAAAACGTTGTTTCAGCCACGTTTGTTGAGTAGAGATAGATGACGCTTTTCCGAGTGTAGATTTGTAAATCCTAACACTTAAGTACATATTGCATGACAACTCTAGGGCAGAGCTTCCCCATTTCTTTTAGACCTTCCGTGCGTCTCCGATCTTGTGGCATGTCAATCCATCCTATTGCAAAGAGGTAACTGCCTAAGACTCGATTCAGCGAGCTGCGACACCTACTGCTAGGACGTGAACACATTGCCCACTCTCCTTTGACACAACTGGTGTCCTCCTTTGTAAGCCCATGTTCAGATGGCAATCCCTATGTAGCCGAACTACGGCAACTCTGATTCTCATGTTTAGATGAGATACGTAGGCACAAGATGCGATGTCTTGCCGAGTTCCTTTTTGACTAACGACTAACAACTAATCCTTGTTTGCTTTCGCCCTCGTTGCGATCCTTTCTCTCGCCCTCGTTGCGATCAAGACTTTCCTTTTCTCTTGCCCTAGTTGCAATCGAGACCTTTGTTCCCGTTAGTTAGCCGAACTACATTATGCTCTGATTCTCATTCCAGATGAGATATGTAGGCAAAAGATGCGATGTCTTAGCGAGCACACATCTCTTTCACCCATAGGTAGCCGAGCTACGAAGACTCTGATTCTCATTCCAGATGAGATACGTATGCAATGGATGCGACATCCGTGCGAGTCATTTTCTTTGACCCTTTCTTTTAGTAAATAGTACATTAGATAAACACACACCCTTTAGACAAGAAACAACAAGAGTGGATCCCGTAGAGTACTACGGACGCGTAGGGGTGCTAATACCTTCCCTTCGCATAATCGACTCCCGAACCCAAGATTTGGTTGCGAGACCTTGTCTTTTCCTTTCCTCTCTTCAGGTTTACTTCGAGCGTTTCCTTTCCCTCCTTTGGGATAAATAACGCACGGTGGCAACTCTTCTGTCATCTTCTTTCTCGCCGCTTGTTTTTTTGAACCACTGTATTTTTCAGGTTGCGACACTTCTTAGTTTTGGGCGCATGCATCTCTTGTATTTCTTTGACCTTTGCAGGATCAACCTCAATACCTCTCTCGTTGACGATAAAGCCCAATAACTTGCCAGAACGGACTCCAAATGTACATTTGTTGGGATTCAGACGAAGCTTGAACTTCCTCAAACGCTGAAAAAGCTTCAACAAATGCTCAACATGTTCAACTTCCGTTCGTGACTTAGCAATCATATCATCAACATAGACCTCAATCTCCTTGTGCATCATATCATGGAACAAGGTAGTCATAGCTCGTTGATACGTGGCTCCGGCGTTCTTCAAACCGAAGGGCATCACTCGATAACAGAATGTTCCCCAAGGTGTGATGAATGTTGTCTTCTCCATATCCTCGGGTGCCATTTTGATTTGATTATATCCGGAAAATCCGTCCATAAAGGAGAAGATATTGAATTTAGCTGTATTGTCTACCAACATGTCAATGTGTGGTAGAGGGAAATCATCTTTCGGACTAGCTTTATTCAAATCACCGTAATCCACACACATATGGACTTTTCCGTCTTTCTTAGGCACAGGCAAAATATTGGCCACCCATTGAGGATACGTAGAAGTCACCAGAAACCCCACATCAATTTGCTTCTGAACTTCCTCTTTGATCTTCACTGCCATATCGGGATGAGTTCTTCTGAGCTTCTACTTCACAGTCACACACTCAGGCTTCAGAGGCAGGAAATGTTGCACAATATCTGTATCTAGACCTGGCATATCTTCGTACGACCAAGCGAAGATATCGGAATATTCTCGTAGCAAACTGATCAACCCCTTCTTCACAGACTCTTCAAGGAGTGCCCCAATCTTCACCATTCGAACACAATCTTCAGACCCCAAGTTGACTGTTTCCAGATTCTCAAGATGCGGCTGAATGATCTTCTCTTCGTGCTCAAGAAGACGGGTAATCTCATCAGGAATCTCTTCAACATCATCTTCCTCTGCCTCGAATACAGGGAATTCAAAATTGGGAGATGGCGTTGGATCATTATGTTCAATGGGTTTAAGAATCAACCTGCATAATGATTTTGGATATAAAAGCTTTTTAGAAATCAAACAAGACAATCATTATGCAGATGAAAAGATTGCTTTTATTCTTGTTTTTTATGGTTTTTTGTGATCACCGATTTCATGCAAAAAGCAAAAAGTGAAAATAATTGGAAGAACAAACATTTAACATGAATTTATTGAATGAAAATATCATTGTATAAATGTTGCCAACAATGTCATCACTTCTCCTTTTGGCATGGGAGAAGGGTTTTTAAACAAAGTGAATCATTACTCTGACTTATGAATGATTGTAGGAACATCTACAGCGACCAAATTGTTGCAGATCCCGCCAGGGATGACAAAGTTGTCAGAATCCTCAGCATCCTCTTCTAGAACAGCAACAGCTTCCTCGCTCTGAGCGGTGTGGATGAAACCTCCACTCTTGAACAGCCCTTTCTTGTTGAAGACCTCAGAAGAAAAGCCAATGCCAGCCCGGGACTTGTTATCTTCAAGCTCGATCATTTTTCCTAGACCAGCAACTGCACCACATTCGATGGCCAGTTTCGCATCTCGATAGGAAGCAAATGAAGGAGTTCTCTTCTCAACAGGCTTGGCTATAGATAAAGCTTGGAAAGGCGTTCCAACTTCATCCTCAGCATCTATGTATGAGAAGGAAGACAAGTGGCTAACCAGGAGAGCCTTTTCTCCCCCTACCACAACCAGTTTCTTGTTCTTAACGAATTTCAGCTTCTGGTGTAGGGTGGATGTCACGGCGCCAGCCTCGTGAATCCATGGTCTGCCAAGGAGACAACTATAAGATGGGTGAATATCCATAACCTGAAAGGTGATCTGGAAATCGCTTGGTCCAATCTTGATTGGGAGATCAACTTCCCCAATCACGGTCTTACGCGACCCATCAAAAGCTTTCACAACAACTCCACTCTGCCTCATGGGAGGCCCTTGAAACGACAATCTTGCGAGAGTGGATTTTGGTAATACATTCAGGGATGACCTAGTGTCCACCAGCATGTTGGACATGGCGTCTTCTTTACAATTCATAGAAATGTGTAATGCCAGGTTGTGGTCTCTTCCCTCCTTAGGGAGATCAGAGTCACAAAAACTCAAAGTGTTACAAGCAGTGATGTTTGCAACAATACTGTCAAATTGTTCTATCGTGACGTCGTGATCGACATATGCTATATCCAAGACTTTCTGTAGAGCCTCTTTGTGCGATTCTAAATTCAGAAGCAATGACAGCATGAAGATCTTGGATGGTGTTTGTAGAAGTTGATCTACAACACTGTACTCACTCTTCTTGATGAGCCTCAGCATCTCATCACAGTCTTCTTTCAAATTTCCACTAGGGCCAACAGAAGCAGGAGTCTTTTGTACGGAGGAGGGTTTAACAACAAGTGTCGGGTTCGGAGAATTCATCGCATTCCCAACCGGACGCTCAACAGAATTAGCAATAGCCTGAGGCTTCGGGGGTGCAGAAAACACACGACTGCTACGGGTCAACCCACTGACATCAGCAATATTCACAACAGAGGAGGACGACAGAGTCACCTCTTTCCCATCTTTCACAACAACAACATTGTAGCGGAATGGGATTGCCTTGTCGGAAGAATAAGGCACAAGACCGGCAGGCTTGATAATCAGCGAAGGAGAAACCTTCTGCTTGCTACCATCATATTTAATGACAACAGGCTCGGGTATCCGAAACACCGGAGAAATCACGTTGACTTCTGGTTCATCTTCATCAACATTCCTGTTTTGAAGGATCTCAATGACTCCTTCATCCAGCAATTCCTGAAGATCTTTGCGCACTTGGCGACAGCCCAAACGGTTAACATAGCAGGTTTGACATTTATCATGGTCGTGCTCCAGATGACTGTACTCACACATCAGACGATGCAACTCAACCAATGACTGTCGAATATGGCTAACATATTTGACCTTGTATTTTCCAGGGCAGCCTTGGACCATGTTAACTGATTTCCCATGCTTGGGCAGTGGGTTCTTCTTAACATTAGGACCTGCGTCCTCAAAGCTCAGAATGCCGCATCTCATAAGGTCTTGAACCTTAGTCTTCAGCTGAAAGTAGTTCTCCACATCATGGCCGGGAGCACCCGAATGATAGACACAGTGCAAGTCAGGCTTATACCACCACTGAGGGTTGACCGGTATAGCTGGCGGGTCTCTGGGAGTAATCAGTTTCCGCTCTATCAAAGAGGGATACAGCTCTGCATATGACACATGAATCGGATCGAAAGTGATCTTCTTCCTTTCATAACTCGTACTAGCTTGATTAGTGTTGCGAGGCTGGTAGGCCTGCTGTTGAGGACGATGTTGTTGCTGATATTGCTAAGACGATTGTTTATTATTATTGTGCTGATGATGATATTGCTGATTGTCTCTGAAGACAGGTGCTATGTGAGCCACCTGGTGCTGGTTGCTGGCTGAACGCACAGGCTTCCTCCGCATAGAGGGTCTTCTGGGTTTCGCATGGGATTGTACAGCATGTGCCTCTCCATCTTTCTTCTTCGCAAACGCCCCATATCGCTTGCTAGAAGAGCCTTCATCTTTGGTTAGACGTCCTTCACGGACTCCTTCCTCTAGTCGCATCCCCATATTCACCATCTCGGTGAAGTCAGAAGGAGCACTAACAATCATCCGCTCGTAATAGAATGAGCTCAAGATCTTCAGAAAGATCTTGGTCATTTCCTTCTCTTCCAGCGGAGGCACAATCTGAGCTGCCAACTCTCGCCATCTCTGGGCGTACTCTTTGAATGTCTCTTTGTCCTTCTGGGACATGGCTCTGAGCTGATCCCGATCGGGAGCCATATCCATGTTGTATTTGTATTGCTTGACGAAGGCTTCGCCAAGATCATTGAAGGACGGATGTTTGCACTGTCCAGACTCATATACCAACGCAGTGCAGCACCGAACAGACTATCCTGGAAATAATGAATGAGTAGCTGATCATTGTCCGTTTGAGTAGACATTTTCCTGGCATACATGACCAGGTGGCTAAGAGGGCAGGTGTTCCCCTTATACTTTTCAAAGTCTGGGACCTTGAATTTTACAGGAATTTTCACACCGGGAACTAAACAGAGCTCAGCAGCAGATTTGCCGAAGAGGTCCTTTCCTCGAAGATTCTTCAATTCCTTGCGCAACTCAAGAAATTGGTCATTCATCGCATCCATCTTCTCATGAACATCTGGGCCCTCAGACGGCTCAGAATGATAGATGGTGTCGTCTACCCTAGGAGCGGTATGCACGATAGAAGGAGGAATAGCAAGGATCGGGCTAGATGTCGGCATCGAAGCAAAGGTTGGAGCAGGAATATCGGGCATAAAGCCAGGAGGCATCCCCCACGGAAACCCGGACGGCATGGTTGTTGGCACGAAGTGGGCACTGGCAGCAGGCACTATAGAGGAGACAATCTCAGAGATGACTATCCTCTGGGGAGGAGTTGCAGGCGGTGGAGACGACTGATTTTGAGCAGCCAGAAACGACTCCATCAAAGCACTCAGTCTGGCGACTTCCTCTTTGAGCTCACGGTTCTCTTGCTCAAGATGATCCATCAATCTGGAAGAGTTGGCTCTGGTGTAGTACCGATGAGTCAGCTTGTCTTCAAAATAAATGAAGAGCACAGAGTTAGACCACAAGACCAGAAGCTGAGAACAACACCTACTTATGCAAATGATGCATGCAATGCTCGTGCACATGATTTGTTTTTATTTTCGAAGGAACCTTTAGGGTATTATTTGTA
Organism: Lathyrus oleraceus; assembly: GCF_024323335.1. NCBI lineage: Eukaryota > Viridiplantae > Streptophyta > Magnoliopsida > Fabales > Fabaceae > Lathyrus > Lathyrus oleraceus. The sequence goes on from NC_066581.1 coordinate 32,028,241, forward strand.
AATTTTGAAATATTAAGTATTTGATCGCATATGGAAAATATCTCATCAAATATATTTGAGAAAAGAAGTACAACATTGTCAATCATTACAAGAGAAAAGGAAAATAAACTTCCTATGGATCCCTAGAAGCTCGGGACGCAGGAAGATAGGCTGCACGAAGCCTCTTAACCTCTCTCTCATACGCTGCTTCCATATCCGCCTTCTCTTTGGCGAGTCTGTCATACCTCCTTTTCAAGAATTTAGAAGACTGAGGAAGTAGAGAAGTCCATGCATCATCAGGATCATCAATGACCTGATGCTCGAGGAACTCGATCAGAGCATCCTTCTCCTTAAGCTGTTGAAGCAACTCTTCTCTTTCACGGATCCAGGCACGTGAAAGGTCTTCGTCTCTCAACTCCTCTACTCCTTGGTTAGGGAGGGTTGAAGGCCCAGCCACAACCAAAGGTGTAGGTCTCGAATAATCATAAGGCATGAGATACTCAGATGCTCTCTTCCTTACCAAAGCAGTATACGGCTCCAAAGCAATGCAGTTCTTCGGACCCAACTCATTCCTGCCCTTCTTGTGGATCTTGCGCCAAGCGCGAACCATCCTGACCTTCAAGTCTTGGGGATCTTTACCCTCCTGAAAGAACACACCTTCTAACAGAATGTTATTAGGTTTATCCTTTAGGGAGAACCCAAGCTGACGACGTGCTAAGATAGGGTTGTAGCTAATCCCACCACATGTACCAAGAAGAGGCACATTGGAGAATTCACCACAAGAGTCAATGATCTGGACACCATCATATGCATGATTATACCAAGAGATATCATCATTAGTGAGATACATAAGCCTCGTGGACCACCGTAGACATCCCTTGTTCTCCTTGAAGGCGAGCGTCTGAGGTAAGTGAGAAATAAACCACTTATACAACAGAGGAAAATAGCACACAATTGCGCCACCACCCTTTGCATTCCTCAGATGCAAAGAGAAATAGGTATCACCCAATAGAGTCGGAACGGGATTAAGAACAGAGAAGATCCTAATAGCGTTCACATCCACAAATTTGTCGATGTTGGGGAACAATACCAATCCATAGATGAGAAGTACAAATATGGCTTCAAAGGCATCCTCACTCATGGCCTTCCCATAAACGGTAGCTTGAGCAATGAGGAACTCAGAAGGGAGACCTTGAATTCCACCTTTGGTGGTCATATGAGCTTTAACCAAGGATTCATCTATGTGCAACAAGTCTGCTATCTCTTGAGAAGTAGGAATACTCTCTAAGCCACTGAACGACACTTGATCCAGAATCGGTATACCCACCAGATAAGCATACTCCTCAAGGGTAGGCAACAGCTGAAAGTCCGGAAAAGAGAAGCAGTGATTCAGAGGGTCATAGAACTGCACCAAAGTACCCATCAACCCTTCGTCAACCTGAGTAGTCAGAAGAGGAAGCAGTTTCCCAAAATAAGCTTTGAAACCCAAGGGATCTAGTACATAGGGTGTCAGATTCCTTAACTCTTTCAGATCAGGCTGTCTGAAGTTGTACTTCTTTGTATGCCTTTTTAGTCTTTCCATATATGAAATTTTTGCAAATAAACCCCTTTAAGTTCCTTGAAAATTTTCTTTTTTTTCTGATGATATGGATGCAGATGAATGCATGAATGCATGAATGCAACAATCACACTCAAGGATCAAGCAAAGCACACCAGACAAAGGTCATGGGATAGCTCGTATTATCCTTAATATCAATCATCCTTTTTGGTGGATTGTGGTTTTCACCTTATCGACACCCAAGTTCCATTGATATTAACGATATACGAATGGCTCAACCATCCTTAATATCAATCATCCATTTTGGTGGATTATGGTTTTCACCTTATCGACACCCAAGTTCCATTGATATTAAGGAGGTGTGAACGGATCAACCATGAATCACGGGTTTGTTGTGAGTCACGAGCATGGAGTCTCGGTTAAGAACCACCCAAAGGGAGTGTACTAGGGTTCAAACCTGCCGAACATGTTCTATCAGAGGTTCCCATAGTCATCATCCCATCTTTCGAATATTATCGGAGGAACGAATACTCGTATTCCAAAAATATTCTCAAGAGAGACTCTTATGAGTGTAGTATCGCGTAACAATCGCATCAGATATTACATCTGAATGACCTCCGCACTACGTCCTAAAAATAGGCCAAGATGGGCTTGGTAAACTAAGGTCATTGGCTTCTAAGGCACATATTGGAAAGAGTAATGTCTAACGACAAATGACTTGTGTGACATTATTGATCCCAACATGACCTCCACCAAGTGAATGGACTCGCAAGTCAACTTGCTAAGGAATAACTCCACACAAGTCAACGAGACTATGCCATTCTCCTATCCTAAGGTGCACTCGAGTTCGGGTATAGAACTCATCTCACAGAGATCACCAAGCAAGCAAGCAATTGATATATCAAGCAATTCAAACATTACAATCAATACAGTAATCCCAAATTGCACCAAAAATATATCATAAACAAGTATAACACAACAAGTGTGAAAAGTTGGCAAAACCCACCAGGAAGATTGAATCCCCAGCAGAGTCGCCACTTTTCTGTAGCGGTGTATTCGTCACCATTGGAAATATTAACTAGATCCAAGGTAAATCATACAAAGTCGAGTCGCCACCGCACTTCTATTTATCCAAAGGAATGGTTAGAAAGCGAACAAAAACCTATAAAGTTTTACAAACAAAACTAGCAAAAGGGGGGCAGAGATCTGGGTAAGGGGGTTGGTTATGTCATGGGAAGGTGTTAGGCACCCACAACATCCTAGGTACTCCTAGGGAGCCCTTTTCACAACTTGTTGTATTGATTATTGTTTATGAAAGGTATTTTTGTGCAAACATGATTGAAGAGATGAGAGAAGAATGTACAATTTAGTTATTTTTGTGTTTGGATGGATGAACCCATTGCCTACGTACCTTTTCATGAAAGATAAGGATCAAAACCCCGTAGTTCGGGTAAAAAATTTCAAAACAATGTGTGGATTGATTTTAAACAAAAGCTTTAAGGTCTTTCATTATCAAAAGGAGAAAACTCGACCTGAACAACCACAAGTCCACCATGTGAGAATAGCTTCGACATGCTAGTGAGGGATTATGCCCTATAATAAGCATGGAAGGCTTACAATTCAATCACTAAGGACAAAGGTGAGATTCACATCAACCACTAAGATAATTCAGATCTATGGCTAATGCATGAAAATTTGATTAAGAAGTGGACAAGGGCCACAAAAGCAATTGAGTGGGTTGAATTAACCAATTAGAAGTATTCACAAAGATGAAGTCAAAGTATGAATTAGAGTTCATTTACAATGAGTATTAGTGAAAAGAGTTTGAAAATCAAAGGCATAAGGCCTAGGTTTCTAATGTTGAAAACAAGTTAGATGTTTGCACAAAAGTTTTCTGGTTTTGGGTTAAGGATGAAAAAGGATCAAGGTTAAGCATGCAAGAGGTGGGTTAAGGGATAAAGCCACAAATAGGAGTTCCTTTCTGAAGACCATAGAGATGATCCAAGTAAGTTCCTTTAGAATCAGGCAACACAAGGTAAAAGCAATAAGCAAGTTCAAGAGAACAACAAAAACTGGAAACAGAATACCAATCAATGGACTTACATCCAACTCCAAGAACAAAGACTAGGAAACAGGATGCCAATGGCTGGACTTACACCTAACTCCTGAATAACACAGAGGAAACAAAATGCCAATAGCTGGACTTACATCTAACTCCTCACAACAAAATAGGAAACAGAGTGCCAATAGCTGGACTTACATCTGACTCCTAGCAACCAAGATGCATGAAAAGCAAACACATGAAAGATGCACAAGTAAGCACGCAAATAGTCAAACATCACACTTTATATACAAATAAGAGGCTCATACAAATGGTTAGGCTTTAGTCAAGAGGGGTCATATCAACCTCGACAAACAAGCCAAAACTGTAAGGGTATCTTGAAGCTCTTAACCACTAACATTGAGAGTTAGGGTGAAGCTGATAAAATAGAGAAATGAGGATGTGACCTCATGCTCTTAACCCTGGCCTGGGTGAGCTTAAGACAAAGAAAGTGTGGGGATCCAGAATGTGGGATCCTATTCCACTTGACTGACTCTATACAAAGATCTTGGGTTATGTTCAAGAGCATCAGCACGTAGTACGAGCATAATGAATGACTCACTGAATAACAGGGGATTGATTGCTAATCCCTTCTATCTGTCAATTGCCTCTTCACTTAGGAGGACTTAACAAGTAACATGCCTCAACCAGGAGGTCTTTAGCACAAATGTAAACAATCGAAAACATTGCCTCATAAGGAGGACTTCAGCCAAATGCCTGCCAAAAAGGCGACAGGACTTCCAGACTACATGGAGTAAGAGGGCTAAGCTACCTCAGTGGTGTATCAACACACTCCAAAGCAAAGGCTAAGCAAGAGCTAGCTAGCAACTAATGTACCTGTACAAAAGCTTAAACAGTTAATATTGTATTCAGAAAACTAAACAGACAACAGTGTGACATCCAACAGTTATACACAATGCAAGTCTTAAATGCAAGCACTCAAGTGAGTTCATCACATCAATGGGCCTACAACACAACAAGAGTTAGTTATCAAAGCAAATGGCATCTCAAATAATGAGGCCACACCAATCATCAAAACCTAATGCTCAAACCTGAAACATGAAGCACAATTAGTGAGTACAAACCACTAGTGCAAAGACTAGGGTCAAAGGCAAGTCAAATAACCAAAACAAAAGCCAACATTTCACATGAAGCGTAATCAATCAATCAAGAAGAAATCCTCAAAAGGAACAAAGCCAAATCATTAAGCAAAGCCATCAATTGAACAAGATAAGGCAAAGGCATACAATGTGATCGCAATTGGACATCAAACATAGAAAATCCACATTAAAATAGAAATGAATCCAATGATGATGAAAATTTTTATGTGCACTTGAATAGTTATGAACAAGCATCATACCAAAAATGAAGTCCATAAAAGCTAATATGACATGTAAATGAAAATGCACAAAAGCAACATCCAATATGTGACACAAATTGTCACACCACATAGTCATGTGTCCAAAACAGTGAGATTAAATGGTAAAAATGCCAAACAAAAGCCAAAACATCATGTTACATGTCATGAATGAGCATGTTAAATTTCAAGGCAATTGGACAAACAATGAGCATTTCACCAAACAAATAGCACAACATGTCACATTTGCATCATGTTCAAATAAGCAAGCTCAATCCAAAATCCAGAAATGTAAAAATCAGGAAATTAACATCAACAAATAAAAGACATTCAAATGAACATGTAGCAAAAAATTTGAATTAAATTGGATTAGTTTTCTATTTTTTATGATTTTTGGAATTTGATGAAAATAAGAGGAAATAATGTGAAAATCAAAATGGAAAATGAAATGAGTGATAACTGGAAAATGCAACATGAAGGAATTGAACACAGGTCAAGTACGTACAAGGCGCGCTACAGTATGAAAGTCAATTGGAATAAAAATGCATTCGCGAAGAATCGAACCAAGGCACTCAAGCATGTACAAGGCGCTCAAGTAAACAATTGGAATAAAATAGAAATACGCATGCCAGGATCGAACTGAGACTTGCAAGCTCATAGGCGCGTCCACTAGTGAAATGCAACGTTTCACATGGAAAATAAGTGAGAAAAAAAACAAACACGAGGCAGGGTTCGAACCGAGGTTTGCGCGCTAAACATGAAAACCCTAGGCACTTGCACCAGACGGCGGAGCTCAGCCGTCTTCTCCGATGGATCGCCGGTGACATCCATAATTTTTTTTCTAGATTTTTACAGGCCATACATCATTGGAACCGTCTCGACACGTAGAACACGGATCTATGATTTATTTAGCCTAAAGCTCTATGGATTTGGCAAATCGAATGAAAACATTTTGCACATACAAACTTTAATTCATCATATCTCATGCAATTATTAACCAAATCATAATCTAAAAGCATCAGTATCACCAGCATTGAAAACTCTACCTAATCATGTGCATAAAATGAAGAAACAAGAGATTCGAATTCCAACCTCTTTGAAGAGCAGTGAGCTGATTTCGTGTGTTCAAGCTCCAGCAATGTCCAAATCTTCTCCTCAACTTGTGTATTGAAGCTTTATGCACGAATTGATGCTTGACACGACTTGGATCTTGCTTAAATTGAAGCTTCCATGTTCATCTTCATGTGCTTGTGTAGCTTGATTTTTGCTCCAATTCTTCAATCCAATAGCTAGATCCTACTCAATAACACATGGTGAACACGATTATGCAGTCAAATCAATGAGTTATGTGGAGAAATTTGAAGTTTGAGATGAGAGCAAAAATGGAGGGAAATGGAATTTCTAGATCTAGAATGTGATCTCTTTGAAAATTCTGTTATGCTTAAGCTTTTATACCCTTCACTAATCATGCTGAAATGATACTTAAGCTTTGGCTAATTGGAAATTAGAGAGAAATGAGGTGCATGACCAAATTAGCAAATACACCTATGCATGGTAAAGGAACACGTGAACAGTGCCATGCATGATTCAAAATCACTTAAAATCAACTCATGAGCAAGATTGGATTGGAATTTTGCATGTATGATGCACCAAATTTGAATTATGCATTTTCCCTCCAAAATGTACTTGAATGGACAAATGATCATGTGAAATATTTTCATGCAATGCAATGATGGATTTGGAAACTATTGGTCACAAGAAGCAAATTGCAAAAAGAGGGACTCAAATTCGAGTTTTGGATCAAAAGTTATGGCACTTTGAAGTTCCAAGTACACTTTGCAATCATTTGTTCATAACTTCTCAACCATTCATCAGATGATCATGATCTTGGACTTTTTGAAAATGGGAGAGAAAGATCTTCAACTTTCATGTTGATCAAAAATTCATTTTAAGCTTCTTTGATGTTGGAAAGTGAAGTTGAATGTGGACCAAAAACTTGCCATTTTTGGAAACTTGAAATTACAGGTCACTTTGCATTTTGGGAAACTTTTGATTTGACTTCAAAATCTTCAAGATAGATGCTTGACATGATGAATAGGCCTTGTTTGAACATGAATGGGATGACTTAGATCGTTTCCCACACCTTAAAGCCTTCAATTGACTACATAGTTGACTGTATGGTCCTTAGATGACCTTAACAATGCCTGATGAATTTAAGCTTCAACCACTTGGGGAATTTGCTTCAAAATGAACCTCTAGCTCATATAAGCTCAATGTAATGCCATGTGATCCTTATACCAAGAAAATACCATCCTCTCTTGCATAAAAGGAATCCTTGAATTGCCTGTGTTGATGACTGCTTAAACTGCAAAACAAATGTTAGATGACATATTTTTGGTGCTTTTGGTTAGTGATTAAACAAGAAAAGCAATGATATACAATGCAAACATTCCTGGTGATCTCAAACCACTCACAAGGAGATCTCCACCCAAGGGGAAAGGAAGGCAAGATGCTCAAAGATCCTTGAGGATATGCAATGCTATGATATGATGCCATGAGGGATCTTAGGGACAAAATTGGGGTCTTACAGTGTGACACCCAGAGTATGTCATATCTTACCGTCATAGTTCGACAATACTATATGGTGAGGTTTAACATCAGTGTCGAACATACCTATATTTTTTAACATGAACTAAGGCATCTGATTGACTGTTGCTCCTCCGTCCACCAGAACTTTGTTCACCCCCACATGTTCAACTTTAGCTCTAATGTATAGGGGCTTGAGATGGTTCTACATCCCTTGGTGAGGCCTTTCAAAAAGAGCATTCTGCTCTTCGACATCGCCGTTGTTGAGAACATAGTAACACACAGGTTCATGCTTCGCCATCTTCACAACATTCGCTTCCTCATTGTCTTCAATCTCCGTGTCCTGATTATATTCGTATGGCAGAACTGATACCACATTCCAATTCATATTAATAGATGACACTCCGTCGGACTCAAAGTCGTCAGTGAGCATTTCTTCCTCTCTTATTTGTTCCTCCTGAACTTTCTGATTTTTGTTTTCACCTGGATACAACTTCCTTCTTACAGGGGGTTTGGTCGAATTTGTAACACTTGGGGGAACCTTGATGTTGTTGGATTCTTCAATCTCCCTCGAAGTCATCTCTCTTTCAGCCTTCTTCAACCTCTGATGTCTTCTCCACTGGGACCTTAACATGGGATTCTTTCCTTTGTAGTTCTCTAGTCTGATAGCCTCTCTCTTAGATGCCTGGAACTATTTTCTATAAGCCCAAGAGGTTCTTCCTCCATCCTTAAAACTTTTCCACTTTCCCCTCTTCGACCCCACCTGAGTCCATTTGTCCTTAGGGACTTCTGCCGGAAGCTTAAACGTAACTCTTTTCGCCCTTGGGCGAGGGTTGTCTTGCCTCCTAGGAACTCCCCTCTTGTTAAATATGTACATATTCGGGTTACCTCCATGTCCATCCCAACCTTGGTTAGATGGAATTCTCTCGAATGCTTCAGCCAATTCCCTGTTGTAAACTGCCCCACATCTGGGACACATCAAGCATTTTGTTTCGTACTTGTAGCAATGCACAATAAAACCAAGAAGGCTTTCTCCAGGCTTGGGATACACCTTCAGTAGTTGGTTTCCTTTCTCCAATTCCTCTCAGTCTTAGTTCATTGCCATCTTTCATAGTCCTCAGCCACCCTTCGACACGTCATGATGCTACACCTTGGGCATAACAACAAGTCAGAATTTCTTTTGTGACACCTCCAAAGGTATTCACGTAGGCTCTCATTGGATTTGGGATAGCCAAACTGCATTCCCTCTGGATCTATCTTCAGACACCTCTCCACTTCCTCCATTTCTTGGGGGGGGGGGGGGGGGGTTGGTTCAGATCCACCATGTTGACACCTAGATTGGCGCCCCTCAGCGATTGAAATTTCCTAAAATTTCTTCCTTAGGCCCTCAGTAGCCTTAGTTGCCTTCCCTTAAGACCTTCAGTGGCCTTTGGTTCAACATCAGCAACCTGTTCATCTTCGACATAAATTCCAAAGGGAACATCATTATTTAGGCCATCAGTAGCCTGCTTTCCAACTAGCACATAGCCTTCAGTTCCTGTTTCCTTCACTGCCTCCACTTCCATCATGTCAATCATGTTGATTTCGACAGGTTCAACATAATTTGTGTCAGCAATGTTGAGGGGGTTGTAGCACCTCAAATTTGCACCTCCCATTTGTATATTCATTTCATTTTTAGGTCATTAGCATTGCATAGCATGTTGCATTTCATCAGTCAAGACTAGTCAGGAGATTCAACTGTGCAAGAGAGCAAGAGCATTTTCCATGAGATGAAAGCCCTATGGTTGTTCTAGAGAGCTCATGTGAATCAAGGGTCATTTTGAAGCAGCTTGGCCAAGTGTTGAAGGTTTAAATTCATCAGTGCATGCCCAAGTCATCTGAGGCCCATAAAAGTGAACTGCAAAGTCAACTGTGGATTTGAGAGGTGGGAAGTGATTAGAGATACTTCATTCATGTTCAAACAAATCTCATTTGACATTTCAAACACTCACATTGAAGAATTTGAAGTCAGGTCAAGAATTTCCCAAAATAGAAAGTGACCCATAATTTGAAATTTCCAAAAATTGAAAGGTTTTAGACCAACTTCAACTCAATTTTACATCATCAAGAAAGCTTCAAATGAAATTTTGTCCAACATGAAAGTTGAAGATATTTCTCTCCCATTTCCAAAAAGTCCAAGATCATGGATTTATGATGTGTGGTTGAGGAGATATGATCCAATCATGGCAAAGTGTGCTTAAAAATTCAAATGGGCATAACTTTTGAACCAAGGCTCCAATTTTGGTGGTTCTTTTTGCATTTTGCTCCTCATAACATGTAGTTTCCAAAACATCCATTACATGGCATGAATTTCACTTGCATGCTCATGTGCTCATTCATGAAGTTTTTTGAAGGAAATTTTATAAAATCAATTTGGATGATTATATGCATGAGATACCAATTCCAAAGTGTGCATGGACTTTGTTTAAGTGCTTTTGGGCCTTATTTTGGTACTGTTCACGCATGCACCTCATGCATGAGGTGAAAATCTAATTTTGGGCACACACCTCATAACTTGTTAATCTCACTTAGCTTTGGCTTAAACTTGTTTTCAGAATGATTAACAAGGCATATATAATGTTAATCGCAACTGCATTTGGGAAAAACCACAATTTTCAGATCTAGATCCCAAAATCAATCAAATTTTGCTCTCACCAAGAATTTCCAATTTCTTCACACAAGGACCATTTCTTTTGATGGATTCATGATCAGGAAGTGTTTTTGAGGCAAATTGAACGTGGACTTGGAGCAATTCGTGCCATATTTGTCCACACTTGAAGCTTGAAGGTTCAATGGATTTTGCAAATTGAGCTAAATTCATGCGTGCTGGAGCTTCAATCTCACCATCAATCATCTCCACAAGCATCATAGAGGAGATTTGGACCATTACAAGCCTTGGATAGCGCGATTCAAAGGTTCTACTCTTCAAGAGGTTGATTTTCGATCCTCTTAAATTTGCAATCCATGTGTATGTTTGTGTAGATCTCGTATTGTAGAGAATTCTGGTGGAAAAATCAGTTAAAATGGCGCATTATTCATGAAGATACATGTATTTGAAGTTTTGATGTCAATTTTGATTTTCTTCGATTCAAGCTGGTTATGATGTTTTAGCATGATTTGATTGTTGATCTTTGATGTGCATGAAATGATGATTCGAATGGTGTAATTTTTGATGATTTCTGGAATGTTTTTGGATTTTCTGGAATTTGTGCATGAAGTTCATGCAATCTTCATCTTCAACCTATGAAGATCATGAGCGTTTCCAGATTCGCTTTGAATTTGCTACGAATTTGCAACCAGTGTTCATGATTAGCTACGAAATTCTGGAAGTGCGCCAGACTTAGGGTTCAAGACCAAAACGCTGTCGTTTTGGTTAAGCGCTCAAATTCAAATGTGGACCAGGTTCGATCCTGGCCGAGCGCGCTTTTTCAAATGCTTCATCATTTCCACATTTTCCCTCCTTATTCCATGCCTTGGTCATGTTTTGATTTCAATTTTTTTTCCAAACTTCCTAAAATCATAACAAATTGAAAACTCATCCAATTTCATCCCAATTTTTTGCAAAATGCTCCTTACTCTGTCTAGTTTTTTATGATCATAAATTGGAAAATTGTGCATGGCTGGATTTTACTTGGTGCTAGGTTATGTGATCATGTATCCATTTTATACCTTGCCTTGTTCAAACTATCATGAAATGCTTGATTTTAATCCAATGAACTTGAAATTTTGCATGCTAATTCTAGACACATTGATGGACATTTTGGTTTTGGTTTGACATTTTTCCCATGCTCCATTTCTGTTTTATGCTTGTGTTAACATGGTGTGACAATTTGTGTCACACATTTGGTTGTCTAACTTGTACAATGTGATTGCCATGCCAAATGATCTCCAATGCTTCTGATTTTTTATGTGATGGATGTTGTGGATGTCTTGATTGCTCATGAATTTTTCCAGAATTATTTGAATCATTTATGTTTTGATTGAGAATTTTCATTCATGTTGATCATTTGGATGCCTTGAATTGGTCTTTGACTTCACTTGCTTGCTACATGAACTTGCATGATGATTTTGCTTTGGTCCTTTTTGGGACTTGTTCTTGATTGGTTAAATATGATTCATGTTAAGTTTGAAGTTTTGTTTTGGATTTTTGATCCTCTTTTGACCATAGGCTTTGACCTAGTGGTTTGGACTTACCATTTGGGTTGTGAATTTCAGGTTCAAGTCTACATTTCCATGATTGGAGTGGCTCCTTCATTTAAGCTTGATAAATTGTTGTCATTTGCTAACATTTGTGTGTTTTGTAGGCTTTGAGAACAATTCACTTGTGCTTGTGGCTTGCTCATTATTATCTGATGATGCTTTGTCTGTCTGTGTGTTATTAACTGCTGAATGTTTATCTGTACAGTTGAACTAATTGGTTTAGATGTTTCCACAGGTACCTAAGTTGCTCTGAGTTCATTTGAACTTTGCTTTGCTAGCTTGTGGTTTGTGTAGCACCTCAAATTTGCACCTATCATCATACATACATTTTCATATTAGGTCATAGCATATCATGGTCCATTGCATAGCATTTGCATTGTCCCCAGTTGCCTCAAGAGCAAACAAGCAAGAAATTAGGTCAAACTGATCAGGAGATCAGTCAACCAATCAAGCAAGTGTGTTTTTCATTGAGCCAAGACCTTAGGGTTTGTCCAACAAGTTCACATAACTTGGAGGTCCATTTGAAGTGTTCAAGTCAAGGGTTGAAGGCTTGGAGATCATCAGTTCATACACAGACAGTCAAAAGTCAAAGAAAGTCAACAGTCAGTCAAGGCAGTGGATGGTGACCATTCTTGTGGAATTTGGGCACCATGATCAATAATCAAGAGTTCATACAACTTGGGACGTCATTTGAAGTCAAATTCTCAAGGAATTAGGGTTTGGAAGTCATCAGTCAATGCACAATCAGCCAGAAACCCTAAAAGTCAACTGTTGGTCAACTGTCCATTTAATCAGTGATTTGATGATTGGAATTGGTTTGTGAGAGCTCATTCATGGCCAAATAGTCATCATATATCATGCCAAACACCATCATGGAAGAATTTGAAGCCAGATCAAAAATTTCCAAAAATGGAAATTGGACCTGTAACTGAAACTTACCAAAAATGGAAAGTCTTGATCCTCAAAATTATATCTTGATACAAGCCTCAAATGAATTTTTGCCCAACATGAAAGTTGAAGATCTTGTTCTCCCATTTCCAAAAAGTCCTAGAACTCTTAATTCCCATGTGTGGTTGGCAAGTTATGATCAAATCGATTTCAGAAAATCTTGAACTTCAGAAGGCCATATCTCTCAAACCGTTTGGCCAATTTTGGTGGGGTTTTTTCCTACAAGACACATTTGATCCCCTCTTTCCAAAAATATAAATTTCATGAGCCAAAACTTCACCAATCAAAATGGCATATTTTGACTTTTCTCATTTAAGTGCAAGTTTGACCAAGAGTTGACTTTTTGATATAAACATTTTTTAACATTTGGCCAATTGGAACAGCTCAGAAATATCATTTAAAACATGTTTGCAAGCTCAATTATGCAGTACATGAAGCCATTCTTTAACTTGCTTGAAAATTGCAAAAGTACAATTTCACCATACTTGTCCATACCATCCACCATGCCTTGCCTTGTACTCTTAAAAACAGAAATCTAAACCATCATTTGCTGTCATTTTGAAGCTTCATTTAGCAGCCTAAAACCACAGAAAAGAGGCCATACTAATTTGCTTGAAATTGGGGAAAAAGGACAAATGCACTTCCACTCCATACTTCTAACAATGCCTTGTACCATGACCATAACAGCTTTGATTATCATTTTCTTTTTCCTGTCATGAGGACATTAATAGCAGGCCAAACACATTGCAGCAGGGGATGATCTTATCCACTTTACTTTGGCATTAGAAGAAGGGCTGTCAAAAAGAATTCCCAAGAACCAAACCTTGCCAAACAAAAAGGAAATGTCCAATAGCATGGCCTAGTTTGAGAATACCTTAATATCATTTTCCTGTGATCACAAAACCAGCAAAAGCCAAAAGACTTCACTCAACCAAACTGCTCATCCTTGGCCATTTTGACCAAAAGCTGTCAAAAAACTTCAAAAAAAGAAACAGACCCTGCTATTGGCATTGCATTTTTCTGTCAAACTCAAAAGAGCTGGCTTGGTTCAGTACCTTATCTATCCATCTTTCCATGACCATGCCTGGGACCTCCAACAACAGATTTTAGGGAGATTTTCTGTCATGAGGAACAAATGACAGCAGCACCAGCAAAAGCCAACCAACTCACTCATTCAAACTCTCTCACTTGGCATTTTGATAAAATTACAAAATCTGTCCCAGGAATTAAGAAGAGTTTGGCTTGGCTTTGCTTAAAGAAAACTGCATTCATCTTTTGCTTTAGCTTTTATGAGACTGTCTGCAAAACACCAAAGAACCAAGTGACAACCCTGCCTTGCCAACCAACAGCAGCAGACCAAGCCACCTTCACTTACTCCCTAAAAGATGGATTTTGCTTTGGCATCTTGAAGAAACCTGTCAAACTCCAAACACCTCTCACTCATTCTCCAAAACCTCATCCTTGCCATTTTACAAAGCCTGTCCCAAAACTCAATGAGCTTGAGCTTAGCCATGGCTGTTTTCACATTCCACTCGTCATTTTGAACCAACAGCTAGCCAACATAACCAGCTGCATATAGCATTCTAAAACCTTACCTTGCTATTCCTTTTGCATTTCAAACTTCCTGTCAAACACCACAGACCAAACCCTTGCCCCTATTTCTCTCATCTGTCCAAACTTCCAAAAGAGACCTGAGCCTAGCCTTGCTTTTCTTTTTCCTCCATCATTCATCATTTTGAACTCTGTTGGCAGCCACTTGATAGCAAAAAAAACCAGAAAGCCTTCATCCTGAAAAACCTTCATTTCGTGCATTTCCAAAAGACTGTCCCAAACCAAAAGAACTTAAGCATGGCATTTTGTTGTTTCCATCATCCATTTCATCAAAATGAAACCTTGCTACAAACCACAACACAGCATAAGCACCTCACCCTAAAACTGCATTGACTTTTGCCTTGGCATTTTAGAATTCCCTGTCCCAAATACCAAAAGAGCCTAGCCATTTTCCTCACCATTTTCCTGTCCAAAACTAACCCTAAGATTGCAGCCACATAGAACAGCAAATGAGAAACACCATGTTCCTGTCATGAGAAAAAACTGCCAGCAGCATACACTCTCTCAAACTTGACCTGGCTATTGGCACTTGCATTTTCCAAAACCTGCTAGCAACATCCAAACAGCAGGAGAACTAAACCAACATTTCCTGTCACAGCAGACACACAAACCAACAAACCACAAATCATTGAACTTCACTCATTCTCCAAAAATCCCTCTCACTTGCATTTTGTTCAAAACAGGTCCAAAACTCCACATAACCAAACCTTGGCCATTGCTCACCACCCTCTTTCTCATGTTGAACCACTAAATTGCAGCCACAATCAAAACACCACAACAGAAATCACTCCTCCTAAAAAACTTGAGTCACTTTGCTTGGCATTCTCACAAGCTGTCTGGCCTTGCATTGTGTTTTCAACATCCATTCCATCATTTTCTGTCATTTAACAAACCTTGCCAACATAACCAACAAACACCAACCAACATAAGAGAACTCATCCCAAAACTGCATTAACCTTGATTGGCATTTCAAGAACCCTGGCCAAAACATCAGAGTTACCAAGCCTTGCCTTATCACTAACCACATCAAACTGCACTTTTGAACATCATTCACTGTCCAAAGAAGCCAGCAAGTAGCAGCCATACCTAGTGGAAATCAATCTTTCCTCTCAAATTGCACCTTTGCATTTTCCTTCTTCCTGTCCAAAACCTCCAAAGGACCAAATTTGCTTGGTTTGAAACATCATTAAAACAGAATTTTGGACCTGTGGCAATCATCATTTTCCACCTGAAAATTCTTTTTCCACCACTGCTTTGAAAGAACATTCATCCATGGCCATCCAAGATTGAAGCATCCACAAGTCAAACAACTTTCACCATTCATCATCAAGAAGGCTCTAGGACAGTTATTTCACTTCAAAACCATCAAAAAGCATCTGTACACAACTGCCCTTCAAAAATAGGTATGGATTCGACCCTCCCCTTTTGTCAAATTGATACATGATCTTAAAAGGTCTTTCAATGCTGAGTTTAGTGATGCCTTTATTTTTGACAATGTTTGCTTATTCATGAAGATATGATGAGGTAAAGTTTGATGCTCGAAAATGTTTCCATTGATTTCTTGTTGTGTGGTTCAAATTAATGAAAACTAATGTTAGGATGTTGTTGTATGTTGCTTGGTGATCACAATGATATAGCCAATTGCAATTTCTGGGCAAGTTTGTGAAATCACAATTTGGGATTGCACTGTTCATTGAAACCCTAATCCCAATTTGCCCAGATTTTCTTCATTTTTCTCACGTGCATGGCCCCTTTCTTTCACCAACCAATGAAATTATTCCATTTTCTGGCCCAAAACGACATCACTCCATTAAGTGGATTCCAATATTACCAAAATGCCATTCTTTCAATGTTAATTTCAATAATTATTTCATTTTTGATACCAATCTTCCAAAAATCATAACTTACTCATTTTTGATCCAAATTCAATGGGATTTTTTGTGTTGTGTTCATCATGATCTCTACTTTTTGTCATTATTTTTCCAGAATTTTTGGATGAGTGGTTTTTAAATGGCCTTAGGGTTTGTGACATGTGACCAAATTTTGTGCACTTTGCCAAATCAATTGTGAAATGATGAGAATGTATCCAATGGCTCCCAAATTGTTTGTGCTTAAACTAGACACACTCATGGTGATTTTGGTGTAGAGTTTGTGAATTTATCATTTGTGGTTTGTGAGATATGATTTTTTGAATTAGGGTGTGACAACTTGTGTCACACCATTGATGTCCAACTTCATGATTTTCAGTGCCATGTTTCCTTACCTCCAAATGACTTGATTTTTTGCATGAGCCTACTCTTGTATGTCTAGTTTACATGTGAATTTTCTTGGATTTATTTGAACTATTTTCCATTTGTTTGAGATTTTGCTTCCCTGCCTAGTCAAATGTTGACCTTGTGTGACACATGTTCCCATTTCATTTGTGAAATTCTCATACTTTATTAGATGGACATGAAATTTTGCATGAGATAACTAGACATCCTCATCTTTGCCATGGCTTTAGTCCCATTCATTTATCATACACCATTCTTGACTTATGATTTTTCTAAGTTGATGCATGTTTGGTTGACTTCATTGTGCATGTTCAAAATTGCTTTGACTTTCTGATTTTCATTGACTGCCTTCCACTTGTCCAAATGGGATGAAATTTGACATGCTTACCATGCTATGTGTTAGTTTTGATCATGATTTATTTGGTGATTTTTGGAAAATGTTTAGATTGCTTTTGAGTTAAGTCTTGCTGTTGACTTCTATGAGTTTCTGTTTGCCATGCTTTGACCTAATTTGTTCATGAAATGATGATAGTAATTGACATGAATGTGAACCCAATTGGTTTTGTTTCCTAATTGTTTGAACATGATTTTGGATACTTACCCCTTGCTGTTTGGACTTTCTCATTCATTTTTGACCCTAGGCTTATCCTAGAGGTCCTGTTACTCACCTTTGAGCTTGTGTTTTCAGGTTGACCATCAAATGGCCATTGAGACCAATTCTTTTTGATTGAGCTTGCCTAAAATACCATGATTAACTTGTTTGTTTTTGTAGGTGGCTTGGCCCACATGCCCTAAGCCTTGTGCCTTGCACATCCATGTGCCTCTAATGGACTATTGATGTCTGTTTCTGTTTGTTTTGTTTGAAGTTGCATACTAACATCTGCTTGACTGTTTCAGGTGCTTTAGTTGCTTAGTTCATTGTGAACTTTTTGCTTTGCTTTACTTGTATAAGCAATTTGCATTGAGGTATGTCTCTTTGTCTTCATGTAGTCTGGAAGACCTGGCCTGTTACTTGGCCAGGCAACTGTCTGAAGTCCTCCTTAAGAGGCAATGTTTGTGACTGTTTACTTTTGTCCTTGCATAGAGTCAAAGACCTCCTAAGTGAAGAGGCAATTGGTGGAAGGTAGGGATATGCAATCTATCCCCCACTATTCAGTGTGTCATCTGCTTTGCTCACACCACTGTGTTGATGCATTTCAGATAAGAAACCAAGATCTTGTGCAATGGCACAGTTGAGTCAGTTTCAAATGTGTAGAAGGGTTCCCACTTTCTGAACCCACACATTCTTGTC
This sequence comes from Lathyrus oleraceus, assembly GCF_024323335.1. Classification (NCBI taxonomy): domain Eukaryota; kingdom Viridiplantae; phylum Streptophyta; class Magnoliopsida; order Fabales; family Fabaceae; genus Lathyrus; species Lathyrus oleraceus. Next base: position 32,046,184 of record NC_066581.1, read on the forward strand.
TTGAGCTCTCCCAGGCCAGGGATAAGAGCTGTGAAGTCTTATCTTCACTCACCTTTCATCTGTTTCACCTTAGCCCCTCCATGGCAAGGTTAAGAGCAACACTCACCCCATTCCAGAGGTTTGTTTGTTGAGGTTGATATGACCCCTTGACTAAAACCTAACCCTTGTTTGAGCCACTTGTTTGTGTATAGCGTGTGCTATCTGTGCTTGTAGGATTGTTTGACTTGCTTCCTGTGCAAGTTAGGATTGTTTGACTTGCTTCCTGTGCAAGTTAGGATTAGTTTAGACTTGCTTCCTGTGCAAGTTAGGTTTTGCTTGGCTTGCTTCCTGTGCAAGTTAAGTGTGTGTGGCCTGCTTCCTGTGTGAGCCATGCTTAGGATAGGTTGGCCCTTGGGCCAGTTAGCTAGAAACCTTAACTTAGGGATGAATCTGCATGATAACATCTAGGCTCGAGTCGTAGTCTCCCTAGTTGTGTCTCCCTCTGTTATCTGGTTAGGCTAGTCCTTCATCCCTGCGTAGGGGAACTACATCGCCCTGATCTTCATACCAGATGAAGTATGTAGGCAGGAGATTGAGCTGATCTCTCCGGGCGCCCTTTTTCTTTTTTGTGTGTGTTGTTTGACAGTTGCTAGGCTCGAGTGCCTGACTCCTTAGCAATTTGTTGTCTGTCTGTTTGAGTGTGCGCTTGATAGTTATAGGCTGAGTCCCCGACTCCCTATCAACCTGTTGTGTTGTTGTGTGCTTGGAAGCCGATGTAAGTCCATCGAGTGGCATTTAGATTCCAGTGTGGGTGCGTTTTGGTTCGGATGCTGATGTAAGTCCAGTGATTGGCAGTCGGGCTCCACGTTTGCCTTTGCCTGTGTTTGTTTGTGTGCGTGTCAGCCGAGCTACGAATGCTCTGATTCTTCTCTCGTCCGAGAAGATACGTATGCATAGGATGCGATATCCTAGCGAGCATGTGTCGTTTCCCCAGTCCGAACTACTTCGACTCTGATGTCTATGCCTGATAGACTAAGTAGGCCCAGGATGCGACATCCTGCCGAGTCAGTTTCAGTCAGTTTCTTTTGTCTCTTTCAGCCTGTGTAGATGAGTATGTGAGCAGTGTTTAGCAACCAATTTTCCTTCCTTTTGTGCGTGGATCCCGTAGAGTACTACGGATGCGTAGGGGTGCTAATACCTTCCCTTCGCATAACCGACTCCCGAACCCATTCTCTTTGGTCGCGAGACCATGTTCTTTTCCTAGGTTTACTCTGAGCGTTTCCTTTCCCTCTTTCGGGATAAATAATGCACGGTGGCGGCTCTGTTGTTCTTTCTTTTCCCGCCGGTTTTTCGCGCGATGCGACAGCTGGCGACTCTGCTGGGGATATAGAGAAGTTGACCTATGCTGGTCCATCTTCCCTGAGCGAGTCTCTCCTAGCGCTCTCTAGGATTAGGGTTTTGGTTGCTTTGTGCTGTTATTTATTGCATTCATTGTATATATGTGCATTTACTGTTTGCATTTATTGTTTGCATTATTGTTTGCATTCATTCATATTCATCTGTTGGCTGTGCTGTGTTTCCTTGTTTGGGGTGGGAGTTACTCGAGGTAAAAGGCCCAATACCCAGGCTATGAGTGAAATCTTGGAAACCTAGGAATAGAGTGATTCATGGGAAGCGGGTGGTGTACGCCACTTAGCGGAACATTGATATCACGAGCAGTTCAGACCCTGGTGGGATATTATCGGTGCATACATCGGGTGTGCTCAGGATGATATTCTGCGAAAGGTTATTTATGCTGCGTTTCTCTCGACCTTACCCTGGCCTAGATAACACCCGTGAGTGGGGAGGGTTTGATCATTACAGGTACAGTTGCTGATTGATTGGTGATTTGTTGGTGACTCTTGGTACTGATGGTGACTGTGAATTATGGGGCATTTATTTCTGGGACGCCAGAGTTCTGTCCATGGTTTATCAGCGGGTTCCGTTTATTTCGGATCCCCGGGCTGAGTTGGGAGTACTTGTTCAGAGGATCCGTTTGTCACCCGTTCAGTGGTTGTTCCTGTGAAGATAGTGATATAATCTCCGGTTCCGTTTATTTCGGAACCCCCCAAGTTGGATTTATGGTGACTTGATCCCACAGATATGACTGGTTCAGAGAAGTGTTGGGCTTTCAGATGACTTGGTGGCAAGGGCCTGCATTCATGCATTTGCATCATATCATCTCGCATTCATCTGCATTCAACTCATGTCTGTCCGTACTCAGGGTCCATTATTTTTAAATAAAAAAACCCCGGTTGAGAGACATCCGGATGTCAAAATGTTGTTGATGAAATTTTATCTGTCTCAATGAAACCAGAAAAAAAGAGGACTGAATATTCCTAGTACGGACAGACATTGCATGTGTGAGTCATACTAACCCATTTGCTGTTTTGTAGGTTTCAGTATTCAACCGGTGCGCATAGCTTGTCTGTTCAGATAACCTGCTGGGGGTCAGCAAATCCAAGTTGATGGATCTTTTCAACGCCGATATCCTTGAACTAAGAGAGATGATGAAGGAGTTGTTCAGCGTTGTGCAAGGACTTGCCTTGGGGCAGAAAGCCATGTCTGAAAGATTGGAAAGGATCGAGAAATGGCTGATAGTGGAGAAAGTCCAGGGGAAGGCTCCGTCCTCCGAAGTGAACAAACCTTCTGGTACTATGGCAGAGAAACCCTCCGACAGTGGTCCATTCAAGAAGAAGGTTGAGCCAGTTGGTGTGCCCGCAAAGAAAGAACGTAGCAAAGATCGTTATCATCCTTATGCTGCCACTATAACCACTCCTGTCAGTAATTCACCTACTCAACAGCAACAACAGCCACCTCAACAGAAGACACCGAGAGCTGAAAGCCAGGTGAAGAAGAAGAAAGAGGATCGTCAGTTTGAGGAACCACCCGTGACTTACGCCCTTCTGTTCTAAAGGTTGATGGATCTTGCTTTAGTACGGCCAAGAATATTGATTCCCATAGAACGGCAGAAGAGGCCGCCAAACTATGATGAGAATGCCAAGTGCGAGTTTCACTCTGGGGCGCCCGGACACAACATTGAGGGCTGTAGAGCTTTTAAGCATGTCGTCCAGGACATGGTGGACTCCGAGACCATTAACTTGGCCCAGATTATGAAGGGGGATGTCAACCCTGCGCCCAGAAGGGGTCCTGTAAAAGTCAAGATGGTGAAGAAGGCCAAGAAAGGATTAGAGATGACTGAGGAGGATCAGCTAAAGGTTCCAATGGCTATGGTCCCAAAACCTCTGGAGCAGGATGGAGTTTTCCCTGTTAGTGATAATTCTTGTGCGATCGTCACCATAGAGGGAAGTGCACTGATGAAAGACACGACTGTCGCATCGCGCAAAAAACCGGCGGAAAAAGAAAGAAACAACAGAGCCGCCACCGTGCGTTATTTATCCCAAAAGAGGGAGAGGAAACGCTCGAAGTAAACCTAGGAAAGAACATGGTCTCGCGACCAAAGAGAATGGGTTCGGGAGTCGGTTATGCGAAGGGAAGGTATTAGGCCCCCTACGCATCCGTAGTACTCTACGGGATCCACGCACAAAAGGAAGGAAAAATGGTTGCTAAACACTGCTCAAACTCACACACACTGGCTGAAGGAGACAAAAGAGACTGACTGAGACTGACTCGGCAGGATGTCGCATCCTGGGCCTACTTAGTCTATCAGGCATAGACATCAGAGTCGAAGTAGTTCGGACTGGGGAGACGACACATGCTCGCTAGGATATCGCATCCTATGCATACGTATCTTCTCGGACGAGAGAAGAATCAGAGCATTCGTAGCTCGGCTGACACGCACACAAACAAACAGACAAAGGCAAACGTGGAGCCTGAATGCCAATCACTGGACTTACATCAGCATCCGAACCTAAACGCACACAAGAAACCAACTGCCAATCGCTGGACTTATGTCGGACTCCAACCAGAACACACACGAGGGTGGTTAAGACACAAAAGTTTGAAAAAGAAAAAAGGGGGATAAAGGAAAAGGGCGCCCGGAGAGATCAGCTCAATCTCCTGCCTACATACTTCATCTGGTATGAAGATCAGGGCGATGTAGTTCCCCTACGCAGGGACAAAGGATCTAGCCTAACCAGATAACAGAGGGAGACACAACACTAGGGAGACTACGACTCGAGCCTAGATGTTGTCATGCAAAGTCAACCCTAAGTTAAGGTTTCTAGCTAAATGGCACGAGGGCCAACCTATCCTAGACAAGGCTTGCACAGGAAGCAAGGGTCTCGATTGCAACTAGGGCAAGAGAAAGGGGAGATCTCAATCACAGCAAGGGTGAGAGGAAAGAGAAAGTCTCGATCGCAACGAGGGCGAGAGAAAGGAAAAGTCTCGATCGCAACGAGGGCGAGAGAAAGGATCGCAACGAGGGCGAAAGCAAGCAAGGAATAGCTGTTAGTTGTTAGTCAAACTCGACAAGACATCGCATCTCGTGCCTACGTATCTCATCTGGACATGAGAATCAGAGTTGCCGTAGTTCGGCTACGGAGGGACAAAGGTCTCAATTGCAACTAGGGCAAGAGAAAGGGAAAGTCTCGATCGCAACGAGGGCGAGAGAAAGGAAAAGGCTCGATCGCAACGAGGGCGAGAGAAAGGAAAAGGCTCGATCGCAACGAGGGCGAGAGAAAGGAAAAGGCTCGATCGCAACGAGGGCGAGAGAAAGGATAAGGCTCGATCGCAACGAGGGCGAGAGAAAGGATCGCAACGAGGGCGAAAGCAAACAAGGATTAGTCTAAACTAAACCTAACTTGCACAGGAAGCAAGTCTAAGCTAAACCTAAGGAGGCAAAGCAAACAGGCAATCACAATCACAAGAAGCACACTCTATATGCATACAAGAGGCTCAAGCAAAAGGTTAGGCACTAGGGCCAACTGGAATAGGGTAAGAGATTGCTCTTAACCTTGCCATTGAGAGGCTAAGGTGAAGCAGATGAAAGGATGAAGTGAGGATGAGACCTCACAGCTCTTATCCCTGGCCAGGGAGAGCTAATAGACAAATGAGCATGGGTCCAGAAAGTGGGAACCCTTCTATACTCGAAGACTCTAACACTGTACACTTTGTACAAGATCTTGGGTTTGTATCCCAATGCATCAACACACAGCAGTGTGAGCAGAGGGATGACACAACAAGAGTAGTGGGGGATAGATTGCATATCCCTACCTTCCACCAATTGCCTTACTTGAAGGACTTTTCCTGCTTGGGACAATTTTAAACACACACAAGCATGGCCTCTTAAGGAGGACTTCAGACAGTTTGCCCGGTCAAATAACAGACCGGGTCTCCAGACTACATGAAGTAAAAGAGATTATACCTCAAAAGCAATTGCTAAATAGCAAAGCAAGCAAGTTCAGAGAACTTAAGCAACTTAAAGTACCTGAAAAAGTCAAAACAATCAGCAAACAGTTCAAAAGTTTAAATCAAAAGGAAATGGTAAACAGTCAACACAGATGGTCAACTGTGCAAAGCAAGACTCAAACACATGAGTCAAACCTACAAAACAAATGTTAGCATATGATAAACAATCAAGTTCAAACAAGTTTGAATGATCTTTGAGGCATTGGTGCTTAACCTGAAACAGGAACTCAATTGTAAGCTCAAAAGACCACTAGGGCTAGCCTAGGGTCAAGGATGAAAGAAAAAGTCAAAACAGCAAAGAAAAGTCAACCAAAGTCAATGTCAAACATTTAAGAAACTATCTCAATTGGGCCCACATTCAAATCATGCATTATTATCATTTCATGAACATTTGAAGTCAAAGTAAGGCAAATGAAAGCTCAAATAAGTCAACAGAATGACTTGTATCAAAAGTCAACCCAAACATTTTCAAAAATCATCAAATAAATCATACTCAATCCTAACATCTAGCATGGTAAGCATGTAAAATTTCATGGCATTTGGATGAGAGGAAGGCAGTCAATTAAAATCATGAAGTCAACATAATTTCAAGCATGCACAATGAAGGTCGACAAACATGGGTCAACTTCAAAAAATCATATCAAATTGAAAACAGAAGAGAAATGAATGAAATTAACACCAATGCAAAGCTCAAGGAGTCTAGTTATCATATATGAAATTTCATGATCATTCAATATGGTATGAGGATTTCCCAAAGGATTTGGCAACATGTATCACATAAAGTCAACCATTGACTAGGCAGGGAAGAAAATTCTCAAACAAATTGGAAATGGCATAATTAAATCCCAGAAAATTCATACACAAACTAGACATGTAAGAGATCATTCATGCAAAAAATTGGATCATTTGGAGGCCAGGAAGTGTGTGAACAAAAATCATGAAAATGCATATCATTCATGTAGCACCAAATGTAACACATCACTTCAAAAATTTGTAACTCACAAACCACATATGAGAAATGTATAAACTCTACATGGAAACAAAGGTGAATGTGTCTAGTTTCACCACAAAAAGCTTCAAGCTCATTGGATACATCATGATAATTTCACAATTGAAATGGCAAAGGGTGTCAAATATGCATACATGTTAAGAAACCAATTACCATTCAAAATCCAGCCAATGAAAAATTAATTAAAAATCAGGATCAAATACTAGACATCCATGTGAAGATTATGGAAAAATTTTCATGATTTTTGGATGAATAATGAAAGAGAAATGAATTTTGCAAGTTGAGGAATAAATTGGATGAACATGAACACAAGCATGGTCAAACAAGGGTCAACGGTGGCAATTGTGTAAATAGCGTGCCACTTATCCAAAACTCTGCGTTTTGGCAGGGGAAACGAAATGTTCCCATTGGTCCAAACCCAATGGAACAGTAAACCGACCAACCAATGTTCAAATTCTGGGTTTTAACACTTAGGGTTTATGCACTAGGGTTTAACAACAGCAGCATTCATCATCAATGTTCATCAACCAAGTTCATCATCAAAACAAAATCGAACACCATCACACAACAGCATCATGCAATCATAAGCAATAACAATGGCCAACACACATGCTTATGCAACAGGATTTCTGGAAAATATGAGAGAGTTCATGAACAGCAGGACATATTCATGTTCATCACCATGGAAAAACCAATCTCAAACAAAATTATGCAAACAGCAAGGTAATGGAACAACAATGTTCATGCACCATCCACACAACAACAAACCAAACACGAAATAAGTGAATTTTCTGGGCAGGTCAAATGGTTTAAAACAACAGCAGTCATCATCATCTTCATGAACTCGAAAATCTCAACATGCTCAGGACAATAAATTAATCATGGCAATAGCAACAACTAACAATAAGTAACACATATCCAGCAATCAAAACATTAAAACAAGCTCACAAAAGAGAAATCGAAGGAAACAAGTTTGAACATGAAAATGTAAATTCGGATTTCTCACACATCTCTTAATCATTTTAAGCAAGGCATAGTTTAAAAGAACCAGCATTCAAAGACCTTCATTAAACATGGCATAGCAAGGCAAATAGTGGAGGTCGATTACTTACTTGGTTTTGAAGAAAATCGAGGAACAGTGATGGTTTGGATGATGCAGCTTGAAACAGGTGCAGATTATGGTTTGGAAGGATGAAACCTTGAAGAACTTGGCTCAGTAATGCTTGCAAGTGTCCAAATCAAAAACTGCCATTGTTAACCCATGAAGAAAAACAGAATATGAAATGGAATTCCAGCTGGGATTTGTTGGCTGTAAGGAGCTCCAAATGAAGTTCAAGTGATGATATGACCAAAGGATGCTCAAGGGTTTGAAGCTTTTTGACAGAAATTCGATTTTGGCCCAAAGTGCAAAATGAGAGAGTGAGAGGTTTTCTGGTTGGCTGCTGCGATTCTCTAGGTCTCTAGGGTTGGCAAATGAGCAGAAAAGTGTTTATAAAGGTCTGTTTAAGGTTGGTTTAGGGAATGGTAAGCTTGCTTAACTTAATGAAATGCAAAATGCCAATTGCTAAATTTGGAAAAAATGAATATGGAGGTGCAAAGTCCTGCCACGAAATGGGCTGGGTACAGGCTGCACATGGTCTTCACAATTGCTGTTTTTGGTCTGTACATCAATTGCCAAGTTTGTTTTGCTTGAATGAAGCTATTTGCAAGAATTGTCAAATTTGCAACTTTGGCCAAAATGATGATATAATGGTGGTATGAACACAAATTGAACTTGGAACATGTTGCAAATAACATATGAAACAAATCCCAATTGGCCAAAGTGAGAAAAAGTCAATAAATCAAAAAGTCAATGGTTGGTCAAACTTGATTTTTAAATGAAATAGGTCCAAAAATGCCATTTTGATTGGCAAGGTTTTGGTGGATGAAATTTATATTTTTGGAAAGAGGAGGAAAAATGTGGTTTGTAGGAAAAAACCCCACCAAATTTGGCCTTAGGAATCATGAGATATGGCTCTTTGAAGTTCACAAATTTTTGAAATTGAATTGATCATATCTTGACAACCATACATGGGATTTGAGAGTTCTTGGACTTTTTGAAAATGGGAGAACAAAATCTTCAACTTTCATGTTGGGCAAAAATTCATTTGAAGCTTGTATCATGATGCAAGTTGAGGATCAAGAAGTTTCCATTTTTGGCAGTTAAAATTACAGGTCCACTTTCTATTTTGGGAAATTTTCTGATTGGCTTCAAATTCTTCAGTGATGTTGATTGCCATGACATATGAGGCCTATTGGGACATGAGTAAGCTCTCTCAAACCATTTCCATCCATCAAAACCATAGAATCAACCACAGTGACCAACTTTGACTTTTCTAGGGTTTTGGATGACTGAAGTACTTCTGATGAATTCCAAACCCTAATTCCTTGAGACCTTGACTTCAAATGATGTCCCAAGTTGTATGAGCTCTTGATTATTGATCATGGTGCCCAAATTCCACAAGAATGGCCACCATTCACTGCTTTGACTGATTGTTGACTTTCTAGGGTTTTTTGCCTGACTGTGCATGAACTGATGGCTTCTGAACATCCAACCCTTGACTTGAACACTTCAAATGGACCTCCAAGTCATGTGAACTTGTTGGACAAACCCTAGGGCCTTGGCTCCTTGAGAAACACCTTTGCTTGATTGGTTGACTGATCTCCTGATCAGTTTGACCTAATTATTGACTTGCTTGCTCTTGAGGCAACTGAGGACAATGCAAATGCTATGCAATGGACCATGATATGCTATGACCTAATATGAGATGGTATGTACAATGATAGGTGCAAATTTGAGGTGCTACAGCTGCCCCTATTCAATCAGCTGGGAACCCGAACGGATGATAGCAGTGGCTGTCAGACTTTCAGGGTAAACAGGGATTGAATACAAAAGAACCGTAGAAATTTGCACCGACTGGATATAATACAGGAATGCCTGTTAGGATCGGCAAAGAAACAGTCTTGAAAGAACAATCCGTCTGGAACGGAAAAGAAATCGGCCTGAATACCGAAACAGAAACGTCGACCTGGATACCAAAATAAATGGCAACACAGGAATAACCAATGCCTGAGCGTCGTAAGTACATCGACCTGATCGTCGGAAACTTCTTCGGTCTGAACACCGGAAAAAAACATAAGTACATCGACCTGATCTTCGGAAACTTCTTCGGTCTGAATACCGGAAAATTGGCCTTGTGCCATGAGTACATCGACCTGATCGTCGGAAACTCCTTCGGTCTGAATACCGGAAAATTGGCCTTGTGCCATGAGTACATCGACCTGATCGTCGGAAACTCCTTCGGTCTGAATACCGGAAAATTGGCCTTGTGCCATGAGTACATCGACCTGATCGTCGGAAACTCCTTCGGTCTGAATACCGGAAAATTGGCCTTGTGCCATGAGTACATCGACCTGATCGTCGGAAACTCCTTCGGTCTGAATACCGGAAAATTGGCCTTGTGCCATGAGTACATCGACCTGATCGTCGGAAACTCCTTCGGTCTGAATACCGGAAAATTGGCCTTGTGCCATGAGTACATCGACCTGATCGTCGGAAACTCCTTCGGTCTGAATACCGGAAAATTGGCCTTGTGCCATGAGTACATCGACCTGATCGTCGGAAACTCCTTCGGTCTGAAATACCGGAAAAACACATAAGTACATCGACCTGATCGTCGGAAACTTCTTCGGTCTGAATACCGGAAAAACATAAGTACATCGACCTGATCGTCGGAAACTTCTTCGGTCTGAATACCGGAAAATTGGCCTGAGTGCCATGAGTACATCGACCTGATCGTCGGAAACTCCTTCGGTCTGAATACCGGAAAAACATAAGACATATTATCTATAGCCGTCAAACGTAGATAATACACTCGCATGGAAGATTATCCATAACCGGGTTGTAGGTTGTTAAATGAATAATCGACCGAAAAGAAAGGCATCTGGGTACCAAACTAGGTATGCCAAAGATGACCAATCGAAAGAGGATAAAGTTGCTAACTCGGAGCAAGTATCCAAACGGAAGGGGAAGGCCCAATGGGGACAATACTGCTTGATCAAGGCAAGTATCCAAAGGGGACAAGACCATTAATACCACAGAGAGGGGATTACATCTACCGGTTTGTAGGCAGACAACCACAGAAAAGTAACCAGTCATCATCGGGATGAGCACAAAGGGTTAACTCTACCAAGGGGAGGAAAGTGGGATTTTACAACTACCAGCTTGTGGGTAGAAAACCACAAAGATAGGACTTACAGCTACCGGTTTGTAGGTAGAGGCCCATGGAAAAGTAACCAGTCATCATCGGGATGAGCACAAAGGGTTAATTCCAACAAGGGGATGAAAGTGGGATTTTACAACTACCAGCTAGTGGGTAGAAAACCACAAAGATAGGACTTACAACTACCGGTTTGTAGGTAGAGGCCAACAAACAAACTCCGCCATGGGATGAAAGTGGGATTTTACAACTACCAGCTTGTGGGTAGAAAACCACAAAGATAGGACTTACAGCTACCGGTTTGTAGGTAGAGGCCAATGGAAAAGTAACCAGTCATCATCGGGATGAGCACACAGGGTTAACTCTACCAAGGGGAGAATGTGGGATTTTACAACTACCAGCTAGTGGGTAGAAAACCACAAAGATAGGACTTACAGCTACCGGTTTGTAGGTAGAGGCCAATGGAAAAGTAACCAGTCATCATCGGGATGAGCTCAAAGGGTTAACTCCAACAAGGGGAGGAAAGTGGGATTTTACAACTACCAACTAGTGGGTAGAAAACCACAACGATAGGACTTACAACTACCGGTTTGTAGGTAGAAGCCAATGGAAAAGTAACCAGTCATCATCGGGATGAGCTCAAAGGGTTAACTCCAACAAGGGGAGGAAAGTGGGATTTTACAACTACCAACTAGTGGGTAGAAAACCACAACGATAGGACTTACAACTACCGGTTTGTAGGTAGAAGCCACCAAACAAACTCCGCCATGGGATGAAAGTGGGATTTTACAACTACCAGCTTGTGGGTAGAAAACCACAAAGATAGGACTTACAACTACCGGTTTGTAGGTAGAAGCCACCAAATTCCGCTGAGAATAAAATGAATTTATGCCCCAGGGAGGCACAAAAGACAGCCAATTCAGGATCGATCCAAAAGAGGTAGACTGAAACAAGACTCATCCTAATGAGGAAAGAACTCAATAGGGAAAAACCCATCCCGTGTAGGGATGGAACGGAAGCAACCGTCATCCACGAGGATGTATCTCAGTGGGGAAATGGCAGGAAAGGATAGACACTTTCTGCTTAAGGGGTTGGCTCTACATGGAGAGATCAGACACACCCATATCTGCTAGGGAGGATCTACTGGAGAGATCTGTATCAACAAATAGCAGGAGGTAACAATCAACAGATACCCGGCAACAGCTGCAACATGAGTATCTGAATGCTATGATTATGCATGTATGCATTATGCATGATGAATGTATGATGAATGCTGACAAACAGACATGCTCGACACACAGGTCCGGGAATCAACCGTCCGGAGGGAAAACCAGAGTCCTCATCCTGCAGGGGAGGAAGAGCCACAAGAGACTTCTGGAGGGATCGTCGGTCACAACCGGAGAACAGAGTTCAACATACAGGCGGATGCGCCACAACAACTTGTGCTGGAAATCAGGGATACCAAGAAGCAACCAGATCTCTGATGAGAAATACAAAGGCATTGACAAAGCTCCTTGTGCAAACAACTCCACTGAGGGATCTATCTGAGAGAATGTCGGATTACTGGGATGTCAATCCTCCGGGTACTGAATCTTCAAAGAAAAACACCCGTGCTGGTGGAGAGGAAGACTGGCCTGCTGGAGAGGCGAAAGTTGAAGTCTTCAGTAAACACTCTGCTAGGGGAGCTGCCCCACAATAATGTCCGAAACAGCAAACTTGCTGGGGATGCCCCACGATAGGGCTCAAACAGCACTCTACTGGGGATGCCCCACAATAGAGCTAACAGGGACTTGGAGGAAGAATGTTGTACTGCCGGGAACATGAAGATAAACAACTTCAAACAACACTGCATCGGGCAGATTCACTGAGGAGAGACCATACGAGGTTCTGCAAGATAAAGATACAGTCATGCTCGAGATACGATCAATTGTCTTACCTGTTGGTAATCATACCACCCCCGGGAGAGCACTGTGAGTCTCCTAAGTATCCTTCCGTCATCGGGAAGGTTCACTTTGTTTAAGAACAATTTTGTGAAAAATTTGTTTATTTTGAAAACAATGATACTTTATCATTTAACAAACATGCAAAACATTTGTTGAGTTAAAACAAATAAGAGTGCAAATAATTGGGTAAAAGCTCAAATTAATGTGATGGGATGGTAGTCTGCAAAGGGCAAGACTCCATGGATCTGTACAAGTTTGAAATCGGTGATGTATATTGGAGAGGGCTACATTGAACATAATGACCTTTCCTCTACCATTCTGAATTTTCGATGTATTCAAAGCTTCTGTCGACGACGGATCGAGAATCCCTGACGGATGACAGATGTACAGCACAGTCTTGTCAAGATGCAATTACTTGCCAAATCCCTAATTTTTGCCTAGATTGCCCCAGTGTGAGGTGCTCAATCTAGCGGGATGCAAATTCTCTTTTTTTTTTCAATGTCTCTAACTTTTGCCTGGATCGCCCTTTCGGGTTTTCAATCCACCGAGACGCTCCTTTTTGCCTAAGTCGCCCTTTGGGGTGTTCAACTTAGCGAGCTGTTTTGCTTTTTTTTTTTTCTTTTAGGCGAAGTATTTCTTGACTGCATCGAATTTCACAGGACGAGTGAACTTCTTCATCCATTGCTGTAAGTGTCAAAGCACTGCCTGAAGAGGCTCTCTTGAAAACATATGGACGTTCTTAGCTTGGAGTTCACTTGCCCCTGGAATTGGGCATGAAAGACAAGACTTTCTTGAGCACAAGGTCCCTCGGAACACACGAGACTTGATCTTCTTGTCGAATGCTTTTTCACTCTCTGCTGATATGACTGACCATGACACATGGCAGTTGATCTCTTCTTTTCGATCGAATTCAGCATCAGCCACCTTGGGACTTTGAGGGTGCTATTTTCTTTTGTTTTCTTTTGATTTTGCTTTTGATTTTTTTTTATTTCTTTTGATTTTTTTTTCTTGGATTTTGCACCCTCCTCTTTTTTTTTCTTTCTCTTTTTTGATAAATGCCCCAGTTGGCTGTTCTGCTGATTCTCGAGATGCAGCTGAGTGATCTTCTTTTCTTGCTCAAGAAGTCGGGAAATCTCGTCAGGAATCCCTTCAACATCATCTTCGTCCGCTTCGAATACAGGGAATTCAAAATTGGGAGATGACGTCCGATCACTATGTTCAATGGGTTTGAGAAACAACCTGCATAAAGATTTTGATATGAAAAGCTTTTTGAAAATCAAGCAAGACAATCGTTATGCAGATGAAAAGATTGCTTTTTATTCTTGTTTTTAAGGTTTTTTTTGTGATCACCAATTTCATGCAAAAGCGAAAAGGGAAAACAAATGGAAAAACAAATGTTTTAACATGAATTTATTTGAATGAAAATATCATTGCACAAAATGTTGCCAACAATGTCATCACTTCTCCTTTTGGCATGGGAGAAGGGTTTTTAAACAAAGTGGTTGTTACTCTGACTTAATGAACAACGGTAGGAAAGCCCACAGTGACCCAATTGTGATAGATCCCACCGGGGATGACAACTGTCAGTATCTCTTGCATCAGTAGCTTCTGGTTTCTGAACAACCCTTCTGAAGAAAAGTCGGCGCCAGCCCAGGACTTGTTATCTTCAGGCTCGGTTAGCATTGGGACCTAAGTCTTCCAAAATCAGAATACCTGACCTCACAAGGTCTTGAACCTTCATCTTCAGCTGGAAACAACTGTCCACATCATGACCAGGAGCACCCGAGTGATACACACAATGCTGTTCAGGCCTATACCACCACCGAGGGTTGACGGGTATGGGCGGCGGGTCTCTGGGAGTGATCAAGTTCCGCTCTATCAGAGAGGGATACAGTTCGGCGTAGGACGTGGGGATTGGATCAAAAATGATCTTCTTCCTCTCATTACTTGTACCAGCTTGATTACCATCGTGAGGCTGGGAAGCCTGCTGCTGAGGACGATGTTGTTGACGCTGATGCTGTTGAGCTGGTCTTCTCTGTTGTTGTTGAGTTTGAGTTGCTGGAATAGTCACAGCAGCAACTTGTCGATATTGTCCTCTGTTTGCACTCCTCCGACGGTGCACAACATTTGTTTCACTTTCTCCCCTTTTGGGTGCCCCAGAGGATGGCTTCTTAGAACCGGAAGAACTTGAAGAGCCAGGATGGCGAACCGGAGCGCGGGTTGCTCTGACATTAACAGTCTCTGCAGCAAGAGGCTGTTCACTGATTCTGATCCCCTTCAATTCATCACCCATGGCATAATCATCGACGAGAATAGCGACAGCAGCATTCTCATGCACGGGTACATCCACTGGTGGAGTACGTCGGACTGGTGGAATCACGGCTTCCAGTCTCTGGGCTAAGGCACGCAGCTCCTCTTGCCCCTGAACAACTCCTTGCATCGTTGTTATGAACTGGGCCATGTTTGCCCTCATCTCAGCCAACTCTGCTTGAACCTGATCCATAATCTTCTGATGATTCAATCTCGTTGAGTAGCGGTGCGGACGATGATCAGCAATCCTCTCTCAGAGGAACCGGAGTGAGAGGTCTTGTCCCCAAACATGTCTGCAATGCAAGGATGATATGTACATGATATGCATGATGCGGATGCTATTTTGTCATGAATGATCCTGATAAAGGATATGCGCATGCAAGTTAACTTTTTTTTTCATTTTCATGCATTACTATTTTTTGGAAAATAACCATGCTATGATGCAAATGATGGCGCCAAGACTGGCAGGAACTGGCATCTGAGGAACCATCTGAAACCCCAAAGTCATCTGAGGAGCTGGCATCTGAACCTAAGTCTGGAGAACTGAGTCACCATCTGAGCGAGTACCCTCAAATTCAGCCCAGGGATCCGAAATAAACGGAACCCTCTGATCAATACCAGGGTCAAACCTCCGGCGTCCAGAAATATAACTCGTAGTCACCATCAGTACCAGGAGTCACCAACTGTACCTGTTAAAATGAACCCTTCCCCACTCACGGGTGTAGTCTAGGCCAGGGTAAAGCTGAGAGAAACGCAGCATAAATAACCTTTCGCAGAAATACTGTCATATACACACCCGAAGTATGTAACGACAGTATCCCACCAGGGTCTGAACTGCTCGTGATATCAATGTTCCGCTAAGTGGCGCCATACCACCCGCTTCCCATGAATCACTCTATTCCTAATCGTCCTAGATTTTCACTCATGGTCTGGGTATTGGACCTTTTACCTCAACTGACTCCCCCCCACACAGAGAAAAACAGACAGCCAGCCAGTAATGAATAATGAATATGAATGCAAACATCAATGCACACAATCAATGCAAACAAATAAATGTACATATATACAATGAATGCAATAAAACACAACAAGCAGAGAGCAACCAAAACCCTAATCCTAGAGAGCGCTAGGAGGGACTCGCTCAGGGAAGATGGACCAGCATAGGTCAACTTCTCTTATCCCCAGTGGAGTCGCCAGCTGTCGCATCGCGCGAAAAACCGGCGGAAAAAGAAAGAAACAACAGAGCCGCCACCGTGCGTTATTTATCCCAAAAGAGGGAGAGGAAACGCTCGAAGTAAACCTAGGAAAGAACATGGTCTCGCGACCAAAGAGAATGGGTTCGGGAGTCGGTTATGCGAAGGGAAGGTATTAGGCCCCCTACGCATCCGTAGTACTCTACGGGATCCACGCACAAAAGGAAGGAAAAATGGTTGCTAAACACTGCTCAAACTCACACACACTGGCTGAAGGAGACAAAAGAGACTGACTGAGACTGACTCGGCAGGATGTCGCATCCTGGGCCTACTTAGTCTATCAGGCATAGACATCAGAGTCGAAGTAGTTCGGACTGGGGAGACGACACATGCTCGCTAGGATATCGCATCCTATGCATACGTATCTTCTCGGACGAGAGAAGAATCAGAGCATTCGTAGCTCGGCTGACACGCACACAAACAAACAGACAAAGGCAAACGTGGAGCCTGAATGCCAATCACTGGACTTACATCAGCATCCGAACCTAAACGCACACAGGAAACCAACTGCCAATCGCTGGACTTATGTCGGACTCCAACCAGAACACACACGAGGGTGGTTAAGACACAAAAGTTTGAAAAAGAAAAAAGGGGGATAAAGGAAAAGGGCGTCCGGAGAGATCAGCTCAATCTCCTGCCTACATACTTCATCTGGTATGAAGATCAGGGCGATGTAGTTCCCCTACGCAGGGACAAAGGATCTAGCCTAACCAGATAACAGAGGGAGACACAACACTAGGGAGACTACGACTCGAGCCTAGATGTTGTCATGCAAAGTCAACCCTAAGTTAAGGTTTCTAGCTAAATGGCACGAGGGCCAACCTATCCTAGACAAGGCTTGCACGGGAAGCAAGGGTCTCGATTGCAACTAGGGCAAGAGAAAGGGGAGATCTCAATCACAGCAAGGGTGAGAGGAAAGAGAAAGTCTCGATCGCAACGAGGGCGAGAGAAAGGAAAAGGCTCGATCGCAACGAGGGCGAGAGAAAGGAAAAGGCTCGATCGCAACGAGGGCGAGAGAAAGGATAAGGCTCGATCGCAACGAGGGCGAGAGAAAGGATCGCAACGAGGGTGAAAGCAAACAAGGATTAGTCTAAACTAAACCTAACTTGCACAGGAAGCAAGTCTAAGCTAAACCTAAGGAGGCAAAGCAAACAGGCAATCACAATCACAAGAAGCACACTCTATATGCATACAAGAGGCTCAAGCAAAAGGTTAGGCACTAGGGCCAACTGGAATAGGGTAAGAGATTGCTCTTAACCTTGCCATTGAGAGGCTAAGGTGAAGCAGATGAAAGGATGAAGTGAGGATGAGACCTCACAGCTCTTATCCCTGGCCAGGGAGAGCTAATAGACAAATGAGCATGGGTCCAGAAAGTGGGAACCCTTCTATACTCGAAGACTCTGACACTGTACACTTTGTACAAGATCTTGGGTTTGTATCCCAATGCATCAACACACAGCAGTGTGAGCAGAGGGATGACACAACAAGAGTAGTGGGGGATAGATTGCATATCCCTACCTTCCACCAATTTCCTTACTTGAAGGACTTTTCCTGCTTGGGACAATTTTAAACACACACAAGCATGGCCTCTTAAGGAGGACTTCAGACAGTTTGCCCGGTCAAATAACAGACCGGGTCTCCAGACTACATGAAGTAAAAGAGATTATACCTCAAAAGCAATTGCTAAATAGCAAAGCAAGCAAGTTCAGAGAACTTAAGCAACTTAAAGTACCTGAAAAAGTCAAAACAATCAGCAAACAGTTCAAAAGTTTAAATCAAAAGGAAATGGTAAACAGTCAACACAGATGGTCAACTGTGCAAAGCAAGACTCAAACACATGAGTCAAACCTACAAAACAAATGTTAGCATATGATAAACAATCAAGTTCAAACAAGTTTGAATGATCTTTGAGGCATTGGTGCTTAACCTGAAACAGGAACTCAATTGTAAGCTCAAAAGACCACTAGGGCTAGCCTAGGGTCAAGGATGAAAGAAAAAGTCAAAACAGCAAAGAAAAGTCAACCAAAGTCAATGTCAAACATTTAAGAAACTATCTCAATTGGGCCCACATTCAAATCATGCATTATTATCATTTCATGAACATTTGAAGTCAAAGTAAGGCAAATGAAAGCTCAAATAAGTCAACAGAATGACTTGTATCAAAAGTCAACCCAAACATTTTCAAAAATCATCAAATAAATCATACTCAATCCTAACATCTAGCATGGTAAGCATGTAAAATTTCATGGCATTTGGATGAGAGGAAGGCAGTCAATTAAAATCATGAAGTCAACATAATTTCAAGCATGCACAATGAAGGTCGACAAACATGGGTCAACTTCAAAAAATCATATCAAATTGAAAACAGAAGAGAAATGAATGAAATTAACACCAATGCAAAGCTCAAGGAGTCTAGTTATCATATATGAAATTTCATGATCATTCAATATGGTATGAGGATTTCCCAAAGGATTTGGCAACATGTATCACATAAAGTCAACCATTGACTAGGCAGGGAAGAAAATTCTCAAACAAATTGGAAATGGCATAATTAAATCCCAGAAAATTCATACACAAACTAGACATGTAAGAGATCATTCATGCAAAAAATTGGATCATTTGGAGGCCAGGAAGTGTGTGAACAAAAATCATGAAAATGCATATCATTCATGTAGCACCAAATGTAACACATCACTTCAAAAATTTGTAACTCACAAACCACATATGAGAAATGTATAAACTCTACATGGAAACAAAGGTGAATGTGTCTAGTTTCACCACAAAAAGCTTCAAGCTCATTGGATACATCATGATAATTTCACAATTGAAATGGCAAAGGGTGTCAAATATGCATACATGTTAAGAAACCAATTACCATTCAAAATCCAGCCAATGAAAAATTAATTAAAAATCAGGATCAAATACTAGACATCCATGTGAAGATTATGGAAAAATTTTCATGATTTTTGGATGAATAATGAAAGAGAAATGAATTTTGCAAGTTGAGGAATAAATTGGATGAACATGAACACAAGCATGGTCAAACAAGGGTCAACGGTGGCAATTGTGTAAATAGCGTGCCACTTATCCAAAACTCTGCGTTTTGGCAGGGGAAACGAAATGTTCCCATTGGTCCAAACCCAATGGAACAGTAAACCGACCAACCAATGTTCAAATTCTGGGTTTTAACACCTAGGGTTTATGCACTAGGGTTTAACAACAGCAGCATTCATCATCAATGTTCATCAACCAAGTTCATCATCAAAACAAAATCAAACACCATCACACAACAGCATCATGCAATCATAAGCAATAACAATGGCCAACACACATGCTTATGCAACAGGATTTCTGGAAAATATGAGAGAGTTCATGAACAGCAGGACATATTCATGTTCATCACCATGGAAAAACCAATCTCAAACAAAATTATGCAAACAGCAAGGTAATGGAACAACAATGTTCATGCACCATCCACACAACAACAAACCAAACACGAAATAAGTGAATTTTCTGGGCAGGTCAAATGGTTTAAAACAACAGCAGTCATCATCATCTTCATGAACTCGAAAATCTCAACATGCTCAGGACAATAAATTAATCATGGCAATAGCAACAACTAACAATAAGTAACACATATCCAGCAATCAAAACATTAAAACAAGCTCACAAAAGAGAAATCGAAGGAAACAAGTTTGAACATGAAAATGTAAATTCGGATTTCTCACACATCTCTTAATCATTTTAAGCAAGGCATAGTTTAAAAGAACCAGCATTCAAAGACCTTCATTAAACATGGCATAGCAAGGCAAATAGTGGAGGTCGATTACTTACTTGGTTTTGAAGAAAATCGAGGAACAGTGATGGTTTGGATGATGCAGCTTGAAACAGGTGCAGATTATGGTTTGGAAGGATGAAACCTTGAAGAACTTGGCTCAGTAATGCTTGCAAGTGTCCAAATCAAAAACTGCCATTGTTAACCCATGAAGAAAAACAGAATATGAAATGGAATTCCAGCTGGGATTTGTTGGCTGTAAGGAGCTCCAAATGAAGTTCAAGTGATGATATGACCAAAGGATGCTCAAGGGTTTGAAGCTTTTTGACAGAAATTCGATTTTGGCCCAAAGTGCAAAATGAGAGAGTGAGAGGTTTTCTGGTTGGCTGCTGCGATTCTCTAGGTCTCTAGGGTTGGCAAATGAGCAGAAAAGTGTTTATAAAGGTCTGTTTAAGGTTGGTTTAGGGAATGGTAAGCTTGCTTAACTTAATGAAATGCAAAATGCCAATTGCTAAATTTGGAAAAAATGAATATGGAGGTGCAAAGTCCTGCCACGAAATGGGCTGGGTACAGGCTGCACATGGTCTTCACAATTGCTGTTTTTGGTCTGTACATCAATTGCCAAGTTTGTTTTGCTTGAATGAAGCTATTTGCAAGAATTGTCAAATTTGCAACTTTGGCCAAAATGATGATATAATGGTGGTATGAACACAAATTGAACTTGGAACATGTTGCAAATAACATATGAAACAAATCCCAATTGGCCAAAGTGAGAAAAAGTCAATAAATCAAAAAGTCAATGGTTGGTCAAACTTGATTTTTAAATGAAATAGGTCCAAAAATGCCATTTTGATTGGCAAGGTTTTGGTGGATGAAATTTATATTTTTGGAAAGAGGAGGAAAAATGTGGTTTGTAGGAAAAAACCCCACCAAATTTGGCCTTAGGAATCATGAGATATGGCTCTTTGAAGTTCACAAATTTTTGAAATTGAATTGATCATATCTTGACAACCATACATGGGATTTGAGAGTTCTTGGACTTTTTGAAAATGGGAGAACAAAATCTTCAACTTTCATGTTGGGCAAAAATTCATTTGAAGCTTGTATCATGATGCAAGTTGAGGATCAAGAAGTTTCCATTTTTGGCAGTTAAAATTACAGGTCCACTTTCTATTTTGGGAAATTTTCTGATTGGCTTCAAATTCTTCAGTGATGTTGATTGCCATGACATATGAGGCCTATTGGGACATGAGTAAGCTCTCTCAAACCATTTCCATCCATCAAAACCATAGAATCAACCACAGTTGACCAACTTTGACTTTTCTAGGGTTTTGGATGACTGAAGTACTTCTGATGAATTCCAAACCCTAATTCCTTGAGACCTTGACTTCAAATGATGTCCCAAGTTGTATGAGCTCTTGATTATTGATCATGGTGCCCAAATTCCACAAGAATGGCCACCATTCACTGCTTTGACTGATTGTTGACTTTCTAGGGTTTTTTGCCTGACTGTGCATGAACTGATGGCTTCTGAACATCCAACCCTTGACTTGAACACTTCAAATGGACCTCCAAGTCATGTGAACTTGTTGGACAAACCCTAGGGCCTTGGCTCCTTGAGAAACACCTTTGCTTGATTGGTTGACTGATCTCCTGATCAGTTTGACCTAATTATTGACTTGCTTGCTCTTGAGGCAACTGAGGACAATGCAAATGCTATGCAATGGACCATGATATGCTATGACCTAATATGAGATGGTATGTACAATGATAGGTGCAAATTTGAGGTGCTACAACGACCCAGAAGATGAAGGAAGTAGAAATGGACGATGTAAGGTGTGGAGCACCCCGTCTGGCAGTTGAAACCATCCAGGTAGAGAACGCCCTTGCTGCCGAGAAAAAGAAGAAGCTGTCCATTTCTTCTTATAAACAAGCTCTGGAGGTGGTGAAGAACCAAGAGACCCAAGGCTGGGGAAGGATCATTGACATCGTGGCAAAAGCAGACATGTTTGGAGTCGGTTATCATCCGGATTTAGAGTCGTCTAGACCAGACAGAGGATGTCGTCCACTGTACGCCTTCGTCAGTGCAGGAATGTTGGATCCTGGTCATGCCCGTTCAATGGGTGAAGATGTCGACAGCAACCGCGAGCTTGAGGCGTGGATACAGTCGTGCGTACCAGGCAACTGGAAGGCCTCCAAAAGCATCACTGTCACTCATTCTGAAGAGTAGTATTTCTGTTTTTCAATTTTTGTTTGCATGAAAGCCATACGTTTTGCCCGAAACGTAATGGTCCATTGTAAGGGCCATCTCATGTGTTTCATTATGCAACATTTTGCATCAATAATGAATGGATGTTTTTGTAGTTAAAAGCGGTGTTCCCTGTTTTTCATTTAATTTTGCAATTTAAAAAAGTAAAAAACAAATAAAAATGGCAACGTTTTTTCATTCTCTTTCCTTTTGATTTTGTCTCGTTCCAAAGTGATTACTCTCCTGATCTCACCGATAACGATTTGGTTACACCTCTGTATGACTTCGACAATTCGACCTATCATGCCAGAAAAAAAAGGCGAAGAAGATTGTGATTTGTTGGAATTAGCCAGGTTATTGAAACAAGAGGAGAAGGTGATTCAACCGCACGAGGAGCGATTCAAGATTGTTACTCCAAGCTCCGCCGAGGTTAGAAAGCAAAAGCTGAGGCCGACAAAGGATGAGAAAAAGAGAAGGTGTGAATAGACTATCAAGATGCGAGCAGAGCTAATCAGAAAGATGCTTTCCCGGTACATCACAATGAGGTATTGGTTGATTATATGGCTCAGGTCTCAGTGTTTATCTTCATGGATGGCTTCTTGGCCAAGACCAGATTGAATTGTTGCCAGATGATATGGAGTAAACCAGGTCCATCACACAAGGGGCACCTTCTTGTTCTAAGTTGATGTCGTTCCGTCACGTGAGGCCGGTGCCACGTATCAGAGGTCTACGGTGACTTTGTTTCATGAGATGATTCATCGTGAAAGCAAAAGCCATGTTGATGACATGATGGCAAAGTCCCAAGCAGAACAGGGGCATCTGGTAGACTTGGGGCAAGTTGTTTGACCGTTTTAGATAACTCATACTGTTGAGTCTGAAGCAGTGCACTTATGGAGTGTTGTCCATCAAGCTACCGAGGCTTGTTGTGAGCGAATCAGAGGAATCGAGGTCAATCCTGCTAAAAAAAAAAAAAAAAAAAAAAAAAAAAAAAAAAGGGGGGGGGGGGGTAAGTTGTAGGAACCTCTGATTCCGATACCTCAGTGAAAGAAATAACTGTTAATCCGGTACTTAATAACCCTCGAGGGGTCTACGAGGTGCGTATTGAGTTAGCATGACTAGTCTTGTCGAAAAGAGTATGCAATTTACCTAAGCAAAAAGTTTATCGACGGTGAAACAATACACTCACTGTTCGAAAAAAACTTGATGTACTTTGGCATAGGCTGCTCGCTGACTGAGACAGTGTATGTCGATTCATACCACTTTGTGGATGTCCAATATGGATCTGATCAGATATGTGTTTGAGAAGCTAGTAGCAACCCATGGAAGGTTATCAACCAAGGAAGTTTGAGGTCCCTGATGAGGACATCTCGAGGTACTCAAATCGAAAGATTGAGAGTGACCGATCCCGGAGGAGGGGTCTGACCCCGAATCCGAACGGATTCCGATGTCTGAGGGGGAATGAGATGAGGTGAATAAGTTAGTGCTTCCCGGATCACAGTTGGTTACACCAACAATGGTGGCTGAACATAAAGTCTGTATCCTGGATATTGAACCTTGGGATATGCATCTACTTGGGACAGTGACTTCCTCACAGATATATGAGAAATCAGAGAAGACTGAATGGATAAGGACTCGGAATGACATATCAAGTCCAATTGAGGAAAAAGCGTTGACAGTTACCTGGCATGGGGCGGTTGTACCCAGTGAACGAAGCATGTTGTTAACCAAGAAGTATGACCTCGCGCGTACCACGTGGAAGAGTTGGTTGAAAAAGATTCTTCCTCCTCAAAACGATTGTGGGGCAAATGGACAAACAGTTATGAATGTCCATTCGTGGTCAAGAGGGTCCCATCTGACAGAACCTTGTTGTTTATGACCACGGATGACGACGATTTTTCCATTCCCTGTGAATGCGGACGCAGTTAGAAAATACTTCGTGAAAGAAACCCGCTGGACAAAAAAAAAGAATAAAGAGTCCAGGCAAAAAATGGGCATCCCGGAGAACCAAGAAAAAGAGAAAGGTTCGGGCAAAAGTTAGGGATAATAAAAGAAAAGAAATGTACACCCGGCAAGTTGAAAACCCGCAAGGGCGACTTGGGCAAAAAAGGGTATCCCGGTGGACTGAAACCCGAAAGGGCGGTCCAGGCAAAAGAGGGAATGAAACGAACAACTGCGTCTAGCATGATCATTTGTGCTCATGATGACTTGGATAATCTCCGACAGAGACCAATCGGAAGCGTCTTGTTCAGAAGACAGAAGGTGCGGAAAGTCCTGAGGACATATGAGGTGTAACTAAGTTGGAACCCGATGAGATCACGATTTCACGTTGCCATTAGGATAGATTTTTCCTTTTGTGTGCAATCACCTCTTTCCAGGGTTTGCTTCCTGTGTGTTGCTCGATTGTGAGCCATCTTTTATTCCAGTAAAATAAAGCGTGTGTTCAGTCAAATAATTTTTGTTTTGTTGTCATTACCGTTTTGATTACGAAAACATCCGTTTATTTTGATAAGAATATTTGCATTTTGAAACATAGAGGTCTCTTCCAATGCATGCTTGTATGATTGAAATCTGGAAATCTTACTTGGAAGTCTGAGTGACCTAAGTGTTGAAATATCAGAACACCTGGGGCATACCTGGGGCACGTTTTTATCTGACGATCTCTTGTGCAGAGCCTGATTAGGGGCAACGGATAGTTGAGCGGTGAAAAGACGGTGAAGGATTACGACCACGGTCCTGGAAAATTAATCAAGAAGACTCTTCAAAGTCTGATGATTGGAAAGTTTGTATGAATACCAGGAGTTCGATCCCCGTGGAGTACGGACGAGATTTGGAATACAAGATGATGGAGCAGAAAAGTCCAGAAGAGTCTGAGAGTTCTTAAAAGTGGAAAGTCAACACTATGGGTGGATGATGGATACCAGTGTTCGACGAGTCGACCGACACCCCCGTCAAACAAGCTGTATCTCCCCAGAGGATTGAGAGTGTGATCTCCCTGGCAGATTCGAGATCGTTGTCTCCTCAGCAAGCCTGAAGGTTATCACGTCCCCAGCCCAAGCCAGTATTGAAGTTATCAGAGTTATTTCCCCTGCAGAGATACCTGTGGACAGTACCTCCTTTCCCCAACAGATCTAAGGATTGCTTCTCCCCAGCAGTCCTGTGATTGCAGATTTCCCCAGTTGAGAATCCCCGCTGAGCGCCTGGCAGTTATTTTCCCCGGGAGCACCCCAGTGGAGTTTATCAGTAGACTGTTGGTGTGTTCCCCAACAATTGGTTTTGTGATGCTATCATCTCCAGTGTGGCCATGAGTGCTTATCCAAAGCAGGTTTGTGGGAATTCATCTCCAGTATGATATAACGTGTTATCATCCTCAACAGAGTTGTTACTCTCACCACTATGGTTGTTCTCTCCACCAGGATCGTTCTCCTCAGCAGAATGGTGTTGGTTTTTTTCCTCAGCAAGTTCCCCGAGTGGAGCGGGTCTCATGAAATACATCTCCAAGCAGTGATTCTCCTACATATGGATTGGTTGGGTCGTCCCTAATGGAGTAGCATTTATTTCTCCAGCAGAGTTCATCCTACCAGTGGATTGGACGAGTTTCTGTAGTAGACTGATATCGGCATCCCCAGCGGAGTTGTGATTATTTTCCAAGTCTGAAGTTGTCTTCCCAGCAGAGGTTGTGTTGATGGTTCTTCCCCAGCAAAAGTTTGTCTTTCCCCAGCAGGATGGAAGTTGACATGGTTATAGGATCCCCAGCACAGTTCCTGGAGTTCCCCGGTGTTGTCTCTGAAGGAGACGTGTGTTTATGCGTTCATCATTTAGATAAGCATAGCATATTGCATCATTAGTGCATAGCATTTCCATGATCATGGGGCATTGTGTAAAACAAGAAAAAAAAAACTCATGCATCAACATAGCAAGCATATCCATTAGCCCTAGGCCGTGGTGACCAGCCGAGATTGGATTGTTGGAAAGAGTTTAGCATCGCGCCATTGGATCGGCTTCAGAATTGGGTTCATCAGCATGGTTGAGAGGTTGGTGTTTTCCCAACAAGTGATTCCTCAGTCGAGTGGGTATCCCCAGCAGTGTTACTCCCCAATTGTTAGCGTCTTGCCAGCTTGGGTCTTTTTTTCCTTAAGCAGATATGGGTGTGTCTGATCTCTCCATGTAGAGTCTACCCCTTAAGCAGAAAGTGTCAATCTTTTCCTGCCATTTCCCCACTGAGATACGTCCTCGTGGATGACGGTTGCTTCCGTTCCCTCCCAACACACATTGGGGTGGGTTTTCCCCTATTGAGTTCTTTCCTCATTAGGATGAGTCTTGTTTCAGTCTACCTTTTTGGATCAATCCTAAATTGGCTTTCTGCTGTCTCTTGTGCTGCCCTGGGGCATGAATGAATAGTGGCTCACCAACCGGCACTCATTCATTTCATCCTCAGTGGAATTTTTGGCCTCTACCACCAAACCGGTAGCTGTAAGTCCTATCTTTGTGGTTTTCTACCCACTAGCTGGTAGTTGTAAAATCCCACTTTCCTCCCCTTGTTGGAATTAACCCTTTGTGCTCGTCCCGATGATGACTGGTTACTTTTCCGTGGTTTTCTGCCTACTAACCGGTAGATGTAATCCCCTCTTTGCAGTTATCAGTATCCGGTTTGTGATATTGATATTCTTTCCCCTCTGGATACTTGCCTTGATCAAGCAGTATTGTCCCCATTAGGTCTTCCCCTTCTTTTTGGATATTTGCTCCGAGTAAGCAGCTTTATCCCCTTTTGATTGGTCATCTTTTGCATACCTAGTCTGGTACCCAGATGCCTTTCTTTTCGGTCGATTATTCATTTAACAACCTACAACCCGGTTATGGATAGTCTTCCATGCGAGCGTATTATCCACGTTTTGACGGCTATAGATAATATGTACTTATGATCTCCCGGTATTCAGACCGAAGGAGTTTCCGACGATCAGGTCGATGTACTCATGGCACAAGGCCAATTTTCCGGTATTCAGACCGAAGGAGTTTCCGACGATCAGGTCGATGTACTCATGGCACAAGGCCAATTTTCCGGTATTCAGACCGAAGGAGTTTCCGACGATCAGGTCGATGTACTCATGGCACAAGGCCAATTTTCCGGTATTCAGACCGAAGGAGTTTCCGACGATCAGGTCGATGTACTCATGGCACAAGGCCAATTTTCCGGTATTCAGACCGAAGGAGTTTCCGACGATCAGGTCGATGTACTCATGGCACAAGGCCAATTTTCCGGTATTCAGACCGAAGAAGTATCCTCCTCTCCGTTGGTGTCGATAAACGTCGAGTTTTTCCCAATCATCCGTTGATGATTTGGTTGTGTTCACTCTCCCCAGTAGAGTTTCCTCCTCTCCGTTGGTGTCGATAAACGTCGAGTTTTTCCCAATCATCCGTTGATGATTTGGTTGTGTTCACTCTCCCCAGTGAAGTATCCTCCTCTCCGTTGGTGTCGATAAACGTCGAGTTTTTCCCAATCATCCGTTGATGATTTGGTTGTGTTCACTCTCCCCAGTAGAGTTTTCTCCTCTCCGTTGGTGTCGATAAACGTCGAGTTTTTCCCGATCATCCGTTGATGATTTGGTTGTGTTCACTCTCCCCAGTGAAGTATTCTCCTCTCCGTTGGTGTCGATAAACGTCGAGTTTTTCCCGATCATCCGTTGATGATTTGGTTGTGTTCACTCTCCCCAGTAGAGTTTCCTCCTCTCCTTTGGTGTCGATAAACGTCGAGTTTTTCCTATTCGTCCTATGACGTCTAGTTGTACCCGTCCCCATGTGGACTTACCTCTCCGTTGGTTCCGATAAACGTTGAGTTTTTCCCATTCGTCCGTTGACGTCTGGTTGTATTTCCCTTGTTCCCATTCATCAGTAAATGTCTGGGCGATCTTTTTGGTGTCTGTAAACATCATCTTTCGATGTCTGTAAACGTCGAGTTTTCTCCCATTCATCCGTTGATGTCTGGTCGAGCCTTCCCATTCATCAGTAAATGTCTGGTCGATCTTTTTGGTGTCTGTAAACATCATCTTTCGATGTCTGTAAACGTCGAGTTTTCTCCCATTCATCCGTTGATGTCTGGTCGAGCCTTCCCATTCATCTGTAAATGTCTGGTCGATCTTTTTGGTGTCTGTAAACATCATCTTTCGATGTCTGTAAACGTCGAGTTTTCTCCCATTCATCCGTTGATGTCTGGTCGAGTACTCCCAGTCATTCATTAATGTCTGGTTACCTCTCCGTTGGTTTCGATAAACGTCGAGTTTTTCCTGGTCGTCCCCAGTTGGTTACCTCTCCGTTGGTCTTGGTAAACGTTGAGTTTTTCCCATTTCGTCCGTTGACGTATGGTTGTATCCCTTCCAGCCATTCATTAATGTCTGGTTACCTCTCCGTTGGTTTCGATAAACGTTGAGTTTTTCCTAGTCATCCGATGATGTCTAGTTGTGCCATTCCCCATGTGGATTTACCTCTCCGTTGGTCTTGGTAAACGTTGAGTTTTTCCCATTTCGTCCGTCGACGAATGGTTGTATCCTTTCCAGTCATTCATTAATGTCTGGTTACCTCTCCGTTGGTCCCGATAAACGTCGAGTTTTTCCTAGTTGTCCGTTGGCATCTAGTTGTGTTTTCTTTTCCCATTCATCGTCGTCGCGATGTCTGGATGTGGCCATACCCTTTGAAAACAAAAAAAAAAAAAAAAACAAAATACCCAGTAATAAATATCAAATCCCAGTGGACGTTTCCATTGGCGGATCCCTGTATTGTGCAAATTCTACGGTTCTTGGTATTCAATCCCTGTTTACCCTGAAAGTCTGACAGCCGTTGCTATCATCCGTTCGGGTTCCCAGCTGATTGAATAGGGGCAGCTGTAGCACCTCAAATTTGCACCTATCATCATACATACATTTTCATATTAGGTCATAGCATATCATGGTCCATTACATAGCATTTGCATTGTCCCCAGTTGCCTCAAGAGCAAACAAGCAAGAAATTAGGTCAAACTGATCAGGAGATCAGTCAACCAATCAAGCAAGTGTGTTTTTCATTGAGCCAAGACCTTAGGGTTTGTCCAACAAGTTCACATAACTTGGAGGTCCATTTGAAGTGTTCAAGTCAAGGGTTGAAGGCTTGGAGATCATCAGTTCATACACAGACAGTCAAAAGTCAAAGAAAGTCAACAGTCAGTCAAGGCAGTGGATGGTGACCATTCTTGTGGAATTTGGGCACCATGATCAATAATCAAGAGTTCATACAACTTGGGACGTCATTTGAAGTCAAATTCTCAAGGAATTAGGGTTTGGAAGTCATCAGTCAATGCACAATCAGCCAGAAACCCTAAAAGTCAACTGTTGGTCAACTGTCCATTTAATCAGTGATTTGATGATTGGAATTGGTTTGTGAGAGCTCATTCATGGCCAAATAGTCATCATATATCATGCCAAACACCATCATGGAAGAATTTGAAGCCAGATCAAAAATTTCCAAAAATGGAAATTGGACCTGTAACTGAAACTTACCAAAAATGGAAAGTCTTGATCCTCAAAATTATATCTTGATACAAGCCTCAAATGAATTTTTGCCCAACATGAAAGTTGAAGATCTTGTTCTCCCATTTCCAAAAAGTCCTAGAACTCTTAATTCCCATGTGTGGTTGGCAAGTTATGATCGAATCGATTTCAGAAAATCTTGAACTTCAGAAGGCCATATCTCTCAAACCGTTTGGCCAATTTTGGTGGGGTTTTTTCCTACAAGACACATTTGATCCCCTCTTTCCAAAAATATAAATTTCATGAGCCAAAACTTCACCAATCAAAATGGCATATTTTGACTTTTCTCATTTAAGTGCAAGTTTGACCAAGAGTTGACTTTTTGATATAAACATTTTTTTAACATTTGGCCAATTGGAACAGCTCAGAAATATCATTTAAAACATGTTTGCAAGCTCAATTATGCAGTACATGAAGCCATTCTTTAACTTGCTTGAAAATTGCAAAAGTACAATTTCACCATACTTGTCCATACCATCCACCATGCCTTGCCTTGTACTCTTAAAAACAGAAATCTAAACCATCATTTGCTGTCATTTTGAAGCTTCATTTAGCAGCCTAAAACCACAGAAAAGAGGCCATACTAATTTGCTTGAAATTGGGGAAAAAGGACAAATGCACTTCCACTCCATACTTCTAACAATGCCTTGTACCATGACCATAACAGCTTTGATTATCATTTTCTTTTTCCTGTCATGAGGACATTAATAGCAGGCCAAACACATTGCAGCAGGGGATGATCTTATCCACTTTACTTTGGCATTAGAAGAAGGGCTGTCAAAAAGAATTCCCAAGAACCAAACCTTGCCAAACAAAAGGAAATGTCCAATAGCATGGCCTAGTTTGAGAATACCTTAATATCATTTTCCTGTGATCACAAAACCAGCAAAAGCCAAAAGACTTCACTCAACCAAACTGCTCATCCTTGGCCATTTTGACCAAAAGCTGTCAAAAAACTTCAAAAAAAGAAACAGACCCTGCTATTGGCATTGCATTTTTCTGTCAAACTCAAAAGAGCTGGCTTGGTTCAGTACCTTATCTATCCATCTTTCCATGACCATGCCTGGGACCTCCAACAACAGATTTTAGGGAGATTTTCTGTCATGAGGAACAAACGACAGCAGCACCAGCAAAAGCCAACCAACTCACTCATTCAAACTCTCTCACTTGGCATTTTGATAAAATTACAAAATCTGTCCCAGGAATTAAGAAGAGTTTGGCTTGGCTTTGCTTAAAGAAAACTGCATTCATCTTTTGCTTTAGATTTTATGAGACTGTCTGCAAAACACCAAAGAACCAAGTGACAACCCTGCCTTGCCAACCAACAGCAGCAGACCAAGCCACCTTCACTTACTCCCTAAAAGATGGATTTTGCTTTGGCATCTTGAAGAAACCTGTCAAACTCCAAACACCTCTCACTCATTCTCCAAAACCTCATCCTTGCCATTTTACAAAGCCTGTCCCAAAACTCAATGAGCTTGAGCTTAGCCATGGCTGTTTTCACATTCCACTCGTCATTTTGAACCAACAGCTAGCCAACATAACCAGCTGCATATAGCATTCTAAAACCTTACCTTGCTATTCCTTTTGCATTTCAAACTTCCTGTCAAACACCACAGACCAAACCCTTGCCCCTATTTCTCTCATCTGTCCAAACTTCCAAAAGAGACCTGAGCCTAGCCTTGCTTTGCTTTTTCCTCCATCATTCATCATTTTGAACTCTGTTGGCAGCCACTTGATAGCAAAAAAAACCAGAAAGCCTTCATCCTGAAAAACCTTCATTTCGTGCATTTCCAAAAGACTGTCCCAAACCAAAAGAACTTAAGCATGACATTTTGTTGTTTCCATCATCCATTTCATCAAAATGAAACCTTGCTACAAACCACAACACAGCATAAGCACCTCACCCTAAAACTGCATTGACTTTTGCCTTGGCATTTTAGAATTCCCTGTCCCAAATACCAAAAGAGCCTAGCCATTTTCCTCACCATTTTCCTGTCCAAAACTAACCCTAAGATTGCAGCCACATAGAACAGCAAATGAGAAACACCATGTTCCTGTCATGAGAAAAAACTGCCAGCAGCATACACTCTCTCAAACTTGACCTGGCTATTGGCACTTGCATTTTCCAAAACCTGCTAGCAACATCCAAACAGCAGGAGAACTAAACCAACATTTCCTGTCACAGCAGACACACAAACCAACAAACCACAAATCATTGAACTTCACTCATTCTCCAAAAATCCCTCTCACTTGCATTTTGTTCAAAACAGGTCCAAAACTCCACATAACCAAACCTTGGCCATTGCTCACCACCCTCTTTCTCATGTTGAACCACTAAATTGCAGCCACAATCAAAACACCACAACAGAAATCACTCCTCCTAAAAAACTTGAGTCACTTTGCTTGGCATTCTCACAAGCTGTCTGGCCTTGCATTGTGTTTTCAACATCCATTCCATCATTTTCTGTCATTTAACAAACCTTGCCAACATAACCAACAAACACCAACCAACATAAGAGAACTCATCCCAAAACTGCATTAACCTTGATTGGCATTTCAAGAACCCTGGCCAAAACATCAGAGTTACCAAGCCTTGCCTTATCACTAACCACATCAAACTGCACTTTTGAACATCATTCACTGTCCAAAGAAGCCAGCAAGTAGCAGCCATACCTAGTGGAAATCAATCATTCCTCTCAAATTGCACCTTTGCATTTTCCAACTTCCTGTCCAAAACCTCCAAAGGACCAAATTTGCTTGGTTTGAAACATCATTAAAACAGCATTTTGGACCTGTGGCAATCATCATTTTCCACCTGAAAATTCTTTTTCCACCACTGCTTTGAAAGAACATTCATCCATGGCCATCCAAGATTGAAGCATCCACAAGTCAAACAACTTTCACCATTCATCATCAAGAAGGCTCTAGGACAGTTATTTCACTTCAAAACCATCAAAAAGCATCTGTACACAACTGCCCTTCAAAAATAGGTATGGATTCGACCCTCCCCTTTTGTCAAATTGATACATGATCTTAAAAGGTCTTTCAATGCTGAGTTTAGTGATGCCTTTATTTTTGACAATGTTTGCTTATTCATGAAGATATGATGAGGTAAAGTTTGATGCTCGAAAATGTTTCCATTGATTTCTTGTTGTGTGGTTCAAATTAATCAAAACTAATGTTAGGATGTTGTTGTATGTTGCTTGGTGATCACAATGATATAGCCAATTGCAATTTCTGGGCAAGTTTGTGAAATCACAATTTGGGATTGCACTGTTCATTGAAACCCTAATCCCAATTTGCCCAGATTTTCTTCATTTTTCTCACGTGCATGGCCCCTTTCTTTCACCAACCAATGAAATTATTCCATTTTCTGGCCCAAAACGACATCACTCCATTAAGTGGATTCCAATATTACCAAAATGCCATTCTTTCAATGTTAATTTCAATAATTATTTCATTTTTGATACCAATCTTCCAAAAATCATAACTTGCTCATTTTTGATCCAAATTCAATGGGATTTTTTGTGTTGTGTTCATCATGATCTCTACTTTTTGTCATTATTTTTCCAGAATTTTTGGATGAGTGGTTTTTAAATGGCCTTAGGGTTTGTGACATGTGACCAAATTTTGTGCACTTTGCCAAATCAATTGTGAAATGATGAGAATGTATCCAATGGCTCCCAAATTTTTTGTGCTTAAACTAGACACAATCATGGTGATTTTGGTGTAGAGTTTGTGAATTTATCATTTGTGGTTTGTGAGATATGATTTTTTGAATTAGGGTGTGACAACTTGTGTCACACCATTGATGTCCAACTTCATGATTTTCAGTGCCATGTTTCCTTACCTCCAAATGACTTGATTTTTTGCATGAGCCTACTCTTGTATGTCTAGTTTACATGTGAATTTTCTTGGATTTATTTGAACTATTTTCCATTTGTTTGAGATTTTGCTTCCCTGCCTAGTCAAATGTTGACCTTGTGTGACACATGTTCCCATTTCATTTGTGAAATTCTCATACTTTATTAGATGGACATGAAATTTTGCATGAGATAACTAGACATCCTCATCTTTGCCATGGCTTTAGTCCCATTCATTTATCATACACCATTCTTGACTTATGATTTTTCTAAGTTGATGCATGTTTGGTTGACTTCATTGTGCATGTTCAAAATTGCTTTGACTTTCTGATTTTCATTGACTGCCTTCCACTTGTCCAAATGGGATGAAATTTGACATGCTTACCATGCTATGTGTTAGTTTTGATCATGATTTATTTGGTGATTTTTGGAAAATGTTTAGATTGCTTTTGAGTTAAGTCTTGCTGTTGACTTCTATGAGTTTCTGTTTGCCATGCTTTGACCTAATCTGTTCATGAAATGATGATAGTAATTGACATGAATGTGAACCCAATTGGTTTTGTTTCCTAATTGTTTGAACATGATTTTGGATACTTACCCCTTGCTGTTTGGACTTTCTCATTCATTTTTGACCCTAGGCTTATCCTAGAGGTCCTGTTACTCACCTTTGAGCTTGTGTTTTCAGGTTGACCATCAAATGGCCATTGAGACCAATTCTTTTTGATTGAGCTTGCCTAAAATACCATGATTAACTTGTTTGTTTTTGTAGGTGGCTTGGCCCACATGCCCTAAGCCTTGTGCCTTGCACATCCATGTGCCTCTAATGGACTATTGATGTCTGTTTCTGTTTGTTTTGTTTGAAGTTGCATACTAACATCTGCTTGACTGTTTCAGGTGCTTTAGTTGCTTAGTTCATTGTGAACTTTTTGCTTTGCTTTGCTTGTATAAGCAATTTGCATTGAGGTATGTCTCTTTGTCTTCATGTAGTCTGGAAGACCTGGCCTGTTACTTGGCCAGGCAACTGTCTGAAGTCCTCCTTAAGAGGCAATGTTTGTGACTGTTTACTTTTGTCCTTGCATAGAGTCAAAGACCTCCTAAGTGAAGAGGCAATTGGTGGAAGGTAGGGATATGCAATCTATCCCCCACTATTCAGTGTGTCATCTGCTTTGCTCACACCACTGTGTTGATGCATTTCAGATAAGAAACCAAGATCTTGTGCAATTGCACAGTTGAGTCAGTTTCAAATGTGTAGAAGGGTTCCCACTTTCTGAACCCACACATTCTTGTCTTGAGCTCTCCCAGGCCAGGGATAAGAGCTGTGAAGTCTTATCTTCACTCACCTTTCATCTGCTTCACCTTAGCCCCTCCATGGCAAGGTTAAGAGCAACACTCACCCCATTCCAGAGGTTTGTTTGTTGAGGTTGATATGACCCCTTGACTAAAACCTAACCCTTGTTTGAGCCACTTGTTTGTGTATAGCGTGTGCTATCTGTGCTTGTAGGATTGTTTGACTTGCTTCCTGTGCAAGTTAGGATTGTTTGACTTGCTTCCTGTGCAAGTTAGGATTAGTTTAGACTTGCTTCCTGTGCAAGTTAGGTTTTGCTTGGCTTGCTTCCTGTGCAAGTTAAGTGTGTGTGGCCTGCTTCCTGTGTGAGCCATGCTTAGGATAGGTTGGCCCTTGGGCCAGTTAGCTAGAAACCTTAACTTAGGGATGAATCTGCATGATAACATCTAGGCTCGAGTCGTAGTCTCCCTAGTTGTGTCTCTCTCTGTTATCTGGTTAGGCTAGTCCTTTATCCCTGCGTAGGGGAACTACATCGCCCTGATCTTCATACCAGATGAAGTATGTAGGCAGGAGATTGAGCTGATCTCTCCGGGCGCCCTTTTTCTTTTTTGTGTGTGTTGTTTGACAGTTGCTAGGCTCGAGTGCCTGACTCCTTAGCAATTTGTTGTCTGTCTGTTTGAGTGTGCGCTTGATAGTTATAGGCTGAGTCCCCGACTCCCTATCAACCTGTTGTGTTGTTGTGTGCTTGGAAGCCGATGTAAGTCCATCGAGTGGCATTTAGATTCCAGTGTAGGTGCGTTTTGGTTCGGATGCTGATGTAAGTCCAGTGATTGGCAGTCGGGCTCCACGTTTGCCTTTGCCTGTGTTTGTTTGTGTGCGTGTCAGCCGAGCTACGAATGCTCTGATTCTTCTCTCGTCCGAGAAGATACGTATGCATAGGATGCGATATCCTAGCGAGCATGTGTCGTTTCCCCAGTCCGAACTACTTCGACTCTGATGTCTATGCCTGATAGACTAAGTAGGCCCAGGATGCGACATCCTGCCGAGTCAGTTTCAGTCAGTTTCTTTTGTCTCTTTCAGCCTGTGTAGATGAGTATGTGAGCAGTGTTTAGCAACCAATTTTCCTTCCTTTTGTGCGTGGATCCCGTAGAGTACTACGGATGCGTAGGGGTGCTAATACCTTCCCTTCGCATAACCGACTCCCGAACCCATTCTCTTTGGTCGCGAGACCATGTTCTTTTCCTAGGTTTACTCTGAGCGTTTCCTTTCCCTCTTTCGGGATAAATAACGCACGGTGGCGGCTCTGTTGTTCTTTCTTTTCCCGCCGGTTTTTCGCGCGATGCGACAGTTTGCTTACCACTGAGGTATAATCTCTTGATCTTCATGTAGTCTGTGGAAGACCTACTGTTATTGGTAGGCACCTGTCTGAAGCCCTCCTTAAGAGGCAATGCTTGTGTTTGTTTAATGTTGTGCTAAGCAGGTAAAGCCCTCTTTAGAGGCAATTGGAAGATAAAAGGGATGTGCAATCCATCCCCTCCTATTCAGTTGTGTCATTCACTTTGCTCACACCATGTGTTGATGCATTGTGAATAAGAACCCAAGATCTTGTTGTGTCAGTCATGTGGAGAGGAGTTCCTACATTCTGGACTCCCACACTTTCTATTTTGAGTCAAGCTCTCCCAGGCCAGGGATAAGAGCTGTGAGGTCTTACCCTCACTTCCCATTTCATCTGCTTCACCCTAACTCTCAATGTTAGGGTTAAGAGCTAACCACACCCCATTCCAGTTGGCTTGTTTGTCGAGGTTGACATGACCCCTTGACTAAAGCCTAGCCTTGTATGAGCCAATTGTTTGCATATGGTGTGTGCTACTTGTGCTTGTGTTAGATGACTGTGCTGTTTAGGCTAGCTTGCTTCCTATGCAAGTTAGGATAGAAACCTCAACATAGGGATCTTATGCATGACAACTTCTAGGCTCGAGTCGTAGTCTCCCTAGTATCTTGTTATCTCCCTTGTCTCTGGTTAGGTTAGAAGTTCTTTCCCTGTTAAGGGGAACTACGTCGCCCTGATCCTCATACCAGATGAGGTACGTAGGCAGGAGATGAGCAGATCTCTCCGGGCACCCTTTTCTTTTTCAACCCCTTTGTGTGTGTTGGAGTCTGACGTAAGTCCAGTGATTGGCAGTTGGTTTCCTGTGTCTTGTTTGTTTGTGTGGAGTCTGACATAAGTCCAGCGATTGGCAGTCGGTTTCCTGTGTGTGTGTTTATTGGTTCGGAGTCCGATGTAAGTCCAGCGATTGGCATTCGGTTTCTATGTTTGCCTGTTTGTGTGGAGTCTGACGTAAGTCCAGCGAATGGCAGTCGGTTTCCTGTTTGTGTTTGTGTTTTGTTTGGCGTACGTTAGCCGAGCTACGAGTGCTCTGATTCTTTCTCTGGTCAGAGAAGATACGTATGCATAGGATGCGACATCCTAGAGAGCACGTTTCCCCTATTCCCAAACTACGTCGACTCTGATGTTTGTGTCTGACAAACTACGTAGGCCCAGGATGCGATATCCTGCCGAGTCCTCTTCTTCCGTCTTTCATCTATGTTTGATTCTAGTGTTTAGTGCGGTGTTTGAGCAGTCTTTAGCAACCTTTCTTCTATTCTTTTGTGCGTGGATCCCGTCGAGTACGACGGATGCGTAGGGGTGCTAATACCTTCCCTTCGCATAACCGACTCCCGATCCCATCAATCTCTGGTCGCAAGACCATGTCTTTTCCAGGTTTACTTCGAGCGTTTCCTTTCCCTCTTTTGGGATAAATAACGCACGGTGGCGGCTCTGTTGTTTCGTTTTCCCGACGGTTTTTCGCGTAATGCGACAGGGGTCAGCGTCAACCTTCATCTGGTTTCTCCCCCTGTCAGCGAACTTGAGGCGGCCATCCTTTATTGCATTCTGAATAAGATCCCTGAAAAGAAAGCATTGTGAGGTTTTATGGCCTAAAAAATTGTGATATTTACAGAAGCCTTTTTTCTTCCGTTGTTCTAACGGAGGAATTTTGGTATTATGAGGCACTATCATTTGGCCATCTTTTACTAAAAAATTGAAGATTTCATCATATTTGGTAACATCAAATGTGTAAGTCTTTTTAAGAAATATATCATTCTTTTCAGTTTCGACAGGGTTCCTGTCATTCGAAGGTGTAAGTAATTTACAGGCATAAGGTGGTGCTTCTTTTAATTAAGCCAAATCTACTTCGAATTCCTCAAGACCATAAGGGTCATTAGAGATTTCAAACTCCTCATCTTCGAGTTCGACATAAGCAACCCTTTCTTTCTTATAATTCTTATTCGCTCTGGCCTTTTCAGCTTTTAAACGTTCGACCTGTCGAACCCTGTCTGCTAATTGGGCCATATCTCTTTGATACTGGGTGTCTAACTTTTTCCTAATGGAATAGTCTAACCCTCTAGCGGCCATTTCGACCAATTCATGTTTAGGCACTACTGTAAAGCATCTAGATTTCAACAAACGGAACCTATTTAGATAATCATCTATAGGTTCAGTGAATTTTCTTTTGATACTGGCTAATTCCTTAAGACTTATCTTAGTTTGGCCCATGTAGAATTGTTCATGAAATAATCTCTCCAAATGAGGCCAAGTATCTATGGAATTTGGTGGCAAAGTTGTAAACCACGTGAAGGCATTCTTCGTTAAAGAACTGGGGAAATATTTCATTCTTAGATTCTCACTGTTCGCCAAATCCCCTGCCTCAGTCATGTATCTGGCTATGTGTTCTATAGTGGATTCACTAGTGTCCCCTGAAAATTTGGTGAACTTAGGGATTTTACAACCCCTTGGTAATTCAGTTTGTAAGGCGTATTCTGATAAAGGAGAGGCATAATTTGGCCGTCGAAGTCCTGTATTCAGACCATTCTGGGCTATGATTCTCTCTATCATAGTAGTTATGTTATTTTCCATCATGTTTTCTTGCCTAACCCTATGAATTACTTCGTCTGCATCCTGGTCTCTATTAACCATCATGACTCTCCTAGGTTGTTCTTCAGGGATTTCCTGTCGAACTGGCTGTTATTCTAATCTTTCCCCCATGACCCTTTCGTCAGACGCTTGTCTAGGTGGTCAAACCTGATTTATTGTTGGTTCTTCTTCCTGGATTATAACTTGGTTTGGTCTGTGTCGAACAGAGGACTGAGGGGCGCCTAGGAAATCTG
This sequence comes from Lathyrus oleraceus, assembly GCF_024323335.1. NCBI lineage: Eukaryota > Viridiplantae > Streptophyta > Magnoliopsida > Fabales > Fabaceae > Lathyrus > Lathyrus oleraceus. The sequence continues at coordinate 32,085,279 of NC_066581.1, forward strand.
CTATGCGTCCCATCTGCGCTGACAGTTGTTGGTATGTTTGGGCATTATCATTGTTAGTCCTATTTACATTCTGTATTAGGGGAGAAAAAATAGTATTCATTTCTCTAGCAAGAACTCCTACCATATCATGGTTACTAGCGTCCAATTATTGTCTAAAGGTTGCCTGGTTATTCGTTGTAAGGGTAGGTAATAAGGTGGATAATCTTTGTGATTGGGTATTTCAACCTACGTGGTTCATGCCAGAACCAGAATTTTGAATTGGTGAAATAACCGTATTCTGGGGTTGAGTATATATGGAAGTCTTATTTTGAAGTCCTGCCTGTAAGGGCAAACTGTCATACAACATACAATCATAGGTTTCGATGATGACAAATTACCACCATGGATGAATCGGCATTGTCGATTCCACCTCTACAAAACAAATGCAACATATCACCCATCATATCCTTTTCTATGCTCATCTAAACTGTTATATTTCATACAACATATGTGGATAAAATATGGTCATGACAAAATGCATGAAAACCACAAAAATCTGAATTTTTGCAGATTTGCAGGGTTTGAGTCGACCGTAGGGTCGGCGCATAACTTAGTGCATTTCCTCACGGGTCAACGCACAAAGGCTTGAGTCGACCGTAGGGTCGGCGCATGAACCACGGGTCAGCACACGCCGACCTATGGTCGACGCATACTGATGTGATTTTCAGATTGTCCAAAACTGCTGGTTATGCGTCGACGCATAGACCTGCTATGGTCAACCGTTCGTGCGCAAACACAGTTTTTTTGTAATTCCCACTTTGTTTGAAAAGTTGTTAAGTGGGTTGGTTGGTTTGTTACTATAAATAGAAGTTTAGTTACTTGTATCAACTAACATTTGATAAATTGATTCAAGTGTACAAAGAACAAGAAAAAGTGAAATAGGTGTCCAAGATTCTTCATCTTCATCAACAACATCTCACAACACATCAATTACACACAACCATTTTTGAAGTGCTTTGTGATTGGTTAAAGGTGATAACGTTCGAAGCCGAGATTGGGGAATCCGGTTCGGGTTTAAGCTTGCGACAGGTTTTTTCTTGAATAAAACCTTTAGGGTTTTGTCCTCCAAGATTGGTTTGATTTTTTGGGGGTTTTTAGACGATTTCTTCATCAATTTTTAGCTGAGCGAAGGTGATTGAGAAGAGGAAGTCTTCATCAATCTAGTAGTGGATTCAGTGATATTGAAGGGAAGATTTCGGGTTCGATTTGTTGTAGTTGAGATCAGCCGGGCCGAGGGTTTGAAGAACTGAGAGTTATTTAACAAAGGGGCTGGAATCGGAGGTCTATCAACAATAATCGAAGGACTTGATTCACCTTGAATCAAGGAACAAGGAGTGGAAGCAACATTCAACGTCTTGAGAATTCTGTTGTATAATTGCTTTTCAATCCTTGTATAAACTGTTATACTCCACAGGTGATATCTATTAAAGCAATCTCAATTCTAGTTTTAGAATTGAGGGTAGACGTACCCCGAAGCGAGGACGACGGGGGAACTGCCTCATCAAATCTTTGTTTTCTCTATTTTTCAGCATATTTGTTTTTGGTTTAAAATAAGTGATTTTTGTATAAGCACTTTTATCAAACCTTGATATTAATTGAGTAAGAAGTTAAAACTCTATTTTTGAATCCAAAGTACAATAAGATATTGTACTAGACTAATTGGAATCACTTACCCAACATAAATATCACTTGAAGTGTTTTTGCACACCAAGTGTTTGATAATTTGCCTAAACCAAAATTATCTTAGTTGTGTATCTAGTTTGGTTTGCCCTTTGAATCATTGGAACTAGGAATCCTAGAAAGTGAAATAAATCATTGATAGTGTGACTAGTGTAGTGATTCTTATTCTACATTATCACTAATCCATAGGCTAGACGCATATCCGGTTTTCCAATAACAGTTCATTTTAGACTATATTTTCCTCAGCCGCTTCCGCACTTAAAACAAATTTTCAAAACCAATTTTTAATTGGTAGAGCCGACTCAATTTTTAATTGGGATCTATTCACCCCCCCCCCCCCCTTTCTAGATCCGTGCTATAGTCTAACAAGTGGTATCAAAGCCTGGTTTACTCTGTGCTTCAAAATATAACTTTGATAGAAAATGGCTAACGAACCTAAATGGGCTTATAATAGAGCTCCCGTTTTCAATGGTGAAAATTATAGTTATTGGAAAGACTGTATGCGGGTCCACATAAATTCCATAGATAGAAAAATATGGAACATTATTCTCAATGGTCCAATTGAAATAACCATGACCAATGAGAATAATGAATTAGTGCCAAAGCCCGAAGCACAATGGACCGATGATGATGAAAGAAAATACAATTATGATTGGAAAGCCAAAAATATCCTAATCTCCTCATTAGGTGTAGATGAATACTATCGTGTATCCCATTGTCCTACTGCTAAGGCCATGTGGGATTCACTACAAATCGCCCATGAGGGGACGAACGATGTTAAGTTGGCAAGAATCAACACACTAACACAAGAGTTTGATCTCTTTTTCATGGAGCAAGGGGAAACCATTGCTGACATGCAAAAGAGATTTACCCATCTCATCAATCGATTACATTCATTAGGTATGCCGGTTTCCAATGATGTTGCTACTAATAAGATCTTGAGATGTCTTAACAGGGAATGGCAGCCGAAAGTGACCGCCATCAAAGAAGCAAATGATCTTACCATATTAGACTTGACAACATTATTTGGCAAACTACAAGAGCACGAACAAGTACTCTTGAGCCTAGAACAACACGAAAATAAAGAAAAGAAGGACACAACAAAGGTGAGTGAAAAGAAATCTATAGCTCTTAAGACTTCCTCCTCGAAGCCTCAAGCAAAAGAGCAAAGTGATTATTCCTCGAGCGACGAAGAAGAAGAGGACAAGAGCGAAGATATGGGGTTGTTCGTTAAACGCTACAATCGTTACGTGAGAAAGAACGGCATCCAACATTCCGAGAAGAACTTGGTAAACTTCTGGAAACAATCGAGGTACTCTAAAAATGATGACTCAAAAGGTAAAAATACTAGAGGGTCGTGCTACATTTGTGGGAAGCCCGGTCTTTACAAACCGGACTGTCCGATGAACAAGAAGACAAAGGAAAGGGAATCATCCAAATCACACAAGAAATCATCAAAGCCAAGGAGAGCATACATAGCTTGGGAAAGCGATAGCAACTCCTCCGATGATGAAAGTTCTAGTGATGAAGATGAAGTTGTAAGCCTATGCCTCTCTGCTCATCAAAAGAACAAAAAGAAACAGGTACAACATGCTAAATATGAAAAATCCTCTAGTATGTCTCATCATGAATTACAAGCTGCATTTGATACTTTACACTGTGAAGCTAAAGAGGCCTTTAAAAGGATTGCCTCAAATAACCAAATTTTTATCCATTTGGAACAAAAAATTCGAGAATCCGAAAGGAAACTTAAGGCACTCAAAGCTTCTATAGTAGAAAGCACAAAAGCGGGTTGTGAGGACCTTAGAAATACGATAATTAACTATGGGTGCGATACTTGTTATATTTGGCAAGGTGAAGTAAGAAACCTAAAGACCAAACTTGACAAGGCTCTTGAGCCCAAGATTACCTTTGCAATCGATAAATCAAACTTTCGAAAAAGTATGGTTAATCCATACCAAAAATATAAATATGTTATAAAGGATGAAGATAGCAAAGGCAATCAAAATGTAAATTTCTCTTGTCTTTATTGTTGCAAGAAAGGCCACTCCATTGCTAAATGCAGGTTTAGGAGATTCTTAGTTCCTAAAGGTATTTATCAATGGCTGCCCAAATGCAACCATTTCGTTACTCACCATTCAGGACCCAATAAGCCATTGGGTACCTTCTCGTGTCAATTGCATTTCCATAGGTACAATGCCTCGAGACCACCAAGAGAAGATGGGTTCTCGACAGTGGATGATCAAGGCACATGTCAGGAGACATATCACTCTTCATTGACTTCGTGGCTAAGAAGAAAGGATATGTAACCTATGGTGACAACAACCGTGGAGCAATACTAGGTAAAGGTAGTGTAGGTAACCCTTCTTCCACTACCATTTCTGATGTATTGCTTGTCGAAGGTCTTAAACACAATCTACTTAGCATCAGTCAATTATGTGACAAAGGATACAATGTATCTTTTTCAAAGGATTGTTGCAAAATTGTACATAATGATGATAAGAAGAGTATGTTTAATGGCCTGCGAGTGAATAATGTCTATATGTTAGACTTAAACGAAGTATCGTTAAGAAGTGACAAATGCCTTGTAACAATGAGTGAAGATTCATGGTTATGGCATAGGCGTTTAGCACATGTTAACTTTGACTTACTAAATAAAGTAGTCTCAAAAGATCTAGTCTTAGGTCTCCCCAAAATAAAGTTCACCAAGGATCACCTTTGTGATTCTTGTCAAAAAGGGAAGCAAACGAGGATCTCATTTAAATCCAAAAATATCGTTTCAACAACGAGACCTCTCGAACTTCTTCATATGGACTTATTTGGGCCGTCTAGGATTAAAAGTCTAGGAGGAAATTATTACGGTTTCGTAATAGTGGACGATTTTTCTAGATTTTGGTGGACTATCTTTTTAGTAAGCAAGAGCGATACGTTCGCCGCCTTTGAAAGGTTTGCTAAGCTTTCCCAAAATAAATTAAATACAAACATTGTTTCAATTAGAAGCGACCATGGGGGTGAGTTCGAAAACCATTTATTTGAAGAATATTGCGGCAACCATGGTATCGATCATAACTTCTCCGCTCCACGCACTCCTCAACAAAATGGGGGTGTGGAGCGTAAAAATCAAATTTTGTAAGATTGGGAAGAACAATGATTAACGAAAGTGGTTTACCGAAATATTTTTGGGCCGACGCCATTAGTACGACGTGTTTTGTTTTGAATAGGGTGCTCATTCGCCCCATTCTAAATAAAACACCGTATGAGCTTTTAAAAGGGCGAAAGCCAAATGTTTCTCACTTACATGTTTTCGGTTGCAAATGTTTTGTATTAAATAATGGAAAGGAAAACTTGGGCAAATTCGATTCCAAGGTCGACGAAGGTATCTTCCTCGGATACTCTCAATCGAGTAAAGCATATAGAATATATAATAAACGATTACTTGCCGTGGAAGAGTCTATACATGTCACTTTTGACAAATCCTATCCGAGAAATGTCGGAAAGGGTAATGTTGTTCATGGTGCAGGTACATCTACGGAAGACATACTCAAGGGTGGCGAGCCGGGGATTGATTAACCCGACAAAGTCAAAGTTGAGGAGGATAAAGATGTACACCATGAGGAAACTGAGGTAGCTCATCCGCCTTCAAACGATGATCTCCCTCAAGCTTGGAAGTCTCCCAAAGACCATCCAATTGACAACATTCTCGGAGATATCTCAAAGGGTGTTACAACTCGATCGAAGCTAAGTAATTTCTATTATCACTTCGCTTTCGTTTCACAAATGGAACCTAAAAACCCTAAAGAAGCCCTACTCGATGAACACTGGTTTTTGTCAATGCAGGAGGAACTAAATCAGTTCACTAGAAATGAGGTTTGGGACCTTGTCCCTCCTCCGCGAGGTCATCGAGTAATCGGCACCCGATGGATGTTTAGGAACAAGTTGGACGAAAACGGGGTAATAACCCGTAACAAGGCGCGTTTAGTCGCGCAAGGGTATAACCAAGAGGAAGGCATCGACTATGAGGAAATTTATGTGCCGGTTGCCCGACTCGAGGCTATACGCCTTCTCCTTACCTTCGCTTGTGCGAAAGACTTTAAACTATTCCAAATGGATGTTAAGAGTGTGTTCCTTAACGGTTACATAAATGAAGAGGTCTACGTCGCACAACCTCCGGGTTTTGAATCTCATGAGTATCCCGATCATGTTTACAAACTAAAAAGGGCTTTATATGGTCTCAAATAAGCTCCTAGAGCTTGGTATGAGCGACTAAGTAAATTTTTACTTGATCAAGGTTACTCAAGAGGAATGGTTGACACAACCCTCTTTATTAAACGTCAAGGAAAGCACTTGATATTAGTACAAATTTATGTTTACGATATTATATTTGGGTCTACTAACATGAATCTCGTGAGAGAGTTTTCGGATCATATGCAGGGTGAATTCGAGATGAGTATGATGGGGGAGCTCACATACTTTCTCGGTTTGCAAATTAAACAACTCAAAGAAGGAACATTCGTGAGTCAAACAAAGTATTGTTTGGACCTTATCAAGAGATTTGACATGGCAAAACCCAAGGCCATTGACACCCCTATGCCAACATGTGCAAACTTGAATAAAGATGAAAACGGTAAGGACGTAGAGGTAAAAAGGTATAGAGGTATGATTGGATCACTTCTCTATCTTACGCCTTCTCGTTCTGACATTATGTTTAGCGTGTGTATGTGCGCAAGATACCAATCATGTCCCAAGGAATCCCATCTAAAAGTTGTCAAACGAATACTTCGATACCTATCCGGTACTCCGAAGTATGGACTATGGTATTCCAAAGGTAATGATTTCTCATTGGTAGGTTTCTCCGATTCCGATTTTGCCGGTTGCAAATCGGATAGGAAAAGCACTAGTGGTACTTGTCATCTATTTTCAAATTCCTTGGTCAGCTGGCATAGCAAGAAACAAGTCTCAGTTGCTTTGTCAACCGCCGAAGCGGAATACGTTGCCGCCGGTAGTTGTTGTGCTCAAATCCTATGGGTTAAGCAACAATTATTGGATTTTAATCTCAAACTCGAACGTATTCCCATTTTCTGTGACAATACAAGTGCCATTAATCTTACCAAAAATCCTGTGTTGCATTCTCGCACCAAACATATCGAAATTCGACACCACTTTCTTCGGGATCATGTAGAGAAAGGTGATGTTGTATTTGAACATGTTAACACTAAAAATCAACTAGCGGACATTTTCACAAAGCCGCTAGCTACTGAGCCTTTGTTTCATATTCACCGAGAACTTGGTATTCTCGACATTTCGGAACGGGCGTTATAAATTGCTTGCTTTATCTTATTTCATTTAAAACTATAATCTTGTACTTCTAACAAGTTAATGTTGTTGCAAGCACAAGTATATTGTTCATCAAGTTATTCCGGCATCGAGGTGATATTGTTCGTTTACCCTTCTCTCTCTCCCAACCTTCATGGTTAAATAGTTGCATTACATGATAATATTGTGTATATATGACTTGTTTCTTATACCATATCTGTTTGGATGTTTAATGTTGTGTGGCATTCTATTTATGCATCAAACATGTGAGCCTATGTGCATAACAGTGAAAATCTGCAAAATTTGCCTGCATGAGTCGACCATAACAGGGCAATGGTCGATGCACACCTTAAAAACTTTCTTTTTTTTTTTAAATTCAAACAGTATGCGTCGACGCATGCAGAGGGTATGGTCGACGCAACGCGCGAAAAATCAGTTTTTCTGCATAAAATGTTCAAACTTCCCATGCATTTGCATTTCAAATTCTCATTAAGTGTGCATTTAACCCACTACATTGTGAGTTGCATCTACCTAGTGCCTACTGTCTCTTGGCCTCTCCTCTTCCCAAAACCCTAAATCCTCATCTATAAAAAGGGCAAACCTCCTTCTTGCGAATCATTCTCAAAATCTTACACCAAGCTTCACTCTCTACCTTTACAAAAAACTTCAGAATCATTACCAATGGCTTCCTCATCCCGCAAACCTACCGGTAAGAGATCAAGGGGATCATCCTCTGCCTCCCTACCCATTACCGCAGTCTCATTAGTTCCACCGGCTCTTGTCGACACCTTCAACAACGACATTGGTCAAAGAGGAGTTGTGAGGCAACATGCCTTCTACAAACTCACAGCCGAACGCATGCATCTCGTAGACATCATGTCTCTGCTACAGTATCACGGTATTGTTAAATTCCTGGAATGCAATGCCAAATATAGCGAAGACCTAGTCCGTGTGTTCTACACTTGCCTTCATGACAAATTTCGTGGTCAAAAGTTTCACTCCAGGATCGGCACAAGAAAGGTATCGTTCAAGTCTGATGTTTGGAATAAATATTTTGATCTGACATTGGCTGCTGATGAAAATCCTCTTGCTGAGGTAACTAATTCTCACACAATAGAAGGATATGAGTTTAAGAGCGCGTTGAACGCTATGCTGAAACAACCCTACCCAGACCATATTGTGAACAGTGATGCGTTCCCACGAACTGTCACTGTCGGTAAGCTGAAAACAGGTGAGCGCATTCTTCAGTGGATTGTGGCGCGCATCCTGCGACCTAAGAAGGGTGGCCTTTCCCGAGTTGAACAGGCTGAGGTTCATCTTATATATATCCTGAAAAATCAGCGTAAAATAAACTGGCCCTACTACATTGCTAGTAGGATGTTCAGTTTACGAGACTCCGAACGAGGCACTGCTCTTGCCTATGGATCTCTTATTCAAGAGGTTCTTACTGCAGCCGACGTTGATTATCCGTCCTTTCCTTATACCTCCATTTCCTCAGATAAAGAATTCAACCCAAAAGCTCTCTCTATGATGCGATACTTTTGGTCTGATGAGCGGAAATCATACAGATTTGTTCGCAAGGGGTATATTCCTACGACTGTTGAAGAATATGATGAAAGTGATGAAAGTGAAGAAGAAGGCCAAGAGGAAAACGAAGAAGAAGGAGCAGGACAAGCATTTGAGCAGCATGATAGTCCTCCACAAGCAGACACACACGACTACACAAACACCGCTTGGGTTCAGAATACCTGTTCAACTGAAGAAGATGCCCCCAACCATGGTGGCTGGGGTGAATGGCAACATAGGGGCTGGTCAACATAATGCCAATTCTATCAGCCGTATCAATATGGTGCTGAAGAATCTCCACCGTCTCCTCCGCAGCAAGACAATTCTTCTGAACTCTTAGATATGATGCGAGATATGCAGTTGGCTCAACAATCATTCATACAAACTCAGGATGAGCGCTATGCTCATATAAGCAGCCAGCTTCAAGCACAAAATGAGAGGCTCGATAGCCTTTCAACCAGCATGAATGAACGGTATGCAACATTCACCGAAACATTTGAACGACAGGAGCGGTCCGTCGATGTGGGCCTCAAGTATCTAAGTAGTGTTGCTGACCAAATATCGTCTCTAGAAGATCCTTACAGAAACCCAGATATTTGTTACCATCGAGGACGAGACCATTAGGGCATAAAACTGCATTTGCATCTGTACTTTTGTTGTTTGACTGAACTTACTATCTGTTATGCTTGTTTGTTAATCTAGTTTAATGTTATCTCCTTTTCAATTTGTCCAGTAATAATATTTGGTGTGGTATTGTTATATGATTCGCTATCTCCTGTTGAATATCATGTTATGTTGAACAATAGTTCTGTTTCTCTTTTTGATGTTGTCAAAGGGGGAGAATAGCATGTACCAAAGTACCAAAGCCAAGCCAAGATATTCACAACAATATTAACAGTTTGTTTTGCAGCCAGCCTTAGATTACAAAAGAAAGGGGGAGTGCGTGTAAATATTGCATGTTGTTTTTCTTTGGTTTCACACAGGTTGTCATCATCAAAAAGGGGGAGTATGTAAGGGCAAACTGTCATACAACATAGGATCATAGGTTTCGATGATGACAAATTACCACCATGGATGAATCGGCATTGTCGATTCCACCTCTACAAAACAAATGCAACATATCACCTATCATATCCTTTTCTATGCTCATCTAAACTGTTATATTTCATACAACATATGTGGATAAAATATGGTCATGACAAAATGCATGAAAACCACAAAAATATGAATTTTTGCAGATTTGCAGGGTTTGAGTCGACCGTAGGGTCGGCGCATAACTTAGTGCATTTCCTCACGGGTCAGCGCACAAAGGCTTGAGTCGACCGCAGGGTCGGCGCATGAACCACGGGTCAGCGCACGCCGACCTATGGTCGACGCATACTGATGTGATTTTCAGACTGTTCAAAACTGCAGGCTATGCGTCAACGCATACACCTGCTATGGTCGACCGTTCGTGCGCAAACACAATTTTTTTGTAATTCCCACTTTGTTTGAAAAGCTGTTAAGTGGGTTGGTTGGTTTGTTACTATAAATAGAAGTTTAGTTACTTGTATCAACTAACATTTGATAAATTGATTCAAGTGTATAAAGAACAAGAAAAAGTGAAATAGGTGTCCAAGATTCTTCATCTTCAACATCTCACAACACATCAATTACACACAACCATTTTTGAAGTGCTTTGTGATTGGTTAAAGGTGATAACGTTCGAAGCCGAGATTGGAGAATCCGATTCGGGTTTAAGCTTGCGACAGGTTTTTTCTTGAATAAAACCTTTAGGGTTTTGTCCTCCAAGATTGGTTTGATTTTTTGGGGGTTTTTGGACGATTTCTTCATCAATTTTCAGCTGAGCGAAGGTGATTGAGAAGAGGAAGTCTTCATCAATCTAGTAGCGGATTCAGTGATATTGAAGGGAAGATTTCGGGTTCGATTTGTTGTAGTTGAGATCAGCCGGGCCGAGGGTTTGAAGAACTGAGAGTTATTCAACAAAGGGGCTGGAATCAGAGGTCTATCAACAACAATCGAAGGACTTGATTCACCTTGAATCAAGGAACAAGGAGTGGAAGCAACATTCAACGTCTTGAGAATTCTGTTGTATAATTGCTTTTTAATCCTTGTATAAACTGTTATAATCCATAGGTGATATCTATTAAAGCAATCTCAATTCTAGTTTTAGAATTGAGGGCAGACGTACCCCGAAGCGAGGACGACGGGGGAACTGCCTCATCAAATCTTTGTCTTCTCTATTTTTCAGCATATTTTTTTTGGTTTAAAAATAAGTGATTTTTGTATAAGCACTTTTATCAGACATTGATATTAATTGAGTAAGAAGTTAAAACTCTGTTTTTGAATCCAAAGTACAATAAGATATTGTACTAGATTAATTGGAATCACTTACTCAACATAAATATCACTTGGAGTGTTTTTGCACACCAAGTGTTTGATAATTTGCCTAAACCAAAATTATCTTAGTTGTGTATCTAGTTTGGTTTGCTCTTTGAATCATTGGAACTAGGAATCCTAGCAAGTGAAATAAATCATTGATAGTGTGACTAGTGTAGTGATTCTTATTCTACATTATCACTAATCCATAGGCTAGATGCATATCCGATTTTCCAATAATAGTTCGTTTTAGACTATATTTTCCTCGGCCGCTTCCGCACTTAAAACAAATTTTCAAAACCAATTTTTAATTGGTAGCGCCGACTCAATTTTTAATTGGGATCTATTTAACCCCCCCCCCCCCCTTTCTAGATCCGTGCTATAGTCTAACACTACCATGGCAGTAGATGGCATTCCATATGGGTATTCACTCTGAGGCCTAAAATTCTCAAATCTCGGTGGCCTAGGGGTAGTAGGCGTTGGTTGGTTTCCGATAATTGTCGAAAACGGGCCAGGGATTGAACTTGTAGGAACGTCTGCTACGCTTGACATAATAGGCATTGTTGAATTATTTAAGGCCATGGATCTAAGTGTTGGTATGGCCTGTGTACTAGGGATCCTAGTGGATGCATCAATCGAACATGCTCCGATTGTGCCTGTTCCCTGGGGAGGAAATTGTTCCCCTTGACGGGTTGTATTAACGATCTTTTTTGTGTTTTTTCTTTTGGTTATAGGTTGCGAATTGTTGGCTATCTTACCACTTCTAAAGGTTTGGCGAAATGTAAATGCAAAGGTAAAAGCATGTGACGAAAGACTTTGAGGATAAAGGCAATTCGACAGAAGGCTTAAATAGAAATAAAGACAGTAAATGGTTTAATTTAAGTAACTTGCATTAAAAGGATAACATGAAATGTAGTCATGGTGTTCTTCATACATACATTTTCAGCAAAGACTCGTTTCTCTCGCTCCGGTACTTTGAGTATTTTTAGTGAATTTTTGTATATCAGTTTGAACACACCAAATCTAAAAACTAATACTCCTATTTATAACAATTCGACCCTAACGGTCTCTACACAGATGATTGCCACGTTCGACGTTTTCAAGCGTTGCGTGTCTCAGATGCTTCCACGCGTTCACCTGACGAAACTACTTCGTTTGAATTTCAAATCTTTCCCGCTCGAAGCTTCGAATCTGCCAAACGCCTATGTCGAAGAGAACTTGTGGAGATCCTAAAATCTTCTAAGTCTTAAGCTTCGACAAAAAGGTCCTTTCCCCCAAGAAAAGGATTTAATAAATAGCTTCGACAAAGCCATTTTTATATTGTTCTCCAAAACATAATATTTTCAAAGAACTTCAACCTAATGGTCGAAATCTCCAGCTAACAGGGTTCCATAACCATCATTGATAGTATTCAAAATCCTCACAATAAAAAAGGAGAAAAATAATGGGGATTATTTTTTTAACTTGCGGAGGCTTTTAATCCCAACAAAATGATTTGTGGCAGTTTTCAAAAACTCTCCAAATAAGGGTGCCACAATATATTTGCGGGGGTTTTTAAGGAACGCGGTGTTTTATGAGGGGGTTCTTTTGCAGAAGTCTTTAACCTCCCTTATTTGAATGTTATTTTGTAAGGGTTATGAGTTTATAACCCATGTAACTATTGTGATTAATACTTATTTAACAGGATTAAAAACCTCCTCTGATTTTTGTACAATCATTATAAAAAAATTAGTTATTTAATATTACTCAAAACTCATAGTAACACGTTGGACTTTAAATTCACAATAAAATTCAAGTCATCATAGTAACATATTATATGTTACATTAAAACACAAGTCATAATATGTCAATGTAATACAAAATTCAAACTAAATGTAATACTAAAAGAAACATAAAAAATATCAAATGTTGCTAACAACAGACAATCCTCTTGCATCCATTGGTAAATTAGACTCACTTGCATCCATTAGTGAATCAGATTTACTTGCATTCTTTGACAAATTCGACACATCTGCAACATTGGCTGACTAAAAAAAAAACGTAGTTAAATATTTTAAAATGCCACTAAAAATTTAAAACTACAATCTTATTCGCAAATGCATAATAGAAATGTAAATACACTCTCAAATTACAACTACTTCAATGTAATAAGATGCAAAATCTAAAATTATTATTTTAAAAAAAATATTTATTCCAACAAAACATAATAGTTTAGTATTCAAGATAAAATTTATATAAAATACTCACATTTGATGAACGAAAGACATCAACTAATTCATCAGAGATCCTTCCTTCTTTTATTATTATATAAGCTTTAAATGCTTCAGTGATATTCTTAAGACAGGATTCCAAGTGTGAACTTCTCTTGCCAAAAGTTAGAAGATGATGTAGTAATATCATATGAAGTACGTGAATCTGAAAGTAGAAATTTGGTATTTCTAAATGCATAAGTAGGTGTTGCATTATCAACAACATCATTAGTTCTTTGAGTCAAACCCACTTCAATTTGTTTTTACAAATATACAAAACTATCAACACACAACAACAACAACACAACTAGTATATTATTCAAATATGTCAGTGATTTGATGTTTAAGAAAACAAACTCATAAGACTTAATAGAAATCTTGAAAAATAATTATAAAAACTTTTGCTGCAAGCTTTAAAACTGACCCATCCTTTTTCTTATGGCTAATATATAATTGTCCATGACTAGGTTGTTGTCCAACTTGCTAAAACTACACCATAAAAGTATTATGATTAATATATATATATATATATATATATATATATATATATATATATATATATATATATATATATATATATATATATATATATATATATATATATATATATATATATATATTGACAACATCCACATAATCAACTTATCAACATATCAATATTATTTCTAATAATCACTGCTATAAGGTATTATTTGGACTAGTGGATAATCTACTGCTAATTACGCATCATTTCCAGTTTTGTTATCATCACTTATAATATAATACAATTGCAAAATTTAAAAAGAACATCTGTCAATGGTGGATTTTTTACTAATATAACCCAAGTTTTTAAATTATTTCCCAAAATAACCCAAGTTTCAAAAAATTTCCCAATCTACCCCACCTTTAATAGGGAGGCGTCAATTGGATTGGCGCCCCCTCTTAAAAATTACAAGGAGGCGCCAATTGGATTGGCTAGGGCACCTGCCCTAGCCAATCCAATTGGCGCCTGTGTGTATTTTTTAAGAGGGGGCGCCAATCCAATTGGCGACTCCCTTAAAAAAGCCTCAAATGAAAAAACTTCCAACATGAAAGTTGTAGATCTTTTCAAAACAATGAATTTGGATATAAATTTTGCAACATTTGGATTTTTTTGAGAAAGTTATGGGCAGTTGAAGTTGGACTTCTGAGTTTTTCAACTGTTGTCTGACCTATAATGTCTTGTATTATTTCATGTGTTTCTTTTAGAGTTATGAAATTTTGTCCAACATAACATTTGAAGTAGACATATTAAATTTTCCAATGCACTTGGTCCCACCTCAAAATAATTAAAAATGAGTGAGTTATGTCCCTGCGAACTTGACCCAAAATTAGGGTTTCTGTCAAAACAAGTGTATGTGAACTTTGCCAAAAGGGACCAACTTCAAGCCCTTTAGTATGAATGATAAAAGCCTCAAATGACAAAACCTTCAACATAAAAGTTGTATATCTTTTCAAGATAATGAATTTGGAGTAAAGGTTTGCATCATTTGATGATTATGAGAAAGGTATGGGCACCTGAACTTGGACTATTTGACATTATAACTGTTATCTGAGTCGTAATGTTTTGTATTATTGCATGTGTTTCTTTTAGGAATATGAATTTTTGTCCAACATAACATTTGAAGTAGACATCTTAAATTTTCCAATGCACTTGGTCCCACGTCAAAATAATTAAAAATGAGTGAGTTATGTCCCTGCGAACTTGACCCAAAATTAGGGTTTCTGTCAAAACAAGTGTATGTGAACTTTGCCAAAAGGGACCAACTTCAAGCCCTTCAACATAACAATAACAAGTCCTTGAATTAGGGTTTTTGACCTATAAATTTTTGTTTTATGATATGTGTTTATTTTAGAATTATGAAAGAAACTTAATGTTTGGAGAATACACAAAGATAAATTTGACATAATACGAATTGATATTAATAAAATTTGGATTTTACACAATGAATCCTAATGGTGATGACCGGGATCACCTAACCGACCTCCGGTCCCACATCCCCTAGCTATCCTAACCCTTGGCCCTAACCCACGTTGACGATTCTGAACCGGTGTTTGTTCATCTGATGGTCCAGGAGCGTCATTACCGCCTACAGGAGAAGATCCGTTGAGGTATGCAGCCAACTCAGCATAGTCTTCAGTATTCAATGATGGTGTACCGGCGTAGCTGAGCTCATGACCCATGCCAGAGAAGTTGGGGTGTGGTTGACTCATGGATGGGCGACCAGGACGGTTGAAGGGGGACATGGGTGACAATGATGGGTCTAGGAAAGGTTGGAAAGGTTGTTGGGGTGTTTGGAAGAGATATGGTTGTGGGATGTTTTGGTATTGTGATGTTTGGGGTTGTTGGCTACGGTAGGTGATGGGGCGGTTAGTGTTTTGGGTAAGGCGACTTTGGTAGGGTGATGGTGTGGGTGCGAAGCGATGTTCGGTCGAAGGTTGATGGTCCATTTGTTGGTGGTGGTATGGGGGATGTTCTTGGTTTTGGGGTTGGGTGAATGGCATGTTTTGGTTGTATGTTTGTGTGTTTGTGGAACGGAAAGTTTGTTGGATAGGTGGTTGTGAGTAACCGGGCTGAGAATGTTGCTGGGGGTTAGATGTTGAGGCTTCTTGTGTGTAAGTTGTCTGGCGCGGGTCGTAGAGGTACATATCATCGGCGATGAATTGAAATCCAACTGATCTATACCAAGCCATATAAGTACGACTTGGTTTTACCTCATTTGGCATGACTGCGTCAGTTAAGACATGGTCATGACGGTGCTTCCACTTGCGACACTCTGATCTTGCGAAGGTTTGCCAAGGGTTGTAGTTCCATTGGTCGTTCACTTTGCGCATATGCCATTCTCCTAGGCTAGCTGGGGGATCTGGGATATTCTAGACCATACCAAACTGCAGCTTCACACGATCGGTGTTGTGCAGCTCCACTGTTGTGAACCGTATTATCGGTGCGCATGTTGTCCATACGGCTGCGTCTTCAGGGTTGATCTGATGCTCATGTTCCATATTAAGGTATGGACGCCAAATGAACTGAAATGTTAAAGACAATAGGATTTAAATGAATGTAGAAAAAGTCAATATAATATGAAGAAATAATGTAATTATTTTGCTTACGTCTGTCGGTCGAAGGTGATCCAACAGGTTGCGATATTGAGTAATACAGTGTCTCGGACATCTGCTGTAATTCATACCGCGTGCCGACCATCTACACCAAAAAGTTTAAAAAAATTAGTTATGGGTAATAAACTGTAAGGAAGGAAGTAAAGACATAGCAATTTAAACAACTTACTTTTTTGCATATGGAAAAGTGAAGGGGTTGCTATTGACCGGTGCTAGAGACGGTAGTCTTGACCATCCCCATGCTTGTAGCAAAACAGCACATCCAGAAAATGTAGAAGTATCTTTGTGGCAGTTTTTGCACAAAGAACTATAGAGATAGGCTAGACATGCGGATCCCCAACTATAACTACCTATTCTATCTATATCTCTAAGTAAAGGTAAGTACATAATATGCATGCTAGAACCACTACCTTCGGGAAATAAAAAGGATCCTAGTAACAACATAATGTAACACCATGTCGCACCACAAGCCAATCTATGTCTGATTTCTGATAGACATGCTGCCATCGAAAGTGCCTACAACAACCATGAAAACGGATGGCATGATCCTCCTTCTACACATGTCTACTGTATCAGACACATAGCACAAAACTTCATGCGTGCTATAAAAGATAAGAATCTTCGCAAGAAGGTGGTGAATGTTGGGTATGCTTTAACTCAACCGTCTTTTCAATATTATCGTGATGAGATTCGACTGTCTAATGAAGATGCGGGGAGATGGATAAATAACATCCCAGTAGAGCAGTGGACAAGAGCATTTGACGGTGGTTGTCGATGGGGCCACATGACAACAAACATTGTGGAATGCATGAACGGGGTTTTCAAAGGAATTCGAAACCTGCCGATAACCGCCTTGGTAAGATCAACCTATTATAGGTTGGCTTCTATGTTCGCAACCAGAGGCGAAAGATGGAGTGCAGTGTTAATGCCTGGACAAGTATTCAGTGAATGTTGCATGAAGGTCATGAAAGAGGAGAGCATCAAAGCTACGACACACGCTGTAACCGTGTTTGACCGTCATAGACAAAATTTCAGCGTCCAGGAAACAATGGGCAACAGCGAGGGGAGACCAAATTTAGCCTACGCTGTTAGACTAAACACAAGTTGGTGCGATTGTGGAAAATTTCAGGCCTTCCGCATACCTTGCTCCCATGTCATTGCAGCATGCGCTTATACTCGTCAAGACGCTAACACCTATTTATCTGATGTGTACAAGGCCAACACCATCATGAATGTATATAGTCGAGGCTTTTCAGTACTACCCATGGAGGATTACTGGCCTCCATATGAAGGAGATATTGTTTGGCACAATGAAGAGATGCGTAGAAAGAAGAAAGGAAGGCCAAACAGCACACGTATAAGAACAGAGATGGATTCCACAGATAAAATGATAAGATTATGTAGTATCTGTCGTCAACCAGGACACAACAAAAACAACTGTCCCAATCTAGGAGCATCGTCTAGATCTTAAGCTTATTGTAATATGATATCTAGATCTTAAGCTATTTGTAACATTGTATCTACATCTTATGCTTTTTGTAACATTGTATTTCTGTAACAATCAATCATTATATATCATTAAGTTCTTGTTACAACGAGTTTCATAACCAACATCAGTACAAAATATCTGAAAACATAATTAATTCTAACTGATTACAACAATCAAATTAATGTCGTCTCGACCGAACATCATTTCCCTAGCATCCTTATCAGTCTTCATTCGCACCCAACCAAAGATACTGTCAAGTCTCTCAATACTTCTGATTTTTTCCCCTTCTGGTATCTTCCCGTCTAACCATCGAACCAGCTCCCTCTTCAGTTGATCTAACGTGGTGATGTTCCAAAACAGCATCACCAATTGAGGTTTGTCTCTCGCATAAATCACCTTACCGTATCGGCGACGAACACCAAACATGATAGCCAAATGATTATTTGAGTTGTGGAACAATAGGTCACACAACGCATCTATTTATAATACAAAAAAGGCATTTTATGATGGACTCGGCAATTGAGTTGGCGCCTCCTTTTAAAACATACACATAGGCGCCGATTTGATTGGCTAGGGCACCTGCCCTAGCCAATCCAATTGGCGCCTCCATTCAAGTTTTAACAACAGTCGCCATATGAACAACTTTCATGTTCATCAAAAATCTATTTGAAACTTGGAAGCTCATCATTAATTTCAGAACATTATAGGTCATTCTGACAGAAACCCTAATTTTGGGTCAAGTTCGCAGGGACATAACTCACTCATTTTTAATTATTTTGAGGTGGGACCAAGTGCATTGCAAAATTTAAGATGTCTACTTCAAATGTTATGTTGGACAAAAATTCATAACTCTAAAAGAAACACATGAAATAATACAAGACATTATAGGTCAGACAACAGTTGAAAAACTCAGAAGTCCAACTTCAACTGCCCATAACTTTCTCAAAAAAAATCCAAATGTTGCAAAATTTATATCCAAATTCATTGTTTTGAAAAGATCTACAACTTTCATGTTGGAAGTTTTTTCATTTGAGGCTTTTTTAAGGGAGTCGCCAATTGGATTGGCGCCCCCTCTTAAAAAATACACACAGGCGCCAATTGGATTGGCTAGGCCAGGTGCCCTAGCCAATCCAATTGGCGCCTCCTTGTAATTTTTAAGAGGGGGCGCCAATCCAATTGGCGCCTCCCTATTAAAGGTGGGGTAGATTGGGAAATTTTTTGAAACTTGGGTTATTTTGGGAAATAATTTAAAAACTTGGGTTATATTAGTAAAAAATCCGTCAATGGTTTAATAAATAAAATTTAAATAATTAAAATATATTCACAGGAAATTTTATTATTACATAAGATTTTATTCTAACACAAAATATGAAGGTTTCTCAAGAAATTCATGAAGCATTCAATGGAAAACAAGATAACGTAGGTATCAATCTAAGTGCTGAATGTTGAATGATAGCATAGGTATCATATGTCAAATTCATATAAAATAAGATATTGTGAATGTAGGAAACACATATATTTACATTGTGCAACTAACATATACAATATGTTAGTTTATGTTGGTACTTTGATCACAACAAGTATATTTTTTATTAGTATAGTCTAAGTTTTGGGGCCAAATAAGAGGTTTTAAATATTTTGGTTCTAAAATTCTTTATTTAATCATAGGTGTCGGACCTCTATAGTATTGTAATTTGTTGTTTCAAAAATAAACTAATCATAAATATTTATTTATACTAACCAGATTTAAAAATACAATCTAATCATATTTGTTAAATTTACCAATCTAACTATAACTTGTTTCAACTTTTATCTTTTCATACATACAAAATCATTTTCTAGAGAACATGTGTGAGCAAATTCGAACAATCCATATTACAGCCGTTAAAATAAATCTCAGTCCCTTAAGTGATGCAACTTGAATTAAAAGAAGGTATATGGTCTACCACCAAAATTTAAGCTTACGTGTCATGAATTGTGCTTATATAGTAATACAAAATCTAATTAGCAACATGACATATAACTATAACAATCTTACGCTATGTTTCTTTTCAAATTTCTGTTGGGGCAGTACATTATGCTAGAACATATTTTATGTGTTGCATGAAGGAAACACACTTAACCGCAATGCACATTATCTACATAATACCCATGCTTCATAGATTGCAAAATAAATGCAAGAACCAACACAACTTATTCAAATAAATACATAACAAAAACTTCAAAATTAGAACCACCACCCTAAAATATATTTTGCATAAAACAGTGTTTACATCAACCTCGTAGTTCGTAATATCAATTTCAAAGTGAATTGATTGCTTTTAACAAAATTTTAAGTTTAAAAGAGGAACAAAAGACCTAAAAAGAGTTTGAATGAGTGTTAGCTCTTTTTGTATTTTAAAATTTTAAGTCAATATGATTAGATTCATATACAAATTTGATTAAGAAAAAGAGTTTGAAAATGCAATGCCATAAAGCCAAAGTTTCTAATTTGCAATAAAGTCTTAGTTTAGAAATCACAAACAAAGAAGATTTTAAAAGGAATGAGATAATTGAAATTTAAGAAGTGGGAGGAGATGAAGACACTAATCCTAAGAATTTTTTTAAAAGTTAAGAGTTAAAAAGATCTGACCAATGAGATGCAATCCAATAGACAAGAATGTCATATAGAAACCCAATTTTCCCTTGGACTTTAGGATCAAGCAATATCAATACACAAATAGCAAGACGAAGAGTAAGGCATCAAATAAATATAACCACATTCAAGCTAGCAACTTCATAGTCTTCTTCTTCAGCTCACATGTATCAGATGACATACTCATTGAATGACACAGGTTCAAAATAACATTTGCATCAAGACCATGTAACATATGTACTCAAAAAGGGATCTCAATACTTGCATCATATGAAAGTTCACTTCACAAGCACTTGGTTTCAGAAATGTTGGCATTGGCCATGTCCTTTTGCATAGGGAATGTTGCCTAGTCCTAAATCCAAGTCTCAGATCAAATCCAACAGTCCACACAAATCTTTTTTTAGAGTTTTTGTTGGTATTATGTACATTAAGGTCAAAAGACCTCAAATACAAACAAAATACACAAACAAGTATATACAATCACAATACAATCACAAGATATGGCTCAAGTGAGCAAAGTGAAAATGACATTAAAATAAACAAATTAAATGGTATGGATAATGGCAAATGATAAAAGACTTGAATTTAAAGTGGATAAAAGTAAATGACTTGGAATTAAAAGTTAGTCAAATTTTAGTTGATTAGAAGTTAGTATTGTTTTTGCTTTTTTATTGTTTAAGTCATTCTTTGGAGAACACTCAACCCTCTATTCACAAGCATGGATCCTTGAACCAAAACATCTTCCAAAGAAAGGAAAAAAGTCTAAGTTTCCACACAATACCATGAAAGGGGGGAGACTTACAATCTCACTTACAAGAATGTTATGCTTTTGGGTCAAAATTTAGTGCTATGTTAAGCAATCGTAATTTGAGTTATGTAGTAGTCACAACTATCTGAGGTCGGGCAATAAATTTTTTGGTGCTAATGCATGTTAGAGATATGGTATTATGAACCATACTCCTAAAATATACCACACACAAAAATAAAATAGCAAAAGGGGGGACCTAATCTCATCCATACTTGTATTGGTTTATGAACCAACTAGCCTTAGGATATTGAGATATCATATGTCAATGGAATGGATGTGATAGAATGAGATTGAAGATGAAGAGGGAGGGGAAATGAAACAAACACAAATTGGTCATGAGAGGAATTTTATCAAATTAAAATCATTCATTCATTTTGGGAGATGAAATGTACATTTCATCAATCCCCTAAATCCAATGATTTTAATCCAACAAATTTAAATCAACCTTTACCAAGGTCCAAACAACATAGTCAAACTCAACAAGTCAACCAAAATAGCTCAACATAATTTTTTCACAATTAGACAATTAAAAATTAATTAAAAAATGCATTAAATTAAATTATGATTGATCAAAAACCTAAAACCTCTTCAAAACACCAAATAAATAGCCAAGAGATTTATCATAGGTCAAACAAGGTCAAAGGACCTTGGAGAAAAAATTCCATAATTTTTGGAAACTTAAAAGTATTTTTAAACAATTAGAAATATGCACAAAAACAATTAAATCATGAAAAATATTCATATTGATCCAATATTAAAATTAATATGAATTGATAAAAATAAGACAATTAAAATAAAAATCAAAAATTACAAAAAAACATGGACCATCTGATCTCCCTTATTAATTGAGGTGGCATATCAGATGGATCAGAGCACGCTATCCATCATACACCAAGTCAAATGTCCCACACACGTGGTAATCACTTTGGACGCTCAGGATTAAAACTATTTAAACAAATCATGTGGTTTAGAAGCATGCCAACGCACCGCCAGAGCCAGAGCTCCGGTCTTCTTCTCTGGTGGACCTCACCGGACTGGTCCACCTTCAACCATCACTAAAATAAAAAGGAGGACATGAATTTAAAGAAAAAATGCCCAGGAGCTCGAATCTGGCCTCAATTTTGTCTAACTCCAAGTATATAGAAAGATACAGGGAGTTAAATTTTGAGGATCATAATCTGAGTTACTTCAATTTGACCTCAAAGCAACTCAATCTTCTTGCCTACATTGGCAGGACTTCAGACAACCAAAAATCAACAATAATAGTGGAGAATTGAGTGAGAATCGAAGAGATGAAAAATTCTGAAAATCACCTTCACTGCAGCTTCAAATTGGCACGATCTAGCTCTCAATTATGCTTGGCCTTGCTTCAGATGCTCGATGGAATGGAAATGGATCAAAGAGAAGGAAGGACTCTTGGAGTTTCAATCTGAAAAACAGTGAGAGATTCAAACTCGATTTTCAAAGAAAATCTTAAAGCTTATCCTTTGAATGTGAGGTTTAGGGTTGTTGATTCAAAGCTTGCGTGCCAGGGTCTTTAATTATGAGCAAGAGGACCTCTATTTATAGCCAAGGAGATTGATAATTGCACACTTCCATTTTTGGCCAAAGTTGGAAATCTCATTTGCATGCTTGCATAGGCGTGTGATAGGCCCATCAAATGATGCACTTAGGTCCAAAATTGTGTGTAAGCAATATGTAGCGGGGTATTCGTTACCTTTAGATTTATTGATTAAATCAAAAGTAAATCATACAATTCGAGTCACCACCGCACTTCTATTTATCCAAAGGAAAGGTTAGAAAGAGAACAAAAAAACTGAGAAGTTTTATCAAATCAAAAACTAATAAAAATGTCAGAGATCTGGGTAAGGGGGTTGGTTATGCAATGGGAAGGTTTTAAGCACCCAAAACATCCTTAGTACTCTAAGGGAGCCCTTTTTACAAATGTTGTATGGTAGGTTGGTATTTTATGAAAATATTTGTGCAAACAAGATTGGGGAGATGAGAGAAGAATATACAACTTATTTACAATTTTGTGTTTGAATGGATAAACCCATTGCCTACGTACCATCTTAAAAAAGGTAGGATCAAAACCTCATAGTTCGGGGTAAAAATCTCAAAATAAATTGGTGAATTGATTGGTCAAAAGCCTTAAGGTCTTTTGTTATCAAAGGGAGAAAACTCAACCTAAACCACAAATCCACCATGTGAGGAGAGCTTTAACATACAAGTGAGGGATCCACCCTATAATAAGTATGGAGGACTTATAGTCCAATCACTAAGGATACAGGTGAGGATTACATCAACCTCTATGATAACTTAAACCTAATAGCTAATGTTTATGAAAAGCTTTGGCAAAAATGGCCATTGGAACCACAAAAACAATTGAGTGAGATGTATTTACAAATGAAGAGTATTCACAAAATAAAGTCAAAGTTGACTTAAGATTCAATTCAAAATAAGTGTTATGAAAAGAGTTTGAAAAATCAAAGGCATAGTGCCTAGGTTTCTAATTTTGAAAGCAATGTTAATGTTTGCACAAAAAAGTTTGGCTTGGGTTAGAGTGGAGAGAAGACGAGAAAGACTAGGTCCTAAACATGCAAAGATGAGAGAAGAGAAATAAGACCAGTTGGAGTTCCCTTCTTGAGATCATAAAGATGATCCAAGTTGCTCATCTCCTTTGGATTTAGCAAGTAATAAGCAATTAACTCAAGCAATCAAGAAAATATTCAATCAAGCTCCTAGAATCTTCCAATTTGGACTTGTCTCTCTTATCTTGGATGCTCATGACAATGGTCCTTCTAATTAGCTCAAGTTTGGGATCCCTACCACAAGAACACACAAATCAAAAAGTTCCACAATGCAATAAAAATAATGGACAAGAGTGAGTTTAGAATTAGGAGTCCTTTCAATTCATCTTTCAAGATTAAGCATTCTAAAGGCATGAGGCCTAGTTGCTCTTCAACATATTTAGCATTCTAAAGGTATGAGGCCTAGTTGCTCTTGAAACTCCATTTAGCATAGGTAAGGTCCTAAATCTAAGTCCTTTCTCCATTTGCATTGGGTTCACACAAACAAAAACAAAACAAGCACAAGGCAATAGTATATACACAATAATGTGCTCAAGTGAGTAAAAGGCAAATGGCATAAACATAAACATGAGCTCAAGTGAGCAAAGGGCAAAGACAAATGAATTAATGAGCAAGAAATTAAATTGCATTAAAGTAAATTACAAGAATTAAATGCTTGAATTAAAAGTTAGTGATTAGTGGTTAGTGTTAGTGTACCATAAGGAAATTTAGCGCTATGTTAAGCAATCGTAAGTAGACTAATGTAGTAGTCACACCTATCTGAGGCCGGTCAATAAAACTATAGACAAATAAACACAAGTTAGAGATTATGACTAGTAAGCCAAGCTCCTATAACTTGCCATGCCAAAATAAAAGAAGAATGACCTTTTATGGATTTAGGTTTTTTGCTTGACCAAGAAGCAACCTATCTTTAATGCAAAGTAATTCACTTGATCTTTGACCAAGATGAATTTGATTTGGATCAAAGAAGGTTAAGCCCCTCATTTTCAAGGCTAACCACCAATCATTAACTCATTGGTCAAAAAGAAAAGAAGAAGAAGAAGATGGAAATGGAATGTACATAATTGAAATTCAAAAGACATAACCAAAACACATTGATCAATCATGAATGGAATCAACATCAATCAATGGTAAACAGAAGTGAGATGAAGCTTACAAGTCAAGAAATAACAAAAATATTTTTGGTATTTTTTGGAATTAAAATAATACTTGAAATAAAATGAACAAATAAAGGTCAATCTTCAAATCCAATTCAAATCAACTTGGAAAAGTCCAATTGGATCATCATAAGCCTAACATGGTCAAATAAGGTTTGACAAATTTTTTCATCATTTTTTGAAAACAGAAACTAATTTTAAACAATTAAAAAGGAAGAAAAATAACATAATTGGACTAAAATCTTAAATAAATCTCAAATCAATTAAGAAATTGATGAGAATATTTTTCATAGATCCATCATCATCCAAAGATGTTAAGAAAATATTTTTGGCATTTTTGAATATCAAAAAGTATTTTAAATGAATTAAAAACAATCAGAAATGAAATAATTCACAAAAAATATTAAGTCGAATCACAAAAATAATTAAAAATCATTTTTAGAAACTACAATTTAAGAGAAGTTTTTTGCAATTGGTCCCATATTTTTGTGATTCCAAATAAAGAAGTTATGAATTTTTAAAAATAATTGGAATAAAAGAAAATAAAAACAGAAATTAAAAATAGCAAAAATCCTAAGGCGTCAGATCCACTTCATTAATTGACGTGGCTGATCTAGTGGATGGGAAGCGCACGCGCATGTTGAACCTTGGTCAACAGCGAAACACATTGCATTAAATAAAGTCAATCAAACCAAAAGCCACGATTAGATCTGGAAGAGTGAATCCAAGGGCTCAGGTTCAAACGCGTGGGGACGGTGGTGTGCACCACCGTCTTCTCCGGCGAGAAGGCCAGTTCCGGCCACCTATTGCAGGTTTTCAAACCTCAACCAAAACGTGCGATCTATACATCATTCGAAAGTTGGGGTGATGTACATCACCCCTGTAACCTTAATTTCCACTCAAGATCCCTATAGAGAAAGAAATCTGAGATAGAAAAATGAGGTGTTCAATCTGAACTTGTTCAATTCACAAAATTAAGATTACAAATCAATTGCCTCTCACGTGAGGATTTAGAGATGCCAACCAATACAAAAAATGCTCAATATCCAAAGAGATTCGAATGAAAATAGTTGGAGGGAAAACCTTTGAAGTGCAGTTTGTATGAGCTTGATCCAATCCAAATCTTCAGTGCAGCTTGATCTTGAAGTAACAAGGAAGCAAGGCTAAGTAATTTGAAGTTGAAGATCAACCAAGGAAGTTGAAATTCAAGCTTGAAAAATGGAGAAAAAATTCAGAATTCCTTTAATGGAGGGTTGGGGATTCAGTTGTGCAGAGCTTCAAGCGCCTTTAGGTTGAGATTTGAAGTGAGCAAAGCATCCTATTTATAGCCAAGGCTGATGCAATGCAATGAGACATTCGTGTGTGCATGAGCTTGGATCCTCCATGCATGGGCCTGTAAAGGCGCATGTGAGGCCCAAACTCAATTGCATTTGAGTGCTGAACACTAATGAATGAAGTTTGGACGTGCAAATGGCAAGGCAATGTAGTGTGCAAGAAGATTTCACGTGTTATGCATAATTGAACCTAAAACTTCACCTCTTTGAAAGTGCCATTTGCAAAATTTAAACATAGGCATGTGGGTAATGGTTGGAAAGGTCTTGAAATGAGGAACAAATGTTATGTTGAGAAAGAATCCATTTGGAGTAGGGAAAATATTGAAAACTGGCCATGAAGTTTAATGTACAAAACATGTATATGGAAAATTTACCAAAATGGACCAACTTCAAGCCCTTCTGTTTCAATGATTCATGCCTGAAATGACAAAACCTTCAACATAAAAGTTGTATAGATTTTCTAGAAAATCAATTTGGACTTAACATTTGAATCATTTGGATTTTTTATGAGAAAGGTATGGGCACTTGAAGTTGGACTTTTTCACATTTCAATGACTTTGGTCCAAAGTGACCTATAATGTTTTGTATTATCACATGTGTTTAATTTAGGATTATGAAATTTTGTCCAACATAAAAATTGAAGTAGACATCTTAAAATTTCCAATGCACTTGGTCCCACCTCAAAATAATAAAATATGAGTGAGTTAGGTCTTTGGGAAGTTGACCCACAATTAGGGTTTCAGTCAAAATGACCTATAATATTTTGAAATGAATGATGACCTTACAAGTTTCAAATGAATTTTTGATGAACATGAAAGTTATCCATATGGTTCTTAAGGACATTTTTTCTCTTGGGGTAATCTTCATTTGACAAACACATCAAAAGTTAGGTCTCAATGGATTTCAAAAAAGTCAGATGACTTGACTGATCAACTTCTCAAAGCCAAACTTCAAATCTTGATGAATGGATGATTGAGGAAACTCATATAATCTCATGTATGCATAAAATGATGAATGAAATAACTTCCCTTGATTGTATTTGATCATAGGTTGAGGTTGCTTCATGAGCAAGGCACAGTCAATGCATAGTTGAATTAGGGTTTCCTTGGGAAACAATCCTCAAGCCCTTTGGTTTATCCTGATCAAATTGGTAAATTGAGATACTTGGAAGGCATATATGATGATTGAGAGATTTGGGAACCATTGTCATGCTTGCTTTCACTTTCATCTGGCCACTTCAAGGGGTATAAGAGCCTTGGATCACATGACTGCTTGAGCTTCAAAACAAATAAAGTTAGTGACATATTTTTGTGTTTTTGGTTAGTAAACAAAATAAGAAAAGCAATAATATACAATTCAAGCATGCTTGGTGGTCTCGAACCAACTCACAGAAGTCCCAACCCAAGGGTAAATGGGCCAAGATGCTATGATCCTTGAGGCCAATGCAAATGAGCAATGTTATGATGCCATTAGGGATCTTAGGGTCAAAATTAGGGTCTTACAGATGCCCCAATTTAAGGTCATTCTAGCCGGAGAAATGAAGGTTAAAATCTTCGTCTCGACGAGGTAGAATGGGCTTAAATAATAACAAAGAGACGAATTTTGGTCCCTAAGAGACCTTATGATGCAAATGTATGTATGCAAAAAATAAAATACTCCGTGGGGATATGTGTCCACAAAGGAAAAAGAAATCAGGAGAAACTGAAAAAATCCAAAGGAGTAATACACTCACTAGGGATACAGAGACTCTGGGGGATTAAAGGAAAAAAATGTGTGAGTGGGTCACGACTTGAAACTTGCTGGGAGACACGAAGGGATTCCATGAAAGTAAATCAATGGAAAGACTCGAGCTGATGCAAAGATGCATGTATTGGGGAATATGCCAATACAACAGACTATCCACAAAGGATACTTCGGATAAAAATCCAGACTCGGATGGGGAATATCCACAAAGGACTCAGCTGAGGAAATGACAAGTGAGGTATTACCGGTTACTGGGTAATAAACTCAAAGATACATGTGATCAAGACACCGGTATAAGGGTGAGAGAACAACACGCTCGGGGAGAAAGAATATCTAAGACCGATATAAGGGTGAGAGATATCAATCATCCAAAAATATCTGAGGAAGGCCTAAAAAGGTATATTTTAACTCAGGAAAATCTGACTCCACAGGGGACAAAAAGTCATAATAGGGAGCAGAAGGAAAGAACACCAGGGATACCGGTTACTGGGCATATAATAGGTGACCAACCAGGCGTGAATTGGGGAATATTTCCAAGACACTCATCATCCGAAAGGAGGGCTGAGAAAGCAAACTCGATTATAGGATGGACATTCGATCCCATAAGGAAATAAGAATCTTACTCTCATGGGGAAGACCAAAGGCTTCGACTGAAGAGCGCATGAGATATATTATCTATTACCGTCAGAACATAGATAACGTACTCGCATGGAAGATTATCCGCAACCGGTTACTGGGTTAATAAAGGATAAATCGATCGAAAAGAAAGGACATCGGGATACCGGTTACTGGGTATAAAATGATGACCGATCAAAGGGAGAAACAATCATTACCAAACAAGGGTAAATGAAAGATGACTCGCTGGGGATAAATTGCTTAATTAGAGCAATTATCCAAGAGATATATCATCGGTTACTGGGTGGTATACTCAAAATTGAAGGAATATCAACACCGAATATTGGATAAAGATAACCAATAAAGAGGGGATTACATCTACCGGTTACTTGGTAGAAAACCAAAGAAGAGAGTAACCGTCATCGGTTAGGATGAACAAAATCAAGGGTTAACTCTGCAAGGGGAACGAAATAGGGTTTACAACTACCGGTTACTGGGTAGAAGGCCACAACATCCGCCGGGGAGAGAATGAACAACTACTGTTTACTGAGCAATTGGTCACCTGAACCACAGGGAACTGTAGGGGAAATAACAAGAGTAGTCAATCTAGGAACAAACTAGAGAGACACAATGAAACAAGACTCAACCCAATGAGGATACAACTCAGGGGAGTAATTCCATCCCAATACATGTTTTGGGAGGAAACTGAAATAATAATCATCCACGAGGACATAACTCATTGGGGATGTGAAGGAAAGATAGACACTTTTTGCCTACAGGGCTGACTCTATATTGAGAGATCAGACACAAACATCTGCTTGGGGAAATATGTATCACCAAATAGCAGGAGATAACAAACAAAGATATATGGAAAAGAATGCAACATGAATATCTGAATGTTATAATTATGCATGTATCTGCGTGGTTTATGTATGATTATTGCTGACAAACAGACATATCTAACACAAATAGGTCCAAGAATCAATGGACAGACATCCGGTACAACATCTCAAAAGAGAAAGCCAAACCCACAGGAGAAATCCAATCCGGTGGGGGAAACAGATACCAGGAAATCAATCACCGCTGAGGATCGAGCGAAGTCGCTGCCAGGGACAAAGACCACTACTAGGGGAACAAGCAGGATCACCGGGGATCAGAGACCACTATTGGGAATAAGCAAAGGGTCACAACCACCAAAACTGGGGATCTTCCAACAGTACGTAGAGACATGCATAAGATCAGTCATAGAAGAACTCTACTAGGGATCTTATCAGGGGGTGATGTGGAATTTTGTGGGGAACAACCACCAAACAGAAACATATCAAGCAATATTAACTTCTAACCATGGAAGGAGCATCTCTGTTGCGGAGAAGGAGAACCGTCGCTCCACTGGGGAAGGAATCAACACATCTTCCTCAAAGTTTCTTAGCCAAACTAGGATTAGGTAGAGTCTTAGCTAGGGAAGCTAACCAGCCACCACTAAGGAGCTTAACACGAATAAGATCCACTGTGGAAGTAACTCTACTAGGGAAAAACCAAGGAAAGATATGAAACTCTGTGGGGAATATCCACCAAACAGAAGTTCCAATAACCATCATATTTCCTCATACTGCTGGAGAAACAATCTCTGCCGAGGAGAAGAGAAACACCGCTCCGCTGGGGATAGAAAATAAACATTTTCATCACCCGCTCTACTAGGAGGAAAACTATCCGAGAAGGAGGAAGTAACAACAATCAGGCTCCGATCAGGCTACTCCGCTGATGACTGAACCAGGGATAACTTGCTGGTGACCAAACTGGGGAAGTCTAATGTGAGCAACCCTGCTGAGGATGAACGGGAGGCAAACCTCCTGGAGATCAATGTATGCGAATCCACTAGGGATAAGCTACAAACCAACTTGTTAAAAATTCCCCTCATGCTGGAGATTTCCTGCTCACTCTGCGGGAGATTTCCAATCTGAATGAGGGAAGACCAACTTCCTCGAAAAAGATAGCATGCCAATTTATCAATCTATAAGGTATTTTAGGTCAACCCACACAAGGTATGACAACCATACAATTGATAAGACACAAATGCTAGACCCAGACTCACTGGGGAGCTAGAAGACTGAGACCAAACTCCAGACTCTCTAGGGACTTTGGTGGTGTATTACCTTTCTGCGCTTATTGAGGAGACAACCTGAAAGATGATGAAGAGGATACTAATATGCCAGGAATATGAACAAATGCCTTACCCTTTTGAAGGTCATACTATCCTTGGGAGAGCACTAAAGACATCCCACTTATCCTTTCAGTCATTGTGAATATTCACTTTGTTTAAAAACAATTTATAAAACTTTATTTGTTTAAAACAATGATATCTATCAATCAAAACATGCAAATATTTGTTGAACAGAAACAAATAAGAGTGCAATGAATTGAATAAAGGCTCAAATTTATTTGATAGGATGGTAGTCTGCAAATGGCAAGACTCCATGGATCTTTACACATTTGAAATTGGTGATATATATTGGAAAAAGGCTACATTGAACATAATGACCATTTCTCCACCAACTCTGAATCCAATGTATTTGAAGCTTCAGTTGATGATGACTGAGCGAGAATCTTTGACAGAAGATAGCTTGAAAAACAAAGTCTTGTCAGGATACAGTTACTTGCATGATCCCTAATTTTTGCCTAGATTGCCCCAGGGTGAGGTACTCAATCTAGTGGGATATATATTCATTTTTTTATGTCTCTAACTTTTGCCTGGATCGCCCTTTCGGGTTTCAATCCACCGAGACGCTCATTTTTGCCTAAGCCGCCCTTTCGGGTTTTCAACTTAGCGAGTTGTTCTGTTTTTATTTTAAGGCGAAGTATTTCTTGACTGCATCTAAATTCACAGGACGAGTGAATTCCTCCACATCCATAGTTGTAAGTATCAAAGCACCACCTGAAAAGGCTCTCTTAACAACATATGGACCTTCATAGTTTGGAGTCAACTTGCCCCTCGAATCGGGCGCGAAAGATAAGACTTTCTTGAGCACAAGGTCACCTTCTCGGAACACACGAGGCTTGACCTTCTTATCAAAGGCTTTCTTCATCCTCTGTTAATATAACTGACCATGGCACATGGCAGTTAATCTCTTCTCTTCAATCAAATTCAGTTGGTCATAAAGACTCTGAACCCATTCAACATCAGTCAACTTGGCTTCCATCAAGACTCTCATTGATGGGATCTCAACCTCCACGGAGAGCACAACCTCCATGCCATAAACAAGAGAGAAAGGGGTTGCCCCTGTTGAAGTGCAGACAAATGTACGATAACCATGCAAAGCAAATGGCAGCATGTCATGCCAATCTTTGTACGTAACAACCATCTTCTGAATAATCTTCTTGATGTTCTTATTAGCAGCTTCAACAACCCCATTCATCTTGGGTCTATAAGGAGAAGAATTATGATGCGTAATCTTGAACTCGTTACACAGCTCTTTCATCATCTTGTTGTTCAAGTTAGATCCATTATCAGTAATGATCTTGTCTGGCACACCATGACGGCATATGAGTTGATTCTTGATAAACTTCACAACCACCTGCCTGGTCACATTCACATATGATGCCACTTCACCCCACTTAGTGAAGTAATCAATTGCTACGAGAATAAAACGGTGACCATTTGACGCCTTTGGCTCTATCATGCCAATCATGTCAATTCCCCACATGGAGAAAGGCCATGGCGAGGAAATAACATTCAGAAGTGTTAGGGGAATATGAATCTTATCTGTATAAATCTGACACTTGTGGCATTTCTTCACATATTTGCAGCAGTCAGACTCCATTGTCAGCCAATAGTAGCCTGCTATCAACATCTTCTTTGCCATGGCACGTCCATTGGAATGAGTACCAAATGAACCCTCACGGACCTCAGTCATCAAAAGGTATACTTCGTGTCTATCCACGCATCTGAGCAAAACCATGTCAAAATTCCTCTTATAAAGTACATCACTATTGAGGTAGAAACTGCCAGATGATCTCCTCAAAGTCTTCTTGTCTTTAATAGATGCCCCAGACGGGTAAATCTGACTCTGAAGAAAACATTTGATGTCATAATACCATGGCTTATCATCTTTCACTTCTTCTACTACAAACACATGAGCTGGTCTATCCAAGCGCATCATAGTAATATTGGGGACTTCATTCCAGAATTTCACCATAATCATCGAAGCAAGCGTGCAAGAGCATCTTCCATCCGATTCTCGTCTCGAGGAATATGATGAAAGTCAACTTTAGTAAAGAAAGTTGAAATCCTCCTCGCATAGTCTCTGTATGGGATGAGGCCAGGCTGATTCGTCTCCCATTCACCCTTAATCTAATTAACAACAAGGGCCGAATCACCATAAACATAAAGATGCTTGATCCTAAGATCAATACATTCTTCCAATCCCATAATACAGGCCTCATACTCCGCCATATTATTCGTGCATTTGAAAGTTAGCCTTGCTGTAAAAGGAAAATGTGTGCCCTGAGGAGTAATAATCACTACCCCAATACCATTTCCATATTGATTTACTGCACCATCAAACACCATGCCCCATCGGGAACCAGGTTCTGGCCCTTCGTTGAGCGTAGGCTCATCACAATCTTTCATTTTCAAATACAGAATCTCCTCATCCGGGAAGTCGTACTAAACAGACTGATAATCCTTAATTGGTTGATGTGCCAAGTGGTCAACCAAGATACTACCTTTAATATCTTTCTGAGCTCGATATTCAATATCATACTCAGACAACAGCACCTGCCAACGGGCAATCCTCCAGTTAAAGCAGGCTTCTCAAAGATATACTTGACTGGATCCTTTTTGGATATCAACCAAGTTGTATGATTCAACATATACTAGCGTAAGCGCTTAGCAGCCCAAGCCAAAGCACAACATGTCTCCTCAAGCATTGAGTATCGAGACTCGCAATCAGTGAACTTCTTACTTAAGTAGTATATGGCATACTCTTTCTTCCCTGATTCATCTTGCTGACCCAATTCACAGCCCATAGAGTCTTCAAGAACAGTCAAATACATAATCAAGGGTCTTCCTTCCACAGGCGGAGACAGAATCGGAGGCTCAGACAAATACTCTTTAATATTGTCAAAGGCCTTCTGGCAATCCTCGGTCCAATCATGACGCTGATCTTTCTGGAGGAGCTTGAATATTGGCGCAGATGTGGCAGTCATGTGGGATATAAATCTGGAAATATAATTCAAGCGGCCAAGAAAACCTCATACTTGCTTCTCAGTTTTAGGCGCAGGCATCTCTTGTATTGCTTTGACCTTGGCAGGATCAACTTCAATACCTCTTTCATGACAATAAAGCCCAATAACTCGCCGGAACGAACTCCAAATGTACACTTATTCGAATTCAGACGGAGTTTGTAATTTCGCAAACGCTAGAGAAGCTTCAACAAGTGCTCTACGTGTTCAACTTCCGTTCTCGACTTTGCAATCATATCATCGACATATACCTCGATCTCCTTGTGCATCATATCATGAAACAAGGTAGTCATAGCTCGTTGATACGTGGCTCCGGCGTTCTTCAAACCGAAGGGCATCACTCGATAACAGAATGTTCCCCAAGGTGTGATGAATGTTGTCTTCTCCATATCCCCGGGTGCCATTTTGATCTGATTATATCCGTAAAATCCGTCCATAAATGAGAAGACATTGAATTTAGTTGTATTATCTACCAACATATCAATATGCGGTAGAGGAAAATCATCTTTCGGACTAGCTTTATTCAAGTCTCGATAGTCCACACACATTCAGACTTTTCAATCTTTCTTAGGCACAGACACAATATTGGCCACCCATTGAGGATATGTAGAAGTCATCAGAAACCCCACATCAATTTGCTTTTGAACTTCTTCTTTAATCTACAGTGCCATATCAGGATGAGTTCTTCTGAGCTTCTGCTTCACAGGCACACACTCAGGCTTCAAAGGCAAGAAATGTTGCAGGATATCAGTATCCAGACCAGGCATGTCTTCATACGACTAGGAAAAGACGTCGACATATTCTCGTAGCAACTCAATCAACCCCTTCTTAACAGATTCTTCCAGGAGTGCCCCAATCTTCACTTCTCGAACACAATCTTCAGATCCCAAGTTGATTGTTTCCAGATTCTCAAGATGCGGCTGAATGATCTTCTCTTCGTGCTTAAGCAGACGGGTAATCTCATCAGGAATCTCTTCAACATCATCTTCTTCAGCCTCAAATACAGGGAACTCAAAGTTGGGAGATGGTGTTGGATCATTATGTTCAATGGGTTTTATCAACCTGCATAATGATTTTGGATATGAAAGAGATTTTAGAATTCAAGCAAAGAAAATCATTATGCAGATGAAAAGATTGATTTTATTCTCTTTTTAGGGATTTTTAGTGATCACCAATTTCATGCAAAAAGCAAAAAGTGAAAATAATTTGGAAAAACAAACATTTAACATGTTATTATTGAATGAATATCATTGTATTTATGTGCCAACAATGTCATCACTTCTCCTTTTAGCATGGGAGAAGGGTTTTTAAACAAAAATGAACATTACGTGCACTTATGGACAACTGTCGGAACATCAACAGCGACCCAATTATTGCAGACTCCTCCAGGGATGACAAAGTTGCCAGAATCTTCCTCTACATCATCCTCCACTATAGCAGCAGTCTCTTGGTCTTCGACCGTGTGAATGAAACCACCACTCTGAAACAAACCTTGCTTGTTGAAAGTTCCTGAAGAGTACCCTATGCCAACCCAGGATTTATTGTCCTCCAGCTTAATCATTTGTCCTAAACCAGTAGTTGCGCCATGCTTAATGGCCAACTTCACATCATTGTAGGACGCAAATGAAGAAGTTCCTTTCTTAGAAGGCTCAACAATAGATAAAGCTTGGAACAACGTTCCAACCTCATCCTCTGCATCAATATAAGAAAAGGAAGACAAATGGCTTACCAAGAGAGCCTTCTCTCCCCCTACCACCACCAACTTCTTGTTCTTCACGAACTTTATCTTTTGGTGTAGGGTGGATGTCACGGCGGCTGCCTCGTGAATCCATGGTCTTCCAAACAAACAGCTATATGGTGGGTGGATATCCATGACCTGGAAAGTGATCTGGAAATCACTAGGTCCTATTTTGATTGGGAGCTCAACCTCACAAATCATAGTCTTTCTGGATCCATCAAAAGCCTTGACTACCACTCCACTCTGCCTCATGGGAGGCCCCTGGTAAGAAAGTTTCACCAAAGTGGATTTTGGCAACATATTCAGCGATGATCCTGTGTCTACCAGCACATTAGACATGGCATCATCCTTGCAGTTCATAGAGATGTGTAGTGCCAAATTATGGTCTTTTCCCTCCTCGGGAAGATCAACATCGCAAAAGCTCAAGTTGTTACAAGCAGTAATGTTTGCAACAATGCTATCAAACTGTTCTATGGTGACATCGTGATCCATGTATGCCACATCCAACACCATCTGCAAAGCTTCACGGTGTGGCTCGGAGTTCATCAACAAAGATAGCACAAATATCTTTGAAGGTGTTTGTAGCAGCTGATCTACAACATTATACTTGCTCCTCTTGATGAGCCTCAACATCTCATCACAGTCCTCTCTCAATGTGTCGTTCTGGCTAGCAGGGACAGAAGCTCTAACAACATCGGCAGGTCTGTCAACAGCAAGTTCCGGATTCGGAGAAGAAGTTCCCACAGGTCGGGCAACATTATCAACATCATCAGTTCTTCTGGTGTCAACCTAGGGTTTCGGCGGAGCCGGAAAACACGACCACTGTTGGTCAATCCTCCAACATCAGAAATACTTGTAACAGAAGTGGAGGGGAAAGGCACCTCCTTCCCATCTTCTAATGCAACCGCTTTATATCTATAGGGAACAACCTTGTCTGAAGAGTAAGGAACAGGGCTAGCTAGCTTGATAATAAGAGTGGGAGATACCTTCTGCTTGCTGCCATCATATCTGACAACGACAGGCTCAGACATTCTAAATACAGGGGATATAACATTAACTTCGTCCTCATCACGATTCTGAAGTATCTCGATCACACGCTGATCCAACATTTCTTGGATGTCTTTCCTGACTTGACGACATCCTATCTCATTGACAGTGCATACACGGCAGTTGTCATGGTCATGCTCGTAATGACTGTATCCACATAACAGTCTATGCATCTCGACCAAAGATTGTTTTGATATGGCTGACATATGTGACCTTGTATTTGCCAGGACAACCCTGAACCATATTAACAGCAGATCTACCATGCTCGGGCAATGGGTTCTTCTTAACATTAGGACCTACGTCCTCGAAAAACAAAATACCGCTTCTAACAAGGTCTTGAACCTTGGTCTTGAGAGGGTAACAGTTCTCCACATCATGTCCGGGAGCACTGGAATGATAAACACAGTGAAGCTCGGGCTTATACCACCACTGAGGGTTGGTTGGTATTGCAGGTGGGTCACGTGGAGTAATCAGCTTCCTTTCAGTCATTGAAGGATATAATTCAACGTAGGTCATTGGAATAGGATCAAAAGTGACCCTCTTCCTATCATAGCTAGTGTTGGTATGAATATTGTTTCGAGGCTGGTAGGCCTGCTGTTGCAGACGATGCTGTTGCTGTTGATATTGTTGATGTTGTTATTGCTGGTTCTGATGCTGATAATGTTGATTTTCCCTGAAAGCAGGTGCTATATGAGCCACCTGGTGCTGGGTACTGGCCGGGCGCACAGTCTTCCTCTTCACAGAGGGTCTTCGTTGTTTGACATGGGAGGACACAACATGTGCCTCTCCATCTTTCTTCTTGGCAAACACCCCATAATGTTTGGTAGAAGATCCTTCTTCTCTGGTCAGGCGTCCTTCCCTGACTCCCTCCTCTAGTTGCATCCCCATGTTCATCATCTCGGTGAAGTCAGAAGGAGCACTAGCTATCATCCGCTCGTAGTAGAAAGAGCTAAAAGTCTTGAGAAAGATCTTCGTCATTTCTTTCTCTTCGAGCGGGGGCATAATCTGTGCAGCCAATTCACGCCACCTCTGGGCGTACTCCTTGAATGTTTCTTTCTCCTTCTGGGACATAACTCTCAGTTGGTCCCTATCGGGAGCCATATCAACGTTGTACTTGTACTGCTTGACGAAGGCTTCGCCAAGGGCATTGCAGGAGCGAATATTCACACTTTCCAAGCCCATATACCATCTCAATGCGGCACCCGATAGGCTGTCCTTGAAGTAGTGGATGAGGAGTTGATCGTTGTCAGTTTGAGTCGACATCTTGCGTGCGTACATCACAAGATGGCTGAGCGGGCAAGTGTTTCCTTTGTACTTTTCAAAGTCAGGTACTTTGAATTTGATAGGAATCTTGACATTTGGCATGAGGCACAACTCAACAGTAGATTTGCTGAAGAGGTCCTTCCCTCTTAGAGTTTTAAGTTCCTTGCGCAACTCAAGGAATTGATCATTCATAACATCGATTTTGTCATACACATTTGGGCCCTTAGACGGCTCAGAGTGATAAATGGTGTCATCAACTCTCGGCAAAGTATGCACAACTGGAGGTGGCACAACAAGGACTTGGCTAGATGCCGGCAGAGAAGCAAATGTAGGGGCGAGACCCTTTGGAACAAAATTAACGGGCATCCCCCAGGGAAAACCTGACTGGCATAGAAAACGGAGAAAAATGAGCATTGGCAGCAGGCACGGTAGAGGAAGCAACCTCTGAAATGACCGTCCTCTAGGGAGGAGTTGAAGGTGTTGGAGAAGACTGGCTTTGGGCGACCAAGAATGACTCCATCAGGGCAGTCAATGTTTCCACTTCCTCCTTGAGTTCTCTGTTTTCTTGCTCGAGGTGATCCATTAGCTTTGATGAGTTGGCTCTGGTATAGTACCGGTGCGTCAACTTGTCTTCAAAATAAATGAAGAACACAGAGTTAGACCATTGATCAAGAAGCCATGAACAAAACCTGCTTATTGTAGCGGTGTATTCGTCACTTTATGATTTATTGACTAAATCAAAAGCAAAGTATATAAAGATAGAGTCGCCACCGCACTTTTATTTATCCAAAGGAATGGCTAAAATGCGAACAAAAGCCTAAGAAGTTTTACAAAGAAAACTAATAAAAAAGGTACAGAGATCTGGGTAAGGGGGTAATTATGCAAAGGGAAGGTGTTAGGCACCCAATGCATCCTAGGTACTCCTAGGGAACCCTTTTCACAACTTGTTGTATCAGGTTATTGTTTATGAAAATATTTATTGTGCAAACATTGATTGAGAGGATGAGAGAAGAATATACAAATTTTATTATTTTTTGTGTTTGGATGGATGAAACCCATTGCCTACGTACCTTTCATGAAAGATAAGGATCAAAACGCCGTAGTTCGGCTAAAAGATTTCCAAAAATATGAGTGGATTGATTTTAAACAAAAGCCCTAAGGTCTTTCATTATCCACGGGAGAAAACTCAACCTATACAACCACAAGTCCACCATGTGAGAATAGCTTCGACATGCTAGTGAGGGATTATGCCCTATAATAAGCATGGAAGTCTTACAATTCGATCACTAGGGACAAAGGTGAGATTCACATCAACCACTAAGATAATTGAGATCTATGGCTAATGTATGAAAATTTGATTAAGAAGTGGACAAGGGCCACAAAAGCAATTGAATGAGTGGAATTAACCGATTAGAGTATTCAAAAAATGAAGTCAAAGTATGATTAAGAGTTCAATTCACAATGAGTATTAGTGAAAATGAAGTTCGAAAATCAAAGGCTTAAGGCCTAGGTTTCTAGTTTTGAAAACAAGTCAAAATGTTTGCACAAAAATTTTCTGGTTTGGGTTAACGTGCAAATGGAGGTTGTAAAGAAACAAAAGGGTGGGAGGTTAAGGGATGCAAAACTTCTTAGATGTTCACCTCTTGAGATCATATGTAGATGATCCAAGTGATTCATTTGGAATAAGGCAACAAGCCAAGCAGATAAACAAAATAACTGGAAACCAGATGCCAATCAATGGACTTATACTAGCCTCACAAAACAAAACATGGATACCAGATGCCAATCAATGGACTTACACTAATCTCATAAAACAGAACAAAATAGGAAAGAAGTTGCCAATCAATGGTCTTATACCTGACTCCATAAAATGATCATAGGAAACAGATAGCCAATCAATGGTCTTACATCTGACTCCTCACAAGAAAAAAATAAAATAATAGGAAATGGAGTGCCAATCAATGGTCTTATGTCCACCTCCACAAAACAAAGATGGAAACCAGATGCCAATCAATGGACTTACACTAGCCTCACAAAATAAAGCAAAACAAAAGCAATAAGCAAGAGGAAACAAGTTGCCAATAAATGGTCTTACACTCGACTCCTAGGAAATAGGATGCCAATCAATGGTCTTAGTCCCAACTCCTACCAGATCATAGGAAACAACTGCCAATAAATGGACTTACAATTGACTCCTCAATGGACCAAACAAAACAAGGAAACAGGTAACCAATTTATGGCATTACACCTGACTCCACAACAAATGATCATAGGAAACAGATAGCCAATCAATGGTCTTACAATCTGACTCCTCACATAAACAAACATGCTATGAAAAGCAAAAGCAAATACATGGAATGATGCAAGTAGATATGCAAAAGCAAACATGAAAGATGCACAGTTAAGCAATCAAGCAATCAGTTAGCACACACTATACACAATTAAGAGGCTCAATCAAGGTTGGGCTTTAAACACGCCAATATTGTATGGGTATTTTGAACTCTTAACCCTAACATTGAGATTTAGGGTGAAGCAGATGAAATGGAGAAGAGGGTTATGCCTCATAACTCTTATCCCTGGTCTGGGAGAGCTTTAAACAATAGAAAGTGTGGGAGTTCAGAATGAAGGAACTCTTCTCCACAAATGATTGACTCTATAAGATCTTGGGTTTTTTATTCAAATTGCATCAACATATGGTGTGAGCAAAGTGAATGACACAACTGAATAGCAGGGGATGGATTACACATCCCTTTTATCTGCCAATTGCCTCTTAAGAGGACTTTACCTGCTTGGCACAAAATTAAACAAACAAAAACATGGCCTCTTAAGGAGGGCTTCAGACAGGTGCCTGCCAAAGTAACATGACAGGTCTTCCAGACCACATGAAGATTAGGGATTATACCTAAGTGGTATGTCAACCATAAGCAAAGCAAAAAAAAGTTCAAATGAACTTAAAGCAACTTAGGTACCTGTGTAAACAACTAAACAAATCAGTATAATGTTCAGACAAACAGACAACAGTCAATATCAAACAAACAATCACAATGTACAACACATAAGCCATAAGGCAAACTCAAGTGAATTGGCATCAACCTACAAAACAGAAAATGTTAGCAATCAAAAGCAAATATCAACATTCAAATAATGAAGCATCATCAACCATGGAAATTGGGTGCTTGGTCCTGAAATTCAAAGCTCAAATGTGAGATCAAACCACTAGGTCAAAGCCTAGGGTCAAAGGTGAAGAAAAAATTCAAAACAGGAGCTTAAATTCAACACAATGCAACTTCAAGCACATATTAACATGTCCTAAAAAGGATCACATCAAAATCATCAAGCAAAAGCATTTCATGATCAAAAGAAGTCAAAGGCAATTTCAAAGCTCATATATAATCATCATGAATGAAAATTCCGAAACAAAACAGAAATAATTCAAATAATTCTGGAAAAATTCATGAGCATTCAACATATCCAACATGATCATTATACAAAAAATCAGAATCAACAAAGATCATTTGGCATGGAAATTAAATTGCACAAGTTGAACAACCAAATGTGTGACACAAATTGTCACACCAATGCAAACATGTGCATAAAACATAAATGGTAAATGAGAAAAATACCAAACCAAGCCTAAAACATCCATCAATGTGTCTAGAATCATCATGTAGAATTTCATGTCCATTGGATTAAAATCAAGCATTTCACAATAGAAAGAGAAAGGCAAGGTCACAAATGTACACATGATCAAAGATTATAGCACCAGCAAAAATCCAGCCATACACAACTTATGAAATTATCATGATTAAATTCTAGACATCCTAAGGATCAAGTAGCAAAAAACCAGGAATTTTTTGGATCATTTTCCAATTTGTTATGAATTTTTAAATTTGGAGAAAAAAAATAAAAAACAAATATGAACATGTGCATGGAAAATTGGAGGGAAAGCAATAAAATGAATGAACATTTGAAAATGCTGTGCGCCAGAATCGAACTCGGTTGAATTTCAAATATGAAGCACGCGCACCAAAACGGCACCTTTTTTCCTGTAACCCTAAGCTCGCCCAGATTCGTCGCTAACTATGAAGGATCCGTCGCTAACTATGAACCTTCATCTTCTTCATGAGGAAGAAGATGAACATCGCATGAACTTCATGCAGTTTTCCAGAAATTTTTCCAGAAATTCCAAACAAATACATCAACATGAAGAATTTTCAATGGAGATCATAGATCAACAAACATCTAATCCTAATTCATCATAACAAGAGAGAATCGATGAGAAACATTTTTGGATGTAAAACTTTAATCACCCATATCTTGGTCAATAATGCACCAATTCACACGATTTTTAGCTCAGAATCATCAGCAAACCTAGATCTACAAGAATATGGCAATGAATTTCAAAATTAAGAGGTTCAAAACTTGACCTCTTGAAGAGCAGAATCTTGGAAATGCACGATCCACAGCTTGTATTGATCCAAATCCACTCTACAATGCTTGAAATGATGTTTGATGAAGAG
Organism: Lathyrus oleraceus; assembly: GCF_024323335.1. Taxonomy (NCBI): domain Eukaryota; kingdom Viridiplantae; phylum Streptophyta; class Magnoliopsida; order Fabales; family Fabaceae; genus Lathyrus; species Lathyrus oleraceus. The sequence goes on from NC_066581.1 coordinate 32,127,821, forward strand.
ATTGAAGCTTGAACACGTGTAGATCTAGCTTAATTCTGAATTTCCATCTTCAACTTCATGAGCTTGTTATGCACAATTCTTGCTCGAATTCAACAATTCAACATTTGATCTGCACTCAATTCATACTAGAGAACAAGAATATGAACTAAAATTGCAATGTTATTTGGAAAAAATTTGAATTATGAGTGAGAGAAAATTTTGGAGGGAGAGAGAATTTGGATCTAGAAATGGTGAATTGTGATTAACCTCCTTCAAATTCTGTTATGATTTAGTATATATATGCTTTCTTAATCACCTTGCTAATCCATAATTAACTTGGTTAATGGAAATAAGGTGTTTTGCAAAAAATCAAAAATGCATGGTGCATGTAGTAAACCCACGTGAACAGTACCACTTCCTTCATCAAAGTCACTTAAAATCATCTTTTAAACACAATGGCAATGGTAGAAAGTCCATACAATGCACCATTTTTGAATTTTGCAATTTCCCTCCAAAAAAGGCATGGATATGCAAGCGATCATGTGGTGACAATTCATGCAATATGGTGAATGTTTTGAAAAGCTCATGTCATGAGAAGCAAAATTCCAAAAGAACCACCAAATTTGGAGTTATGAATCAAAAGATATGGCCATTTGAATTTCCATGTACACTTGGCAATGATTGGACCATATCTCCTTAACCAATCATCAGATTCTCATGATCTTGGACTTTTTGGAAATGGGAGAGAGATATCTTCAACTTTCATGTTGGACAAAAATTCATTTGAAGCTTCTTTGATGATGGAAAGTTGAGTTGATGTTGGATCAAAAACTTGCCATTTTTGGCAAGTTGAAATTATAGGTCACCTTCCATTTTTGGAAACTTTTGACTTGACTTCAAATTCTTCAACCTTGATCTTTGGTATGATGAATAAGCATGATTTGGACATGAATGGGATGAAGAAACTCAATTCCCATACTCAAAACCCATAGTTGACTTTTCAGTTGACTGCATTGGCCCTTAGATGACCTGAAAATGTCCTGATGAATTTGGGGTTCAACCACTTGGGGATTTTGCTCCAAAATGAACCTATAGCTCATATAAGCTCCATATGATGATCACATGATCCATATCTCAAGAAAATACCATCTGCTCTTTGTACCATGAATTCAACTGATGCCTTGACTTGTTGACTGCTTAAGCTGCAAGACAAAGGTTAGATGACATATTTTTGTACATTTTTGGTTAGTGATTAAAAGAAAAGTAATGATATACAAATGCAAGCTATGCTTGGTGATCAAGAACCACTCTCAAGAAAGATCCCACCCACAGGGAAGGAAGCAAGGTGTCTAATGATCCTTGAGGCAATGCAATGAAATGATATGATGCCATGAGGGATCTTAGGGAAAAAATTGGGGTCTTACAGATGCCCCTATTTAAGGTCATTCTAGCCGGAGAAGCGAAGGTTAAAATCTTCATCTCGACGCGGTAGAATGGGCTTAAATAACAGTAATGAGACAAATTTTGGTCCCTAAAAGACCTCATTATGCAAATGTATGAATGCAAAAGAAACTAACTCTGTGGGAAATACAGGTCCATAAAGAACGAAAGTCGATCCATCAGAGTAATACGCTCACCGGGAACAGAGACTCTAACAAGACTCTCATGGGGATAAGAAAAGAAATGCGTGAGCAGGACACGACTCTAAATTAGGGGAAAAAAGAAATCGGCATTGCGCGAGCAGGACGACTCGACTGGAGACCTCACTGGGAAGTAAAGGACTCAAACTGGGGAGAAAAGAGTTCCAAAGGAAGACACATCCATTGGAAAGACTCAAGCTGACTCAAACTATGCGTGTATTGGGGAAAACGCCAATACAGCAAAACTATCCACAAAGGATACTTCAGATAAAAATCCGGACTCAGGTTGGGGAAAGATTCACACAGAACCTCCCTGCCGAGGAAAATTGCATATATTGGGGAAAACGCCAATACAGCAACAGGGTAAAACACAACAGAAACTCCACTGGGGGATGTCTAACAAAGAGACTCTCCTGGGGAAAATCTGCAAGATGAGGTGTTATCGGTTACTGGGTAACAAGCTCAAAGAGACAGGTGATCTAAACACCGGTTACTGGGTGAAAGAACAACAAGCTCAGGAAGAATGAATATCTAAGACCGGTATAAGGGTGAGAGATATCAATCAACCAAACATCTGAGAAAGACCTGAAAAAGGTACGTCAACTCAGGAAAAATCTGACTCCACAGGGGACCAAGGTCATAATACGGAGCAGAAAGGAAGGAACACCAGGGATACCAGTTACTGGGTATATATAATAGGTGACCAACCAAAGCGTGAATTGGTTTTTTACTGCCAAAACACTCATCATCCGAAAGGAGGGCTTGAAAAAGCAAATCGACTTACAGGATGGACATTCGACTCCGCAACGGGAAAATGAATCTTACTCAAATGGGGAAGGACAAAAGGCTTCAACCAAAGAGTGCATGAGATATATTATCCATTACCGTCATAACGTGGATAGTATACTCGAAAGGAAGGAACACCAGGGATACCGGTTACTGGGCATATAATAGGTGACCGACCAACGTGAATTGGGGAATATTCCCAAAACACTCATCATCCTGGAAGAAAGCTAGAAAAGCAAACTTGTTAAAGGATGGATACTCGATTCTACAAAGAATACGAACCTTACTCAACTGGGGAAGATCAACAAAGGACTCCAGCCAAAGAGCGCATGAGATATATTATTCATTACCGTCAGAACGTGAATAATATACTCGAAAAGGAAGAGACACCGGAGATACCGGTTACTGGGTATATAATAGGTGACCAACCGAAGAGAAACAATCGTTACCAACAACAACAGGGTAAACGAAAGATAACTCACTGGGGATAAATTGCAAGCATACGACAATTATCCAGGAGACATATCACCGGTTACTGGGAGATACGCTCAAAAAGGGTAGAAACAAATATTCGATTCCATAAAGGAAACACGAATCTTACTCGACCGGGGAAACACAACAGGCTTCGACTGAAGAGTGCATGAGATATATTATCCGTTACCGTTAGAACGTGGATAGTATACCCGCATGGAATATTATCCACAACCGGCTATTGGGTTAATAAAGGATAAATCGATTGAAAAGAAAGGCATCGGGATACCAAAACTAGGTATATAATGATGACCGATCAAAGGGAGCAACAAACATTACCAACAAAAGAGTAAATGAAAGAGAACTCACCGGGGATGCATTGATAAAAAATTAATGATCCGGGGAACACATCATTGGCATACGGTGAAAGGACCCACTGAGGATAGAATTGCTAGCATACGGTAATTATCCACAAAAACATGCTAGGGATACAATTGCTTACTCAGAGCAATTACCCAGACAAGGGAATATCAACATCGAATACTGGATGAGGATAACCAACAAGAGTAACCCTCATCGGTTAGGATGAACAAAAAGGTTAACTCTGCAAAGGGGAGAATAAAGGATTTATAACTACCGAATACTGGGTAGAAGACCAAAGACTCCAGCTGAGGAAACAAGAGGTTTACCATTACCGACTACTGGGTAGAAAACCAAAGACTCAGCTGAGGATAAAATTGCTAGCATACGGCAATTATCCACAATAAAGCACATACTCCGATAGGGAGACAACAAAAACATAGGATTTACAACTACCGAATACTGGGTAGAAGACCGCAAAATCCACCATCAACCAGAATGAACCACAAAGGTTACCTCTGCTAGGGGAAAAGAGATAGGACTTACAACTACCGGATACTGGGTAGAGGGCCATAACTCTGATGAGGATAAAAAAAGTAGGATTTACGACTACCGAATACGGGGTAGAAAACCAAAGCCTCTGCGTGGGGAGTGAAAGGATCACAACTCCGCACGGGGAAAACAAAATAGGGTTTATATCTACCAGTTACTGGGTAGAAAACCACAAACTCTACTGAAGAGCGAGAAAAATAGGATTTACAACTACCAAATACTGGGTAGAAAACCACCAACACTTGCTGAGAAACAACAAGTTCACAAATACCAATCTCTGGGTAAACAACCACAGATTCCACGAAGAGGGAAAAAAAGGTATACAGGATTTACAACTACCGGTTACTGGGTAGAAAACCACAAAGAATAGGACTTACAACTACCGGTTACTGGGTAGAGGCCAAAAAGGATAGGATTACAACTACCAGTTACTGGGTAGAAGGCCCAAAAGGATAGGACTTATAACTACCAGTTACTCGGTAGAAGGCCCAAAAGGATAGGACTTATAACTACCAGTTACTGGGTAGAATGCCCAAAAGGATAGGACTTATAACTACCAGTTACTTGGTAGAAGGCCCAAAAGGATATTCCGTTGGGGATAAGATGAACTATTGCCGGTTACTGGGCAATTTATTCATTTATTCCACAGGGAAAACACAAGAGACAGTTGAAAAAAGGCCAATTCAGGATCAAACCAAAAAGGCAAACTGAATCAAGACTCGTCCTAATGAGGAAAGAACTCAAAAGGGAAAACTAATCCCAATATATGTGTTGGGAGGAAACGGAAACAACCGTCATCCACGAGGATATATCTCAGTGGGGAATTGCAGAATGAATGACAGACACTTTCTGCTTAAGGGGTTGACTCTATATTGAGAGATTAGACACCCGACATCTGCTTGGGGAGATCTACTGGAGAGATCTATATTACCAATCAGGAGACAACAAACAAAAGATATATGGCAAAGAATGTAACATGAATATCTGAATGTTGAAAGTATGCATGAATATGCGTGATTTATGTTTGATGAATGCTGACAAAACAGACATTTCTAACAGAAACAGGTCCAGGAACCAAAGGCCCGGTACTACACCACAGGAGAGAAAGTCAGAAACTCTAATGGAGAGTATCTAATCTGCTGGAGATATGAGATATCACAAGAATCTCACAAAATCTCCGAGTGATGGATCATCAATCAACCCAACTGGGGATCAGAAGTTCACAGCAGGCAGAAACTGCCACGAAAGCAACTCTGTTGGGGAAGTGGAGAAATCACGAGATTTCTGCAGGGGGATCATCAGTCTCAACTGGGAAACGGAGTTTACTGCATGAGCAGAAACTACTAAGGGGAACAGAACACACAAGTAGAATCTGGCTGCACAAGCAACTCTATTGGGAACATTGTCAGCAACTCCAATGGGGACGAATCCACCGAGGGAACAAAGATCACACAAGTAAATTCTGCCACACAATCAACTCTACTGAGGATCAGAATACATCAGGAAATCAACCAAATCTCTGCAGGGGAGAAAATCATCACAGATACAATCCTCTATGCCATAAATCTACTGGGAATTTATCTGAGGCAGAGAAGGAGAATCGGGGATCAACCACCAAAGACTGAACCTTCAAGAGGAACCACAACTGCATGAGGAGGAAAGAATCACTGCTCTGCTGAAGGGGGGAGGTGAAAACCTCAACAAGCACCCTGATGGGGAGAGATAGCAAGATGAAGTACATCATACCAACAACTCTGCTGGCAACTTCACCGAGGAGAATGACGAAGTACCGGGATATCAACCCATCAACTTCCGAATCTTCCAAAAGGAAAGCACCCATGCTGGGGAAAGAATATTGCTGGAGAGGACAATTGAAGTCTTCAACAAGCACTCTGAGTGAGGAGGAGTCATAACAAAGGCTCTGTCCCACAAAATCTGTTCGGGAGAGAATCCCAACAAACACCCTGCTCAGGGAACAAAATCTCAACATAAGCTCTGCTCGGGGGGGGAAACCCCAACAACAATCTGGAGAAAGAGGATACAACCAATGCCAGGAATATGAACAAATGTCTTACCCTGTTGGAAATCATGCCACCCTTGGGAGAGCACTGAGAAATTCTTAAGTATCCTTTTATCATTGTGAATGTTCACTTTGTTTAAAAACAATTTTGAAAAATTTGTTTGTTTAAAACAATGACATTTTATCAATTAAAAACATGTAAAACATTTGTTGAATTGAAACAAATAAGAGTGCAAATAATTGGATAAAAGCTCAAATTGATTTGATGGAATGGTAGTCTGCAAATGGGAAGACTCCATAGATCTGTACAAATTTGAAATCGGTGATATATATTAGAAGAGGGCTACATTGAACATAATGATCCTTTCTCTACCAATTGAATCCGATGTATTTGAAGCTTCAGTTGATGATGACTGAGCGAGAATCTCTGACAAAAAGACGGCTGCGGAACAGAAAGTCTTGTCAGGATGCAATTACTTGCCAAATCCCTAATTTTTGCCTAGATTGCCCCAGGGTGAGGTACTCAATCTAGCGGGATGTAAATATTTCATTTTTTTATGTCTCTAACTTTTGCCTGGATCGCCCTTTCGGGTTCTCCACCGAGACGCTCATTGTTTCCTAAGCCGCCCTTTCAGGTTTTCAACTTCGCGAGCTATTCTGTTTTTCTTTTTAGGCAAAGTATTTCTTGACTGCATCTGAATACGCAGGACGAGTGAAATCCTCCCCATCTATTGTTGTAAGCATCAATGCACCGCCTGAAAAGGCTCTCTTGACAACATATGGACCTTCATAGTTTGGAGTCCACTTGCCCCTGGAATCGGGCGCGAAAGACAAGACTTTCTTGAGCACGAGGTCACCTTCTCGGAACACACGAGGCTTGACCTTCTTATCGAATGCTTTCTTCATTCTCTGCTAATATAACTGACCATGGCACATGGCAGTCAATCGCTTCTCTTCAATCAGATTCAGTTGGTCATAACGACTCTGAATCCATTCAGCATGAGTCAACTTGGCTTCCATCAAGACTCTCATTGATGGGATCTCCACCTCTACTGGGAGAACAACCTCCATGCCGTAAACAAGAGAGAAAGGGGTTACCCATGTTGAAGTGCGGACAGATGTACGATATCCATGCAAAGCGAATGGCAGCATCTCATGCCAATCTTTGTACGTGACTGTCATCTTCTGGATAATCTTCTTGATATTCTTATTAGCAGCTTCAACAACCCCATTCATCTTGGGTCTGTAGGGAGATGAGTTATGGTGTGCAATCTTGAACTCAGCGCACAACTCTTCCATCATTTTGTTGTTCAAGTTAGATCCATTATCAGTAATGATCTTATCAGGCACACCATAACGGCATATAAGCTGATTCTTGATAAACTTCACGACCACCTTCCTGGTCACATTCGCATATGATGCAGCTTCAACCCATTTGGTGAAGTAATCAATTGCTACGAGAATAAACCTGTGTCCGTTGGACGCTTTCGGTTCAATCATGCCGATCATGTCGATTCCCCACATAGAGAAAGGCCATGGTGATGAAATCACATTCAGAAGTGTCGGAGGAATATGAATCTTATCCGCGTAAATCTGACACTTGTGGCATTTCTTCACGTATTTGCAGCAGTCAGACTCCATTGTCAGCCAATAGTAGCCTGCTCTCAGCATCTTTCTAGCCATGGCATGTCCATTGGAATGAGTTCCAAATGAACCCTCATGGACCTCAGTCATTAACAGGTTTTCTTCGTATCTATCCACGCATCTGAGCAAAACCATGTCAAAATTCCTCTAATATAGCACTTCACCACTGAGGTAGAAACTGCCTGACAACCTTCTTAGAGTTTTCCTATCTTTCACAGATTCCCCAGGCGGGTAGACCTGGTTCTGGAGGAAATTCTTGATATCAAAATACCAAGGCTTGTCATCTTTCACTTCTTCAACTGCAAACACGTGAGCTGGTCTATCCAAGCGCATCATGGTGATATTGGGAACTTCATTCCAATATTTGACCACAATCATGGAAGCAAGCATAGCAAAAGCATCCGCCATTCGATTATCCTCTCGAGGAATATGATGAAAGTCAACTTCTGTAAAGAACTTCGAAATCCTCCTCGCATAATCTCTATATGGAATGAGATTGGGTTGATTCGTTTCCCACTCACCCTTGATCTGATTGACAACGAGGGCCGAATCACCATACACATCGAGATGCTTGATCCTTAGATCAATGCACTCTTCTAATCCCATAATGCAGGCTTCGTACTCAGCCATATTATTCGTGCATTTGAAAGTTAGCCTTGCTGTAAATGGAATATGTGTGCCCTGAGGAGTAATGATTACTGCCCCAATTCCATTTCCGTACTGATTTACAGCGCCATCAAACACCATCGTCCATCTGGAACCAGGTTCCGGACCTTCATCAAGTGTAGGCTCATCACAATCTTTCATTTTCAAATACAGAATCTCCTCGTCTGGGAAGTTGTACTGAACAAACTGATGATCTTCAATCGGCTGATGTGCCAAGTGGTCAGCCAAGATACTACCTTTGATAGCCTTCTGAGCTCGATACTCGATATCATACTCAGATAACAACATCTGCCAACGGGCAATTCTCCCAATTAAAGCAGGCTTCTCGAAGATGTACTTGATCGGATCCATTCTGGATATCAACCAAGTAGTATGATTTATCATGTACTGGCGTAAACGCTTAGCAGCCCAAACCAAAGCACAACACGTCTTCTCAAGCATAGAGTATCGAGACTCACAATCGGTGAACTTCTTACTCAGGTAGTAGATAGCAGATTCTCTCTTCCCTGATTCGTCTTGCTGACCGAGTACACAATCCATCGAGTATTCAAGAACAGTCAGATACATGATCAACGGCCTTCCTTCTACAGGCGGAGACAAGATCGGAGGTTCAGACAGATACTCTTTGATACTGTCGAAAGCTTTCTGGCAATCCTCGGTCCAATCATGAGACTGATCTTTCCGGAGGAGCTTGAATATCGGCGCACATGTGGCAGTCATGTGGGATATAAATCTGGAAATATAGTTCAAGCGGCCAAGAAAACCTCGGACTTGCTTTTCAGTCTTGGGTGCAGGCATCTCTTGTATTGCTTTGACCTTTGCAGGATCAACCTCAATACCTCTTTCGCTGACAACAAAACCCAATAACTTGCCAGAACGGACTCCAAATGTACATTTGTTCGGATTCAGACGAAGCTTGAACTTCCTCAAACGCTGAAAAAGCTTCAACAAATGCTCATCATGTTCAATTTCCGTTCGTGACTTAGCAATCATGTCATCGACATAGACCTCTATCTCCTTGTGCATCATATCATGAAACAAGGTAGTCATAGCTCGTTGATACGTGGCTCCGGCGTTCTTCAAACCGAAGGGCATCACTCGATAACAGAATGTTCCCCAAGGTGTGATGAATGTTGTCTTCTCCTTATCCTCGGGTGCCATCTTGATTTGATTATATCCGGAAAATCCGTCCATAAACGAAAAGACTTTGAATTTAGCTTTATTGTCTACCAACATATCAATGTGTGGTAGAGGGAAATCATCTTTCAGACTAGTCTTATTCAAATCTCTATAGTCCACACACATTCGGACTTTTCCATCTTTTTTAGGCACGGGCACAATGATGGCCACCCATATAGGATATGTAGAATTCACCAGAAACCCCGCATCAATTTGCTTCTGAACCTCCTCTTTGATCTTCACCGCCATATCTGGATGAGTTCTTCTAAGCTTCTGCTTCACAGGCACGCACTCAGGCTTCAGCGGCAGGAAATGTTGCACAATATCTGTATCTAGACCCGACATGTCTTCATACGACCAAGCAAAGATATCGGAATATTCTCGTAGCAAACTGATCAACCCCTTCTTGACAGACTCTTCAAGGAGTTCCCCAATCTTCACTATTCAAACACAATCTTCAGACCCCAAGTTGACTGTTTCCAGATTCTCAAGATGCGGCTGAAGGATCTTCTCTTCGTGCTCAAGAAGACGGGTAATCTCATCAGGAACCCCTTCAACATCATCTTCCTCTGCTTCGAATACAGGGAATTCAAAGTTGGGAGATGGCGTTGGATCATTATGTTCAATGGGTTTTAGAATCAACCTGCATAATGATTTTGGATAATGAAAAGCTTTAGAATTTAAATAAGCAAATCATTATGCAGATGAAAAGCTGATTTTATTCTTGTTTTTCAGGGTTTTTTGTGATCACCAATTTCATGCAAAAGCAAAAGGTGAAAACAAATGGAAAAACAAATGTTTAACATGCATTTATTGAATGAAAATATCATTGTATTAAATGTTTGCCAACAATGTCATCACTTCTCCTTTTGGCATGGGAGAAGGGTTAGTGATTATTACGCTGACTTATGAATGACTGTAGGAACATCTACAGCGACCCAATTGTGGCAGATCCCGCCAGGGATGACAAAATTGTCAGTATCCTCTGCATCCTCTTCCAAGATAGCAGCAGCTTCGTCAACTTGATTGGCATGGATGAAACCTCCACTCTTGAACAGCCCTTTGTCGTTGAAGACCCCAGAAAAATAGCCAATGCCAGCCCGGGATTTATTGTCTTCAAGCTCGATCATCTTTCCTAAACCAGCAACTGCACCACATTCAATGGCCAGCTTCGCATCACGATAGGAAGCAAATGAAAGAGACTTCTTCTCAATTGGCTCAGTAATAGACATAGCTTGGAAAGGCGTTCCAACTTCATCCTCAACATCAATATATGAGAAAGAAGACAAGTGGCTAACCAGGAGAGCCTTTTCTCCCCCTACCACAACCAATTTCTTATTCTTAACGAATTTCAGCTTCTGGTGTAGGGTGGATGTCACGGCGCCAGCCTCGTGAATCCATGGTCTACCAAGGAGACAGCTATAAGATGGGTGGATATCCATAACCTGAAAGGTAACCTGGAAATCACTTGGTCCAATCTTGATTGGGAGATCAACTTCCCCAATCACGGTCTTACGCGACCCATCGAAAGCTTTCACAACAACACCACTCCGCCTCATGGGAGGCCCTTGAAATGACGATCTGGAAAGAGTGGATTTTGGCAGTACATTCAAAGATGACCCAGTGTCCACCAGCACGTTGGACATGGCGTCGTTCTTGCAATTCATGGATATATGTAAAGCCATGTTGTGGTCTCTTCCCTCCTCAGGGAGATCAGCGTCACAGAAACTCAAAGTGTTGCAAGCAGTGATATTTGCAACAATACTATCAAATTGTTCAATAGTGACGTCATGATCAACATAAGCCAAGTCCAAAACTTTCTGCAGAGCCTCCCTATGAGGTTCTGAATTCAGAAGCAAGGATAGCACGGAGATCTTGGACGGCGTTTGTAGAAGCTGGTCTACAACATTGTATTCACTCTTGTTGATGAGCCTTAGCATCTCATCACAGTCTTCATTCACAATGCCACTAGGGCCAACAAGAGAAGTAGGAGTCTTTTGTACAGAGGAGGGTTTAACAACAAGTACCGGATTTAGAGGATTAACAGCATTCCCCACCGGACGCTCAACAGAATCAGCTTTAGCCTGAGGCTTCGGTGCTGAAAACACGCGACCACTACGGGTCAATCCGCTCACATGAACTATATTCACAACAGAGGATGAAGGCAACGACACTTCTTTCCCATCTTCAACAGCAACAACATTATAGCGGAAAGGAACTACTTTGTCAGAAGAATAAGGCACGGGGCCACCAGGCTTGATAATCAGAGCAGGAGAAACCTTCTGCTTGCTACCATCATATCGGATGACAATAGGCTCAGGTATCTTGAACACAGGAGAAATGACGTTGACTTCTGGTTCATCTTCATCAACATTTCTGTTTTGAAGAATCTCAATAGTCCCATCATCTAGCAACTCTTGCAGCTCTCTACGCACTTGGCGACAACGCAATCTGTTGACAGAGCAGATACAACATTTGTCATGGTCGTGCTCCACATGACTGTAATCACACAGCAGACGATGCAACTCAACCAATGACTGTTGAATATGGCTTACATATTTGACCTTGTATTTGCCAGGGCAACCCTGGACAATGTTAACCGACTTCCCATGCTCGAGCAATGGGTTTTTCGTAACATTAGGGCCTGAGTCCTCAAAGCTCAGAATGCCGCATCTCATAAGGTCTTGAACCTTAGTCTTCAAAGGAAAGCAGTTTTCCATATTATGACCCGGAGCACCGGAGTGATAAACATAATGTTGATCAGGCTTATACCACCACTGCGGGTTAGCAGGTATAGCCGGAGGATCCCTTGGAGTAATCAATTTCCGCTCTATCAAAGAGGGATACAGCTCTGCATATGATACTGGAATCGGATCGAAGGTGATCTTCTTCCTTTCATAACTCGGACCAGCTGGATTACTGTTACGAGGCTGATAGGCCTGCTGCTGAGGGCGATGCTGTTGTTGATACTGTTGAGATTGTTGTTGATTATTATGCTGATGTTGCTGATTATCACGGAAAACAGGTGCTATGTGAGCCACCTGATGCTGATTGCTGGCATGACGCACAGGCTTCTTCTTTGCAGAGGGTCTTCTAGATTTGACATGGGATTGCACAGCATGTGCCTCCCCATCTTTCTTCTTAGCAAACTCCCCATATCGCTTGCTTGAAGAGCCTTCATCTTTGGATAACCGTCCTTCACGGACTCCTTCCTCCAATCGCATCCCCATGTTCACCATTTCGGTGAAGTCAGAGGGAGCACTAGCGATCATCCGCTCATAATAAAATGAACTAAGAGTCTTCAGAAAGATCTTGGTCATTTCCTTCTCTTCCAGCGGAGGAGTAATCTGAGCTGCCAACTCTCGCCACCTCTGGGCGTACTCTTTAAATGTCTCTTTGTCCTTCTGGGACATGGCTCTGAGTTGATCACGGTCGGGAGCCATATCCACATTGTATTTGTATTGCTTGACGAAGGCTTCACCAAGATCATTGAAGGAACGAATGTTTGCACTATCCAGACTCATATACCATCTTACTGCAGCACCGGACAAACTGTCCTGGAAATAATGAATCAGCAGTTGATCATTATCCGTCTGAGTAGATATTTTCCTGGCATACATAACCAGGTGACTGAGAGGGCAGGTGTTCCCCTTATATTTCTCAAAGTCTGGGACTTTGAATTTAATAGGTATTTTAACATCGGGAACCAAACAGAGTTCGGCTGCAGACTTGTCGAACAAATCCTTTCCTTGAAGGGTCTTCAATTCCTTGCGGAGTTCAAGAAATTGATCATTCATAGCATCCATCTTCTCATTAACATCTGGGACCTCAGACGGCTCAGAATGATAGATGGTGTCGTATACCCTAGGAATAGTATGCACGACAGGAGGAGGCATTGCAAGGACCGGGCTAGATGCCGGCATAGAAGCAAATGTCGGAGCTGGAATATCAGGCATAAAACCAGGAGGCATTCCCCACGGAAACCCGGGCGGCATGGCTGTTGGCACGAAATGGGCACTGGCAGCTGGCACTGTCGAAGAAACAACCTCAGAGATGACAGTCCTCTAGGGAGGAGTTGCAGGCGGTGGAGACGGCTGATTCTGAGCAGCTAGAAATTGCTCCATCAGAACGCTCAGTCTGGCGACTTCTTCTTTCAGCTCACGATTCTCTTGTTCGAGATGATCCATTACCCTTGCAGAGTTAGCTCTGGTGTAGTACCGATGAGTCAGCTTATCTTCAAAATAAATGAAGAGCACAAGATTAGGCCACAGACAAGAAGACCGGAACAAAACCTGCTTATGCGCATGATGCATGCAATGCTCGTGCACATGATTTGTTTTTTATATTTCAAAGGAACTGTTAGGGTATCATTTTAATTGCATATGGAAAATATCTCATCAAATATATTTGAACAAAGAAGTACAACATTGTCATTCATTACAAGAGAGAAGGAAAATGAACATCCTATGGATCCCTAGAAGCTCGGGATGCCGGAAGATAAGCTGCACGAAGCTTCTTAATCTCACTCTCATATGCTGCTTCCATATCCGCCTTATCTTTGGCGAGTCTGTCATACCTCCTTTTCCAGAACTTAGAAGACTAAGGAAGTAGAGAAGTCCAAGTATCATCAGGATCATCAATGACCTAATGCTCGAGAAACTCGATCATGGCATCTTTCTCCTTAATCTGTTGAAGCAACTCTTCTCTTTCACGGATCCAGGCACGTGAAAGGTCTTCGTCTCTCAACTCCTCTACGCCTTGGTTAGGGAGGGTTGAAGGCCCAGCCACAACCAAAGGTGTAGGTCTCGGATAATCATAGGGCATGAGATACTCAGATGCTCTCTTCCTCACCCAAGTAGTATATGGCTCCAAAGCTATGCAGTTCTTCGGACCCAACTCACTTCTACCCTTCTTGTGAATCTTGCGCCAAGCGTGGACCATCCTGACTTTCAGGCCTTGGGGATCTTTACCCTCCGGAAAGAACACACCTTCCAACAGAATGTTATTAGGTTTATCTTTTAGGGGGAACCCAAGCTGACGTCGTGCTAAGATAGGGTTGTAGCTAATCCCACCACATGTACCAAGAAGAGGCACATTGGAGAATTCACCACAAGAATCAATGATCTGGACACCGTCATATACACGATCATACCAAGAGATATCATCATTAGTGAGAGACATGAGTCTCGTAGACCACCGTAGACATCCCTTGTTCTCCTTGAAAGCAACCGTCTGAGGTAAGTGAGAAATAAACCACTTATACAACAGAGGTGAATAGCACACAATAACGCCACCACCCTTTGCATTCCTCAGGTGCAAAGAGACATATGTATCACCCAACAGAGTCGGAATGAGATTAAGAGAAGAAAAGATCCTAATAGCATTCACATCCACAAATTTGTCGATGTTGGGGAACAATACCAGTCCATAGATGAGAAGCACAAATATGGCTTCAAAAGCATCCTCACTCATGGCCTTCCTATGCACGGTAGCTTGAGCGATGAGGAACTCGGAACGGAGACCTTGAATTCCACTTTTGGTAGTCATATGAGCTTTAACCAAGGATTCATCTATGTGCAACATGTCTGCGATCTCTCGAGAAGTATGAATACTCTCCAAGCCACTGAATGACACTTGATCCAGAATCGGAATACCCACAAGATGAGCATACTCCTCGAGGGTAGGCAACAACTGAAAGTCTGGAAAAGAGAAGCAGTGATATAGAGGATCATAGAACTGCGCCAAAGTATTCATCAACCCTTCATCAACCTGAGTAGTCAGCAGAGGCAGAAGCTTCCCAAAACGAGCTTTGAAACCCAAGGGATCTAATACATAAGATGTCAGATTCTTTAACTCTTTCAGATCGGGCTGTCTAAAGCTGTACTTCTTTGTACGCCTTTTTAGTCTTTCCATATCTGAAAATTTTGCAAATAAACCCCTTAAGTTCCTTGAAAATTTTCCTTTTCTGATGATATGGATGCAGATGAATGCATGAATGCATGAATGCAACAATCACACTCAAGGATCAAGCAAAGCACACCAGACAAAGGTCATGGGATAGCTCATATTATCCTTAATATCAATCATCCATTTTGGTGGATTATGGTTTTCACCTTATCAACACCCAAGTTCCATTGATATTAACGATATACGAACGGTTCCACCATCCTTAATATCAATCATCCATTTTGGTGGATTATGGTTTTCACCTTATCAACACCCAAGTTCCATTGATATTAACGATGGGTGAACGGATCAACCATGAATCACGGGTTTGTTGTGAGTCACGAGCATGGAGTCTCGGTTGAGAACCACCCAAAGGGGAGTGTACTATGGTTTAAACCTGCCGAACATGTTCTACCAGAGGTTCCCATAGTCATCATCCCATCTTTCGAATATTATCGGAGAAACGAATACTCGTATTCCAAAAATATTCTCAAGAGAGACTCTTATGAGTGTAGTACCGCGTGACAATCGCATCAGATCTTACATCTGAACGACCTCCGGACTACGTCCTAAAAATAGGCCAAGATGGGCTTGGTAAACTAAGGTCTTTGGCTTCTACAACACATATTGAAAGAATAATGTCTAACCACAAATAACTCGTGTGACATTATTAATCCAACATGACCTCCACCAAGTGAATGGACTCGCAAGTCAACTTGCTAAGGAATAACTCCACACAAGTCGACGAGACTATGCCATTCTCCTATCATAAGGTGCACTCGAGTTCGGGTATAGAACTCATCTCATAGAGATCACCAAAGCAAGCAAGCAATTGATATATCAAGCAAATCAATCATTACAAGCAATAAAGTAATCCCAAATTGTACAAAAATATGTCATAAACAATATATCACAACAATTGTGAAAAGTTGGCAAACCCACTAGGAAATATTCTCCCCAGCAGAGTCGCCACTTTTCTGTAGCGGTGTATTCGTCACTTTATGATTTATTGACTAAATCAAAAGCAAAGTATACAAAGATAGAGTCGCCACCGCACTTTTATTTATCCAAAGGAATGGCTAAAAAGCGAACAAAAGCCTAAGAAGTTTTACAAAGAAAATTAATAAAAAAGGTATAGAGATCTGGGTAAGGGGGTAATTATGCAAAGGGAAGGTGTTAGGCACCCAATGCATCCTAGGTACTCCTAGGGAACCCTTTTCACAACTTGTTGTATCAGGTTATTGTTTATGAAAATACTTATTGTGCAAACATTGATTGGGAGGATGAGAGAAGAATATACAAATTTTATTATTTTTTGTGTTTGGATGGATGAAACCCATTGCCTACGTACCTTTCATGAAAGATAAGGATCAAAACGCCGTAGTTCGGCTAAAAGATTTCCAAAAATATGAGTGGATTGATTTTAAACAAAAGCCTTAAGGTCTTTCATTATCCACGGGAGAAAACTCAACCTATACAACCACAAGTCCACCATGTGAGAATAGCTTCGACATGCTAGTGAGGGATTATGCCCTATAATAAGCATGGAAGTCTTACAATTCGATCACTAAGGACAAAGGTGAGATTCACATCAACCACTAAGATAATTGAGATCTATGGCTAATGCATGAAAATTTGATTAAGAAGTGGACAAGGGCCACAAAAGCAATTGAATGAGTGGAATTAACCGATTAGAGTATTCACAAAATGAAGTCAAAGTATGATTAAGAGTTCAATTCACAATGAGTATTAGTGAAAATGAAGTTTGAAAATCAAAGGCTTAAGGCCTAGGTTTCTAGTTTTGAAAACAAGTCAAAATGTTTGCACAAAAATTTTCTGGTTTGGGTTAACGTGCAAATGGAGGTTCTAAAGAAACAAAAGGGTGGGAGGTTAAGGGATGCAAAACTTCTTAGATGTTCACCTCTTGAGATCATATGTAGATGATCCAAGTGATTCCTTTGGAATAAGGCAACAAGTCAAGCAGATAAACAACATAACTAGAAACCAGATGCCAATCAATGGACTTATACTAGCCTCACAAAACAAAACATGGATACCAGATGCCAATCAAAGGACTTACATTAATCTCACAAAACAAAACAAAATAGGAAAGAAGTTGCCAATCAATGGTCTTATACCTGACTCCACAAAATGATCATAGGAAACAGATAGCCAATCAATGGTCTTACATCTGACTCCTCACAAGAAAAAAATAAAATAATAGGAAATGGAGTGCCAATCAATGGTCTTATGTCCACCTCCACAAAACAAAGATGGAAACCAGATGCCAATCAATGGACTTACACTAGCCTCACAAAATAAAGCAAAACAAAAGCAATAAGCAAGAGGAAACAAGTTGCCAATAAATGGTCTTACACTCGACTCCTAGGAAATAGGATGCCAATCAATGGTCTTAGTCCCAACTCCTACCAGATCATAGGAAACAACTGCCAATAAATGGACTTACAATTGACTCCTCAATGGACCAAACAAAACAAGGAAACAGGTAACCAATTTATGGCATTACACCTGACTCCACAACAAATGATCATAGGAAACAGATAGCCAATCAATGGTCTTACAATCTGACTCCTCACATAAACAAACATGCTATGAAAAGCAAAAGCAAATACATGGAATGATGCAAGTAGATATGCAAAAGCAAACATGAAAGATGCACAGTTAAGCAATCAAGCAATCAGTTAGCACACACTATACACAATCAAGAGGCTCAATCAAGGTTGGGCTTTAAACAAGCCAATACTGTATGGGTATTTTGAGCTCTTAACCCTAACATTGAGAGTTACGGTGAAGCAGATGAAGTGGAGATGAGGGTTATGCCTCATAGCTCTTATCCCTTGTCTGGGAGAGCTTTAAACAATAGAAAGTGTGGGAGTTCAGAATGAAGGAACTCTTCTCCACAAATGATTGACTCTATAAGATCTTGGGTTTGTTATTCAAATTGCATCAACACATGGTGTGAGCAAAGTGAATGACACAACTGAATAGCGGGGGATGGATTACACATCCCTTTTATCTGCCAATTGCCTCTTAAGAGGACTTTACCTGCTTGGCACAAAATTAAACAAACAAGAACATGGCCTCTTAAGGAAGGCTTCAGACAGGTGCTTGCCAAAGTAACATGACAGGTCTTCCAGACTACATGAAGATTAGGGATTATACCTAAGTGGTATGCCAACCATAAGCAAATCAAAGCAAAGTTCAAATGAACTTAAAGCAACTTAGGTACCTGTGTAAACAACTAAACAAATCAGTATAGTGTTCAGACAAACAGACAACAGTCAATATCAAACAAACAATCCCAATGTACAACACATAAGCCATAAGGCAAACTCAAGTGAATTGGCACCAACCTACAAAACAGCAAATGTTAGCAATCAAAAGCAAATATCAACATTCAAATGATGAAGCATCATCAACCATGGAAATTGAGTGCTTGGTCCTGAAATTCAAAGCTCAAATGTGAGATCAAACCAATAGGTCAAAGCCTAGGGTCAAAGGTGAAGAAAAAATTCAAAACAGGAGCTGAAATTCAACAAAATGCAACTTCAAACACATATTAACATGTCCTAAAAAGGATCACATCAAAATCATCAAGCAAAAGCATTTCATGATCAAAAGAAGTCAAAGGCAATTTCAAAGCTCACATATAATCATCATAAATGAAAATTCCAAAACAAAATAGAAATGATTCAAATAATTATGGAAAAATTCATGAGCATTCAACATATCCAACATGATCATTATACAAAAAATCAGAATCAACAAAGATCATTTGGCATGGAAATTAAATTGCACAAGTTGAACAACCAAATGTGTGACACAAATTGTCACACCAATGTAAACATGTGCATAAAACAGAAATGGTAAATGAGAAAAATACCAAACCAAGCCTAAAACATCCATCAATGTGTCTAGAACCATCATGTAAAATTTCATGTCCATTGGATTAAAATCAAGCATTTCACAACTTATGAAATTATCGTCATTAAATTCTAGACATCCTAAGGATCAAGTAGCAAAAAACCAGGCATTTTTTGGATCATTTTCCAATTTGTTATGAATTTTTAAAGTTGGAGAAAAAAAATAAAAATCAAATGTGAACATGTACATGGAAAATTGGAGGGAAAGCAATAAAATGAATGAACATTTGAAAATGTTGTGTGCCAGAATCGAACTCGGTTGAATTTCAAATATGAAGCGCGCGCACCAAAACGGCACCGTTTTGCCTGTAACCCTAAGCTCGCCCTGATTCGTCGCTAACTATGAAGGATCCGTCGCTAACTATGAACCTTCATCTTCTTCATGAGGAAGAAGATGAACAGTGCATGAACTTCATGCAGTTTTCCAGAAATTTTTCCAGAAATTCCAAACAAATACATCAACATGAAGCATTTTCAATGGAGATCATAGATCAACAAACATCTAATCTTAATTCATCATAACAAGAGAGAATCGATGAGAAACATTTTTGGATGCAAAACTTTAATCATACATATCTTGCTCAATAATGCACCAATTCACACGATTTTTAGCTCAGAATCATCAGCAAACCTAGATCTACAAGAATATGGCAATGAATTTCAAAATTAAGAGGTTCGAAACTTGACCTCTTGAAGAGCAGAATCTTGGAAATGCACGATCCACAGCTTGTATTGATCCAAATCCACTCTACAATGCTTGAAATGATGTTTGATGAAGAGATTGAAGCTTGAACACGTGTAGATCTAGCTTAATTCTGAATTTCCATCTTCAACTTCATGAGCTTGCTATGCACAATTCTTGCTCGAATTCAACAATTCAACACTTGATCTGCACTCAATTCATACCAGAGAACAAGAATATGAACTAAAATTGCAATGTTATTTGGAAAAAATTTGAATTATGAGTGAGAGAAAATTTTGGAGGGAGAGAGAATTTGGATCTAGAAATGGTGAATTGTGATTAACCTCTGTTATGATTTAGTGTATATATGCTTTCTTAATCACCTTGCTAATCCATAATTAACTTGGTTAATGGAAATAAGGTGTTTTGCAAAAAATCAAAAATGCATGGTGCATGTAGTAAACCCACGTGAACAGTACCACTTCCTTCATCAAAGTCACTTAAAATCATCTTTTAAACACAAAGGCAATGGTAGAAAGTCCATACAATGCACCATTTTTTAATTTTGCAATTTCCCTCCAAAAAAGGCATGGATATGCAAGTGATCATGTGGTGAAAATTCATGCAATATGGTGAATGTTTTGAAAAGCTCATGTCATGAGAAGCAAAATTCAAAAAGAACCACCAAATTTGGAGTTATGAATCAAAAGATATGGCCATTTGAATTTCCATGTACACTTGGCAATAATTGGACCATATATCTTCAACCAATCATCAGATGCTCATGATCTTGGACTTTTTGGAAATGGGAGAGAGAGATCTTCAACTTTCATGTTGGACAAAAATTCATTTGAAGCTTCTTTGATGATGGAAAGTTGAGTTGAAGTTGGATCAAAAACTTGCCATTTTTGGCAAGTTGAAATTATAGGTCACCTTCCATTTTTGGAAACTTTTGACTTGACTTCAAATTCTTCAACCTTGATCTTTGGTATGATGAATAAGCATGATATGGACATGAATGGGATGAAGAAACTCAATTCCCATACTCAAAACCCACAGTTGACTTTTCAGTTGACTGCATTGGCCCTTAGATGACCTGAAAATGTCCTGATGAATTTGGGGTTCAACCACTTGGGGATTTTGCTCCAAAATAAACATATAGCTCACATAAGCTCCATATGATGATCACATGATCCATATCTCAAGAAAATACCATCTTCTCTTTGTACCATGAATTCACCTGATGCCTTGACTTGTTGACTGCTTAAGCTGCAAGACAAAGGTTAGATGACATATTTTTGTACATTTTTGGTTAGTGATTAAAAGAAAAGCAATGATATACAAATGCAAGCTATGCTTGGTGATCAAGAACCACTCTCAAGAAAGATCCCACCCACATGGAAGGAAGCAGGGTGTCTAATGATCCTTGAGGCAATGCAATGAAATGATATGATGCCATGAGGGATCTTAGGGACAAAATTGGGGTCTTACACTTATGCACATGATGCATGCAATGCTTGTGCATATGATTTTATTTTTAATCAGAGGAACTTTAGAGATCCATTTGCAAATATTTGGAAAATATTAATCATTTAGACATATATGGAATAATCATATCAATAATATCTGGAAAAATTTTACACCAAAGAAGTACAGTCTTGGTAACCAAATACAATACAAGAGAGAAGGAAAATGAACATCCTATGGAACCCTAGAAACAATCGTCGAAAGCTCTCGAGACCGGAAGATAAGATGCACGCAGCCTCTTAACCTCTCTCTCATAGGTTGCCTCCATATCTGCCTTCTCCTTGGCGAGTCGATCATACTTCCTCTTCCAAAACCTGAATGACTGAGGAAGAAGAGAAGTTACCACATCATCAGGCTCATCGATAACCTGATGCTCCAGGAATTCTATCAAAGCATCCTTATCTCTGAGTTGCTGAAGTAGCTCCTCTCGCTCACGGACCCAAGCACGCGAACGGTCTTCGTCTCTCAACTCCTCTACTCCTTGGTTAGGGAGGGTTGAAGGCCCAACCACAACCATAGGTGTAGGTATCGGGTAGTCATAGGGCATGCCGTACTCAGAAGCTTTCCTCCTCACCCATGAGATATAGGGTTCCAAAGCAATACAATTCTTCGGACCAAGCTCTTTCCTTCCCTTCCTATGAATCTTGCGCCAAGCGCGGACCATCCTGCCCTTCAAGTTTTGGGGATCTTTACCCTCTTGAAAGAACACACCCTCTAACAAAATTTTATTAGGTTTATCCTTTAAGGGGAACTCAAGCTGACGACGTGCCAAAATAGGGTTGTAGTTAATCCCACCGCATATACCAAGAAGAGGCACATTGGAGAATTCACCACAAGAGTCAATAATCTGCACACCATCATACACACGGTTGTACCAAAAGATATCATCATTAGTGAGAGACATAAGTCTCGTGGACCACCGTAGACATCCTTTGTTCTCCTTGAAGCCAAGCGTCTGTGGCAAGTGCGAAATAAACCACTTGTACAACAGAGGCAAACGACACACAATGGTACCACCACCCTTTGCTATCCTCATATGCAAAGAGAAATAAGTGTTACCCAACAGAGTTGGAATGGGATTAAGAGTAGAGAAAATCCTAATAGCGTTCACATCTACAAAATTGTCGATGTTGGGGAATAACACTAGCCCATAGATGAGAAGTACAAATATGGCCTCAAAGGCGTCCTCACTCATG